>NC_080068.1:97805385-98122795 GCF_949987535.1 Balaenoptera acutorostrata | reverse complement strand
TTACATCTCAAAGGAGTAGAGGAAGAATTTACAATTGTAAGTTTTCTAAAGTAACATCCTAAGAAAAGGGAAGTCAGAGACCTGTAGTAAGGAAGAAACGTCTAAAGTTTAGTCAAGCTGAGAATGATGTCAAAGGCATCTTGCTGAATAGTACTGGGGTCAAACTTGATTCAGAGTGTGAATGACAACCTTAAGGAGCCAGAGTGTTTCTACCTTTGCTCAAATTCACCTGAGAGCCTCAACTAGTTGATTGTTCATATAACTGAAAGGCAAGGGGAATTGGCATCAGGTATTGTTGAACTTAGTTGCTTAAATTTCATTGAAAATCTGTTTTTATTTTTCATCTTTTAATGCATAGTTTGTTTTGCCCTAGTTTAATCTCGAGCAGGTTTTTCCTCTCATGGTAGCAAGATATCCCTACCAATTCTATACCTACATTCTTTCAGTCCAGCATAACAACAGAAAGAAAGTGTTTTATTCTCAATAATTTCACAAAAAATCCCTAATATAATTTTCACTGTTCAACTTGAATTAGGTATCCAGCTTTGAATCTATCTCTTAGGCCAGGAGAATAGGATATACTCATTTTCTCAGGCTGGGTATTACACATCCCTTAAACCAGAAAGTGAGTTCTTTCCCAACCAGATGGTGGTTTCCAAAGGGAAAACCACTGTGCTTTACCAGAAAAAAGGTGAAATGCATGCCAGAAAGGCTAAAACAATATAGGACTATGCTATTGTTTTTCAAGTCCTCTTCTTACTTTTGTTCAGGGAACAAGCAGAGTGGGGCTATGCTGAAGGTAGGAACTTAAAATGTGAAACAAAGGGCCAGATAACCTGCATAGTTCTATCATTATTGACAGATAATGTTACTGAAAGATGAGTTACTAACACTGCATATTTTGAGGTGTATTGCAGTTCTTTCTATACTAGGAAGGCTACATCAAGCTAACTTGGTGGCTCTAGCGTAATGGTTCTCCTCTCTTTATATTTATTAAGACTTCATGCACCCCAAGTTTCTCTCTGCTGATAGTTTTGTTCCCATGCTGACTTTTCTGAAAGAAAGAAATTGTGATCTTAGCTGCCTCTTCTCAGAAATTCCTACCTGGCTCTTGCCCACTAAGTCAGCTGCTTGTCTTTAGTCTTGAGGTTTACTCTATATGTGGCTCTCTGCATTATTTCGAACACTCCCTCCTCACCATTTTTTGGCTTCTTTCTGTTTGGCTTTCTACTAGGGCTCCCTCTTTTTGCTTTGCCCTAGATTGCCAACTTCCTACAGGATGGACTATTCAGATATGATCTTGTATACTCCAAGACACTGCTTCTCAAGTCTTACCTTGGTCCTCTGTATTGAAATTTATAGGAAAATCTACACTATAGTGTAACTCAGACCTTCAGAATATTCATCTCAACCAGGTCTGCATGACCCCAGGTTTTTATTTTCTGAGAACTGAGATAAGAGGATGCAATGAGGAGTTGAAATCAGTATTCTAATTTGTTTGGCAATATATTTCCCACTATAAAGGCAAAAATTGGATTTCTACTTTATATGTCACCGTCTGTGAAGTTGTGTTGGTACAATCACTCTGGGTTTAGGAGTAAAGGAGAGTCTCTTGACAGAGGCATAATGGCTTTGGAGCTGGATCCATTTGAGTTCCAATGTAAAACTGCACATGTGCAAATTACTCAACCTCTCTGAGCTTAAGTTTCTTTATATTCTAGCTACAAATGATGAAGGCTACTTCTCAATGTTGCAGGGATTAATGAGACTTGTGACCTATAATATACTCAATGGTAGGCTCTTCACATGGTAGTATACTGCATTATAAGAGCCTAAGAAAAATGTAGGCTCAGATTCTGTACCATGGTGATAGCTCAAAGATGATTCTACCATGTAGGACTCTGCTTGAGTTGCCTTCTTTTCTTTCAAAACTTCCCAACCAATGTACCATGGCCTGATGGTATGCTATGAGTGGACAGCAAATGCCTTGAGTTATCAATCCTCTTTGACCTCCAGGCAGCTGAGCAGGTCCTGGGGGTGGCTAAGTTTCCTTGGGTGATTATCATCATTCAAAAACAACCTCACCCATTCCCTTGATTGTGCCATACAAATATTTTCAGTTACTATATGTGTCATGGTGTAAAATAGTTTGGAAAGTAATACTCTATTTTTCTTTAGATGCAGCAATCTTATATGTGAGATGAATGACACATAGTATCAATAAATGTCATGGGAAAATGAATGCTAAAGGACAGAAAGCTTAGTAAATTGGTGAAGATTGAGCTAATTCTTGAAAAACAAGGAAGATTCAGCATACTAGGAAGTAGAAGAAAAGAACCAAAGCAGAAAAATTTAAAGTGAGGAACAGATACATTTACTGGCTGTGCCATCAGGGCACTTAACACTAGCTGACCTGGTGGATTGACTGTGTCTGTTTTTGCTCATACTAGGTCTGGTGTAAATTAGGTAGCCCTCCTCCATCTTGTAGCCATGCCATCTGGAACATGTGGCCTCTAAAGTTGCATGAACAGTGAAGAGAGGGTTGGAAGACATCAGGGGAGGTGTAAATAGCTAGGCCTACTTATGTCATCTCTACCACCAGAACTCATTCATATCACTCACTCTAACTCTGTGGAAGTTTGGAAAATGTAGACTTCCTATGTGATCAGAGAAAGAAGATGGTCATTATCTTTGCCATAATAACTTCTAGGGACATCTATGTAGGAATACTAATTATCAGCAGAGATTGATTGAGGAGCAAGTTATCATGAGAAAGAGAATGATCTGGGGAGGTCTCAACGTCATATCCATAAATTAATACAGCCTAATGTATTCTTCACCATTAAAGCTTATAAATGATGAGAATCCAATGTCATCGGGTCGAAGCACTGATGGAGACACTCGACAGTCTTGATTGGTTCCCACTACCTCTTCTTGCTTCTACTGGTCAGCTATTGCTTCTATTTAAATCCTATCAAATTTATGCCCTTAGTAAAGGTGGGAATTGGTGTCATAGAAATTCTGGATGTTAGGGAGCTCGATGCTTCCTCAAGAGAATATGAGGTGAGCTTGGAGCACCTTTATGGAGAATTCTTTATAAAGTTATAGGAGAGAAGGCTGAAACAGTAGCTAATATCTTGATTTGAAGGGATAAACTTTTCATGTCAGGGTAAAGAGTATCATCTTATCATCTTCATTCTTATATTGTGGGGAGTAACTGAAAAATTTTGAGCGGGGTTGTCAACTTATTTATCAAACTATGCCTTAGGAAGATTAATCTGGCGTTCCCTGATGCCCACTGCAAGCTAGGTTAATACGTCCCTTTTCTGTGACTCCATTTCTCTCTGTAATTCTGCCTGTGATTCCACTTACAACTTTCTTGTGCTAAGATCTGTTTGGTGTTTCCCTCATCCACTCTAATGAGCTCATCTTGGACTCAGGCTAACCTGATTTGTTTTACTGTCTTAGTGTTTCACATATTGCCTTATAGCAACCCATTTATGGAGCACACATTCTCAAAAGCTGTTTATAAGGTCACCTCCTCCATCCACCTCATCAAACCAATCTGGTTAATTGGCAGTTCAACTCTTCTGAGAAATGGATATTCCCAAACCTAAGCCCTGAAAGAAACTAAGTAACCCCTGAATCATCAAAGAGATTCAATCATACTCAACCTATATTTTAATGATTGATATGTTCATTATATTAAATTATTGGAAAGTTGTTCCTCTGTACACAGCATGTTTTATTAAGTAGGACATCCTGTTTCTCAACTATTATTATCTCTTTATGTTGATTTAAATAATCTGTTTGAATAGGTGAGCAGGCCATAGAGAAACCTCATGATTTCAATAGTTTTATGAATATTGAGATTTACAGACAAAAATGGAGTATGGTGACTGACCATATATCTGTTTTTCTAGGAGTATTGCTAAGTCTTATATGATCCAGTGGGATATGGAAAGGAACTAAAATTGTTGCAGGAAGGGAGCCCCCTTCCAGGGCCCAAGAGTGGGCTTTTGTCTAACACTCAGCAATGAATTGTCCAAGGAAACACACATACTGACAAAGTAAAAGACTGTTTTGGGAAGGGGCGCCTGGGCAGAGAGCAATAGGGTAAGGAAACCCAGGAGAACTGCTCTGCCACGTTGCTCGCAGTCTCAAGTTTTATGGTAATGGGGTTAGTTTCCGGGTTGCCTCTGGCCAATCATCTTGCTTGGCCCATATTTGGTCTGACTCAGTGTCCTTCCTGGTGGCATGCACATCTCTCAGCCAAGGTGGATTTCAGCACGAAGGATTCTGGGAGGGTGGTAGGCTGGCATCTCCTCTCTCCTTTTGGTCCCTCCTGAACACTTCCAGTTAGTTTTACAAGACATATCATGGGCTGGAGTTTCCTCCCTCTTTTTGGCCCCTCCCAAATTTTCCCGGTTAGTTTTCGGGGGCAGCACTATGCTCCTTATTGGGACCTCCTGTTGTGAGACAACTCGTGCAAGTGGTTATTATCTTGCCTGGCCAAGGAGGGCGGTTTTGGTCAACAGTTCCCCAACAAAATCTTTTGAGCATCTGCTGCAATACTTTGGGAAATATGCTAGATATTTTACATATGTTTTCCCTTTTAAATCTCCTAATAACCTGCAGAGTTAGCGTCAATAGCCCCATTTTGCGTATGAGTAAATTAAATCTCAGAGATTAGATCTACTGTCCAAGGCAAACGTTCAGTAAATGATCTGTAAGATCCCCAGACTTGCAAACCAACATTCCATGTGGTGAAAACAGATCTGAGTCTTTAGCATGGTTAAGACAACCATGGTGTAAATATCTGAAACTAACTTTTTCATAATGCAATAGCCATTTTTCTGCACGTTCCCACCCCCTTCCTATTCTTCGGATTCTTCTACACTGTTATAATTAATTGACATTGAGTGAGTCTGTCCCTTGGGGATTTGCTTCACCTTAGATAGCCTGTATGCAAAACACCTCTCAGCATAGAAAGATCAACTTACAAATGCTTCTATGGCAACCATGAACTCCCAAAGACTGCTTAGACACTCCTTTTGCCATGCATCTGAAAGCCAGCAAAATGCGTGCTTTTTAAAGTTTTATTTTAAAGCAAAGTCCTCTTACCAATGGTCAGCCACTATTTTTTTTTTAGTATAATTAATTATGCAACTCCTGCTGATTGTTGCCAACCTAAATCAAGCAGCTTTGAGCTGTCCCCTTCCCTCAAGACCTAGCTCCTTGTCAATAGATCTTTTTTTCACTTTATTTTCTCCTGGAGGGGCCCTACTGACATGGTTGTTATATGCAATTGAGAAAATAAGATGCAATCATGTATTTCAAATAAAATCATATTCTCACTAAGACTTGCCATATCTTCGTCCCAACAACCAGAGTATTTTGAGTGGTATCAATGCTGCATAACACAATTGAGCACATTTTTTTCTTTGAAAAATTTTTTGGAAAAGAAAGTGGGAAAATATTTTTAAACAGACTTCTTTCTCTTTTTACTTGACAAATAATATAATGCTTATCTAGTGGTAGATTCATGGAGTAGTTGCGCTCATAGTTGTAAGTTAAAAAAAGAGAGCCAACAAAACTTGAAAATTTCTTGTTCTCATAATGATTTAAAATACAATGATTATGTTTTTCTGCACAAAATATTGGGACGAATTGTCTCACACATTGTGTGGCAATGGGAGAAAATGTTGGCAATGAATGTTGTCTAGGAAAATCTCATGAGTAGGGTTGGTCTCTTCTAACTGGAGAAGAAAGGAGAGATGATAATAAGCTCTGAATTAACTTCCTGGAAGAATTATTCAGAGACACAGGCAGGTGATTTGCAGGTAAGCCTCCATGTACCTGTTAAATTTACCCTCCTATCGTCTCAGTTCTGTGCTACATGCTGTGGGATATTTAAAAAGAAGTATTAAAAAACAATGTTGTCTTTGAGAGATTTACAATCCACTAAAGAATGCAAGGCGAACACACATAAAGCCATCAGCAAACAATGAATAACAGAGGGGAGTGGGTAATTATGAATGATGCTGTAATGTCCTAAGAAGCTGCCTGTAGGGGGAAAAAGTAATGTTCTCTTTCTACAACTGAACCTAATTTCCTTCATCCAGTGGCAGAAACCTTGATATTTTTCATCTTTCCTACATTTTCTCAGTCACTTGGAGCCTAGCTCTGTCATTTTAGGTCTTTCCCTCCTCCTCCTCCTCCTCCCCTTCTCCTTTACTGGTGTTAAGAGGGACCTTTTGTGAAGTCGTGACACTGAAAGGAGAAGGAGACTGATACATGTTGGTTTCAAAGCAGAGCTGGCATCTGCTAGGGTTTACTGTCTTGTTTGTTCTTGGGTACCATGACCCTTCATGTCTCCCTTTTCTGGCCAAAGTATATTTGGCTTCTGGTCATGTAATTTATGCTGCCTTAATGCTTACTCCCACTGACAAACCATTTTCAGAGTGAATTCTCTTATTTTTGTCTCTCTCTCTCTGTCTTTCTTTCTCTGTCTCTGTCTCTCTTTCTCTCTCCATCCATGAGAGTAACGGTCCAAACTTGGACTAGAAAAACTGGACAAAAATGTAACATAATTGTTTTCAGACACTGGACAACAGGCCTCATAGGACTTAGGGTCCCTGAGAGAAGAGACACATACAGGATGAACTCTACCATGCCCCAGCTTTCTGCCCAGAGGGAGTTTTCAGTGTGTAGTGCAGGCAGGGCAAACACAAGCAGAGCACAATGGTCTTGCTGGTTGAGGAAACAGATGTTTGGAGTCTGGGGAGACTTAGGTGAATAGAATTTTCAGGACAGAATTCTGAAGAGAAGTGAACATAGTAAAGAGAGTTTCCAAAATCTTCATAGGAGTCCTCTTGAGTCTTTGACTGAATACCATTCTGTGAATGTATTGGGTGAAGTTCCACAAGTATGGATATAAGACAACTTCTGAAGGAAAACAAATTTCCTGAGAGTTGTAAGCTCAATAATTCCCAGAGTCCCATGGATCAGGAATAATTTGACTTTCACATTCAGAATACAGAGAATGTATTAAATATATGGGACAATTATTAGAAACCCTAGAAGACTTATGTTTTAGTAGTGGTACTAAATTCTACCTATAGGTAAGTCTACCATAGATTACCCCTAAAACAGCTTGAAAACAATACTCAGAAGGAACAGGTTATTGAGCAAAGTAATTGCTTGCTGTAACAAAGTTCAAAGCTCTCTCATAGATTACACCAAAATTTAGCACTCAACTATGTAACATTCACAATGCCTGGCATCCAATCAAGAAATGTGAGACATGTGAAGAAGGAAGAAACTGTGACCCATAACCAGGAGAAAAAATAAGACGATAGAAAAATAGGCCCATAAATAACAGAGATCAAACAAGTAGTAGACAGAGATCTTAAAAGAGCTTTTATAAATATGCTCAAGCTTTTAAAGAAACATGAACCTAAAGGGGAAAGACATGGGAGAAATATTTCAAAAACAAATGTAGACTCTAAAGATGGAAAATAAGATATATGAAATAAAATTTTTACTGAATGCTCTTAAAACATATTAGACACTTCAGAAGAAAAGATCAGTGAACTTGAAACACGACAACAGAAACTATTCAAAATGAAGAATAAGAGGAAAAGAATAAACAAAAACAAAGTCTAAGTCACTTGAGAATAAAATATCAAGCTGTCTAACACACATACTCTGTAACTGGAGTCCCAGAATCTAAATTTTTCTGTAAATCTAAAACTGTTCCAAAAAATAAAGTTTTTCTTAAAAAATAATTAAAGGATGAAATAAGATATTCCATGATACCACTAGTTATGAGAAAGTTGGGATGAGCTACATTAATGCCAGACACAGTAAATTTCTGGGTACTATTGTCAGAGATAAACAGTGACATTTTATAATGACAAAAAGATGGATTCATTGTGAAGACATAACCAATCTAAATGTGTATGTATCTCAAAGCAGTTAGTCAAAATACACAAAGCAAAAATTAGCTGAAATATAGATATAAAAGAATAGAGAATAGAGAAATAGAAGAAATAGAAAGAAATAGAGAAGGGAGAAATTTACAAATGTAGTTGGAAATCTCAACACTCCTCTTTCACTAACTGATACAATACTAAATCAATAGGGATATAGAAGAAACTATCAAACGACTTGACCTAGTTGATATTTATAGAACTCTCCACTGATCTGCTGAAGAACATAAATTCTTTTATTTACCAATGTAGACCATTTTTTGTACCACAAAACAAGTCGCAGTTCTTTGGTCCACAGTGGAATCAACTTAGAAATCAGCGATAGAAAAATATCTGGAAAATTCCTGCATATCTGGAAATTAAACAAAATGCTTCTAAATAACCCATGGGTCAAAGAAGAAATCACAAGAGAAATTGAAAGTATTTAACTGAAATAAAATAAAAACGAGAAAATTGTGGGATGCAGTGTTTTAATGTCCTTGGCTGCTGTAACAAAATACCATAGTCTGGGTGGCTTAAATAGCAGAGATTTATTTCTCACAGTTCTGGAGGCTGGGAATTCCAAGATCAAGGTGCCAGCCGATTCAGTTCCTGTTGACAGCTTTCTTTCTGGCTTGCAGAGGGCCAAAGTCTCACTATGTCCTCACATGGCCTTTCTGTGGTGTGTTCAAGAGGCATCTGAGAGTGAGAGATCTCTTTCTTCCTCTTCTTAAAAAGCCACTAATTTCATCATGAGGGGCCAACCCTCATTACCTAATCTAACCCTAATTATCTCGCAAAGATCTCATCTTTAAATACCATGTTATTGAGGGCTAGATCTTCAATATGTGAATTTTGGGGGACACAAACACTGAGTGCATTAAATGCAGCCAAAACATTGTTTAGTTCTCAAAAAAAAAAAAAAATCTACAAAACTTTTTCATTCTCTCATACTGGGACTTTGTTCTCATTAAACAATAATTCCCTATCTGCCTTCCCCTAGTCCCTGGTAACCACTGTTCTACTTTCTGTTTCTAAGAACTTGACTATTCTAAGTACCTCACATAAGTATAATCACACAATATTTGTCCTATTGTGTCTGATTTATTTCACTTAGTGTAATGTCTTCAAGTTTCATCCATGTTTTATCAGAATCCCAATCATTTCTAAGGCTGAATAATATTTCATTGCATATACACACCACCTTTTGTTTATCTGTTCGTCTATCAGTGGACATTTGGATTATGCCCACCTTTTGGCTATTGTGAATAATGCTACTTTGAACACTTAAGTATAAATATCTGTTGGAGTCTCTTGATTTCAATTCTTTTGGGTACACACACAGAGGTGGAATTGCTGGATCACATGTTTCATATGTTTAATTTTTTGAGAATATCTTTAATTTTTTGAGAAACTACCTTAATGTTTTCCATAGTGGCTGCAACATTTTACATTCCCACCAGCAGTGCACCAGGATCCCAGTTTTTTCCTAACACTTGTTTTCTGTTTTTTTGATAATAGCCACACTAATGGGTGTGAAGTAGTGTCTCACTGGAGTTTTGATTTGCATTTCTATAATAATTAGTGATTTTGAGCACCATTTCATGTGCTTATGGCCATTTGTATGTCTTCTTTCAAGAAATGTTTATTCAAGTCTTTTACTCACTTTTGAATTTTTAAATGTTCAGATTAGAAATAAGAAAGGTTTATAATCAATGATCTTAAGTGACCTTAAGAAGCTAGAAAAAGAGCAAAGTAAACTCAAAATGAGTATATGGAAGGAAATAATAAGTGTGGAAATCAATGAAATAAAAACCAGAAACATAGAGAAAATTGATTAAACTTCCAACCAATTAGCAAGTCTTCTTGATTCCTACCTCCTGAATATTTCTTCAGTCTATTACTCTTACAAAGTCTAGGCCCTTAAATACCATATTACAATGCCCTGTGTAATATGAAGTTACTTAACTATTGTGCAAAATTGAGGAGAAGGATGGACCATGTTGTTTTTATCTTGGTATCTCCAGTGTCTGGCATAGTACCTTCTTAATAATATGTGTTCGTAGATTACTTGACTAATTAATTCACAATTTTCCCTCACAAATTCAAAATGATAAGATGGTGAGGACAAGGCAAATATGCATAAACAACATAGAACAATGTAGGAAAGTACAGTAGAAAGGGCACAACATTTAGAATAAAAAAAGTCACCTCTTAACAGTGTTTCTCTACACAAATCCTGTGGTTCTTTGGATCCTCATCTATAAAGTGGGTGCAATTCAAATAGTAAATATTTATAAGAAGTTTGGGATTTCCATTCACTAAAAATGATTTCATTGATTCAGATTGATGGCTAAACTTGGTTTGGTCCAGGTAAATCCTGCTCTCTTCCATGTTAGAATTGTGCAGTGTCTCCATGCATGCCTCTTCACGTACTGTCTAAAAAGTCACCCTTCTTTTGCGTTATCTTCTTTGAAGTGTAATCCCAATCTAAATCACTAGATACAAGGTTGCTGAGATCAGGTACAATGACTTTCATCTTTGTCTCCCTGGAACCTTACAAGTTCCTGGCTTAATAAGGGCATAATAAATCATTGTTAAATAATGGAGTAGAAGAGTAGGAAAGATCTCAGAGCCTAGAGAAAAGAAAATTGCTAATACTTTATTTCTATAAGGAGCTAACCTGGGATCCACTGCCCAACAGCTCTAATTTCTCCATGTAACACTTGTCACTTGAAATGCCAAGGATGAGGTTAAATATTTGGTTCTGTGCAGACATTTTCCAGGACCTCATTGATACCAGACTCCAAATTGTTTTCAGACTATTTGGCAAATCTCTGCTCTTTTCTATAAGCATGGAGAGCTTTTCTCTCTGGCACAGGATTTCCATAGATTACTTTCTTCATCAACCGACACTTGTGGAATTTGTCCACGCTCTGAAAGCAAAATACAAACAGTGAACAGAAAAAAGAAAACTGTAAACTTGACTGCAAACTAGCAAAGGAAGAAAACTTTGGTGCTGGAAGTTTCTGAAATTCAGTCCACAGTCAAGTCACAAGACTTTGTCACAACAGATTTCTCTCTCCTCTCTCTGTCCAAACTGCATACATCATTTCAGGCCCCATTCCAATCCCACCTCCGTTTATGATCAGACCGTTACCCACTGCCCTCCGCATTATTTGTATTTCTGTAGCATTTATAAATGGAGCCACAAACTCCAGCACCTATTTTAAATACGTTCTGTAAAAATAATTACGTCTGTACTGCATAATATTTTTGAAATGCTTTTAAATTTCCCTCATTTGGTCTTTGCAATTCTTTGGAGAGGGTATTGGTGTTAATGCACCCATTTTACAGGTCAGAGTCAGAGTGCCTCAGGGACTTATATGAGGTTATGTACCTAAAGGTAAGTTTTCTGATTTCAAACACGTTCACTGACTTACTGGTTTATGCACGCTTTCTTTGTCTTCCCAACAGAGTCTAGTGGAATACTAGGCACAAAGCAACAAGCTTAATTGCTATTTTTTCATTTCAGAACATATGTTGGTACAAAGTTCCCATTTGCCCTAAAACATCCTATTTCTGTTCTTTTGTTATGTTAAACATTCCTTGCTTCAGATTTTAGCCTAGCTTCTTAGGTACTTATTTGTAGTAAGGCCTAGAATAGTAGAAAATAGAAAAAACAAGTTGTAAAGAATCTTGAGATCACATAACCTACCAGCCTTCTTCTTTTCCAGCCTGACATCAATTCCTCCTTCTGATAATAGACCCACCAACTTTGCTGGAGAACCAGTTCAATGTGGCTCTGTTGGTGGTGGGCTCTTCCTTCTTCTCTACCTCCCATAGGTCTGGGCACATGACTTAGATCCAGACAAACACCCAATACCCTGGTCAAGGTTATTGGTTCAGCAATAGGCACATGATTTGAGAACAGCCAGTCAGAGTTCTCCCTGAGATCTATTTCTTTTTGCCAGTGCTATGGGGAAAGGGACTTTTCCAGTGGTAGAATATGAGTCCTAGATTCTGAGACTCCATCACACCCATTACATGGAGATAGTCTACCTGAGAAAAATGGAGCCCCAATGATATCATTTGAGTCCTTTGTCCTAGTCACCCCTAAGCTTAACACCAAACCTGATCTTCACAGTTCAGTTAATAATTCTTTTTAATATTTAAGCTAGTTCCAGTTGTATTTTTTTTAATTTTATTTATTTATTTATTATTATTATTATTTTTTGGCTGTGTTGGGTCTTCGTTTCTGTGTGAGGGCTTTCTCTAGTTGCGGTGAGTGGGGGCCACTCTTCATCGCGGTGCACGGTCCTCTCACTGTCGCGGCCTCTCTTGTTGCGGAGCACAGGCTCCAGATGCGCAGGCTCAGTAGTTGTGGCCCACGGGCCCAGTTGCTCCGCGGCATGTGGGATCTTCCCAGACCAGGGCTCGAATCCGTGTCCCCTGCATTGGCAGGCAGATTCTCAACGACTGCGCCACCAGGGAAGCCCTCAAGTTGTATTTTTGTTACTTAAAAATTTAAAGAGTATAAACTGATACAACTGTCACTCTACGGAAGAGAAAATTCATGTCTAGAGATGACTTACTGAAAAAACACAAGTCTAGTTAACGATAATGTCTGAAAAGAATTAATACAGATCACTATAATTTTAGTGTAAGACTTTTTCTAGTTTACTAAATTTTAGTATACAACTTTTTACTTTTTTGGGCGATATACTGCCTTTATACCATAAGACTGCATACGTGTATAGTCACTGTTACACTTACGAATTTTAATATATTTTACCATCTAAGATTAAGCCCGTTCTTGTTCTAAAGTTCTGTGATTCATTAATGTCTGCTGTTCATGGGTTGTGGTGTAATATTTGGTTTATGTATAGTACATGTTTAGAATACTTTTTAGAGATGTACTGGTAATGGAGGGTCAGAGAAGCTGTATAAATTGCTCAATATTACACAGGGAATAAGGGACAAAGTTAGCATTCAAATTCAGCTCTATTTGACTTTAACCTATGATCTTTTCTCTATACCAGAGACCTTCATGCTTCTCTGCACTGATCTGAGTTTTTCATTTTATTGATGAGAATCCAGAGCTTAGAAAATTTTACCACTTGTTCAAGATCATGCAGTGGCAGAACCGGAACCTATTCACCCAACACCAAAAATCTAGACAATGTTGTGAGTGCTGAAGATAAACACTCACAGATACTACATGGTTTTGTTTTGTTTTTTTTTTTACTCTAGAACATGGATATAGAGTATATATTTTTTTAACATCTTTACTGGAGTATAATTGCTTTACAATGTTGTGTTAGTTTCTGCTGTATAACAAAGTGAATCAGCTATATGTATACATATATCCCCATACCCTCTCCCTCTTGCGTCTCCCTCCCTCGCACCCTCCCCATCCCACCCCTCTGGGTGGTCACAAAGCACCAAGCTGATCTCCCTGTGCTATGCGGCTGCTTCCCACTAGCTATCTATTTTACATTTGTATCCATAAATATACATTTGTATATTTATATTTTACATTGTTATATTTGTATATTCCTGCATGGTTTTTGTGTTAACAGAATATAGCTGACAGTGAATTATTCACTTCCCATTACAGTTGAGTTGGCATTGCTAGTCGCTAAATTCTCAGGTTTCTGGACCCCAGCTTTGAAGAAAATGCCTTTTAAATACAAAGGTATTCCAGCCTCTGATAAGGGGTTTATTAGTGGGGTTCTTCAGAGAAACAGAACCAAGAGGATAGATGTAGATATAGATATATCAATAGTATAGATACAGACATAGAGATATAGACAGATTTATTGTGAGGGATTGGTTTATGCGATTACATGGGCTGAGAAGTGCCGTAGTCTGGTGTCTGCCATCTGGAAGCCCAGGAAAGCTAGTGGTGTAGTTCTAGTGCAGACCTGAAGGCTTGAGGATCCGGGGAGCTGATATGTAAGTCCAAGTCCAAAGGCCTAAGAACCAGGAACTCTGATGTTTGAGAGCAGGAGAAGATGATTGTCCCAGCTCAAGCAGAGAGCAAGTTTTCCCTTCCTCTGCCTTTTTGTCTAATACAGGCCCTCAATGGAATGAATGATTCCCTGCCACACTGGAGAGGATGGATCTTCTTTGCTCAGTCTACTGATTCAAATACTAATCTGTTCCAGAACGCTCTCACAGACACACCAAGAAATGTTGGGCATCCATTAGCCTAGCCAAGTTGACAAATAAAATTAACCATCACAAAGGGGGTAGGGCTACCTAGCAAATGTGCTTTCCTCATGGATCTGTGCCAGGCAGGTATTACAGCCCAGGTGGACACTAAGGGCAACAGCAAGGAGAGACTTCAGAAGGCAAGGATAAAACCATGACAGGAGAGTTCTTGTGGTTACAGTTAAAGAAGCCAAATCTATTGCCATGTTCCAAGGGCAAATCTGGAGCTGAGGATGAAAAAGAAAACCAAGAAGTGAAGTTCTAAGTAGCACAGGAATATAGTGGGTGCTAAGGAACAAAGGCAAGAATAAGGTGAGAGGGTCTAGGATTTTATGTTATGTGGCACAAGGATGCTGATGTTATTGGCCTTCACTGCATGGTGCTTTTGTAGATGCAGCCTGAATTTTAGGAAAATGTTGGACAAATTTTAGGAGAATTTAGGAATTCCATTTCAAAATGTATATGGTGTGGAAGCTGCCTAGCTGTGGAAGAAGAGTGGATGTTTTTTCTGGTTGGATCCATTGCAAAACTGCTCTTTTCCCCAACTTACATAAACTCCACACTGAAGTACTTACAGATTAAAAGCATTTCCCGAAAGCACTTGGAACACTTCACAGTTTTCATTCTTTAATTCTTATATATAGGTACACTTAAAAATATTATAGAAAACTACTCCACCATGCAGAACTGAAGAAAGCCTCAGAAAGATAGGAAAGCTTTTTGTGTTGATTTTAAGACCATGTGTATATAATTACTTGGAGATTTCAGACTTGAAGTTTTCTCAATTGAGATAAGGCAAATGACCATTTGACACCACAAAGCAAAAAAAGCAAATCTGGGTGGGAACCTTGTCACTTTTGGAAGAGAAGCAGCTTCTTTTGGAGAGCTAAGATTTCACTTCTCACTCTTTGGCTGCAAGTGTTTTACACTGAAGTTGGCAACTGTTACAGAAAGGAAGCTTTTTGACAATTTAGTAGTTTTCTTTTTCTCTTTTTGAACCTCAGAAATTTCATGCTCACATTTTCAGATTTCCCATAATTTTCTTTATTCAAAGAAGGTGCACCTCTTTTTGAACCTGATGAAAATACACATTTAACTCAAAAATTATGTGCTATTTATTGCTCTTATTTTGTTTAAAGTGATGATATCAAGTTCATTTTAGAAAAGTTGGAATATACAGTAAACATATTAAAAAAGAGCTGTAATTCCACTACCCTGAGATAATTACTGTTCCTATTTTGATGTTTGTCTTTCCAGGTATTTTCTGTGCTAATCGATATTTTATGATAATGATTCATGTTTCACACACTAAATTGTCATCTAGTTTTTACCTTTTTTTTTTTTAAATTATTTATTTATTTATTTATTTATTTTTGGCTGTGTTGGGTCTTCGTTTCTGTGCGAGGGCTTTCTCTAGTTGCGGCAAGCGGGGGCCACTCTTCATCGCGGTGCGCGGGCCTCTCACTATCGTGGCCTCTCTTGTTGCGGAGCACACGCTCCAGACGCGCAGGCTCAGTAGTTGTGGCTCACGGGCCTAATTGCTCCGCGGCATGTGGGATCTTCCCAGACCAGGGCTCGAACCCGTGTCCCCTGCATTGGCAGGCAGATTCTCAACCATTGCGCCACCAGGGAAGCCCTAGTTTTTACCTTTTTACATCAAAAATTAGACTCTTCAAAACGGATGTGCCGTCATTTATTTAACTAATCACCACTAGTAGATGTTTAGGTTGTTGCTGTATCTTCCCTCTCACAAACAACTCTGGAATAAGCATCTTTGCAGATAAATCAATGTGCATACCCATGATGATTTCCTTACTATCAATACAATTCTAGAATTGAAATGTATTCCTGGATCTCAGAGTAATATCTTGGCATTTTACCTCTTTATTATTAGTTTGTAATAGAAATATTGGTTCAATTCAACTTTTAAGGTGTCAGGGTTAAGCCTGATTGGTTGATAGGCAAGTAGGTCAATATTGAGACTGGATATCAGGGACTGCAGCTTGATTGGATTTGGTAGTTATTGAGGGAAGCTGAGAAAGTGGGAGCCCAAGGTAAGTTGGTTAAGTGGAGATATAATCTTGGTTTAGGAGTGCCCACGTGACTGAACACTGTGCTTCATACTGTACACAAAATTCTTCTAAACTTTAAAGCCTCTAATGCAGGTATTTACCACCATTATTTTGGAAACACAGCAACTGAGGCTCAGAGAACTTAGCTGAATATCTTTCCTACGGTTATCCCTCTAGGTCAAAGTCCCTCAACCTTGATACTGTTGACATGTTGGGCTAGATAGTTGTTACAGTGGGCTGTCCTATGCATTGTAGGATGCTTAGCAGCACCTTTGTCCCCTACCCAATAGCACCCTATCCCCAGCTATGACAACCAAGAATGTTTCCAGATATTGCCACATGTCCCTTGGGGTGGGGGAATGGGAAAAATCATCCCTGGTTGAGAATCATCACTACTGTAGGTAGTATTGAAGACAAAATTATTCAAAATTTAAACTGTGTGATTCCATAGTGTATGTTCTTTTCCCTATAGCATTTCCTGAAAGCACTTGGAATTGCCTCTTTCCTGAATAGTAATCAAGATCTTCTCTCAGGTCCTTGCTGGTACCAGACCTGATTTCTCACCATGCTGTTGATGGCTTTTCCACTCTCTGAAAGTTTTATGACCCCACTCTCAGCAAACAATTCCACCCTCATTTGATTGAAAAGATTGAAGTCATTCAATGTTCCCTTGTTTTCCCATTTGTTCCCCACTCTTCCCCACACCACTCCAAATAAACTTATCTTCATTCAACCACTCCTCTCTCCACCTGTCTGAAGGAAAAGGGAATTTCTTGGACAGGTGTAGTGGATAGAGCTAGGCTTTGGAGTAAGAGAGCTCTGGGTTTGAATCTAGACTTATACTTACTACTGTGTGATCTTCAACAAGTTACTTAGCCATTCTAAACCCGCTGTTCTTCATATAGAAAATGGGGATTAAAAATAACACATGTACAGTAATATTTTGATGAATAAATGAGTTAATGTACTTGAAAGTACCTAACAGAATGATGGCACAGAGAACTTAGGAACCTCATTTTTCCCCCCAGTAGTAAATCTTTGCTGGAACGATCCATTCCCTTCTCTTCTAGGAACGTGCTTCACTTACACTATTCTCTTTTGTTGTCTCTCTCAAAACAACATAAATCAGAGTAGAATTATGTATAAGATAAAGAAAAATTAAAAGAAAAGTCAATGAAAATCCCATCAGCTTTGAAAACTTTTAGTTTTTGGCCCTATGTATAGTCATGTACTGCTTGTGGTCATGTACATGTAAAATTTTGCAATTCTGCCTCTTAATACTTATCGACACAATATAGACACACTGCTATGTAGCATTCTTCTTGTGTTAAAGACAACTAAATTGACAGTCTCATTGTTTATTTAACTATTCACCTACTTTCCAATAGTTAGATTGCTTTTGACCTGGGGCTGCTATCAACAATAATGTCATGCCTGTTTTCAGCATATAACTTTTTATTTCCTTTGGTTCTTTATGGCTTTTATACATTTAGAAACTAGTTTCCAGAAAGGTAGCTCCAGTTTGTATCAACACTAACAATGAACTTGTGCAAAGTTTTGACCTTGGGATTACTGAGAATTTGATTTCCCCTCCCTCCACTGCAAACATAGTCATCAGCTTTCTAGGTGCTGATTTAATAGATGAGATGTTTTGTTGTTATGTAATTTGCATTGTTATTTTATTTACAGCCTATTGATTAAGCCATACTATTTTTGCATATGTTTATTGGTCATATTTTCGTATACTGTTCTCCATATTCTGATTTTAATCATTTTATCACCTTAGCCTACAGATGAAAATCAAGGTTTAACTTTCCTAAAGCAAACTTTCCCCTGAGTTTTCTCCTTTAAACTCTAAGCTTGTTTCTCTTCTTTTAATCATTTGCTAAATTTAAAATAATTTTTAGTATCAAAGTGATAATATTCTGAAAGTAATAATAGTGAAAATTTTAAAGAAAACATAAAACATTGGAGAATAAAAAGTAATTGTAGATTGATCACCTAATTTTAAAATTCATTATATTATCATGAAATTTTATTGTATAAATATACAAAAAAATCAGGATGATATTGAATGTAGCTTAGTATTCTAATCTTTTATTTTACTCAAGATTATGTCATTAGTATTTTCTGATAGCCTTAGTCTCTCAAAATATTAATTTAAATAGTTAAACTATATTTCATAAGAGATATATCATCATGTATTTAACTGTTGCCCTATTATACACTAGGCTAGAAACATTTCTCCTACCATTATAATTAATGTTGCATTAAGTATACTTGTACACAAATATATGTACTCACGTTGACTATTCAGGATGTATTTCTGGAAGATTACTGATTCCGTAGATACAAATTTTCTAAAGACCCTCAGTTTACCTCACCAAATTGCAGTTCAATCAAGTTGTGCCAATCTATCCTTCCTTGTCATAATGGGTGAGTGCCTGTCTAATGCATCCTTGCCAGCACTAGGATTATCCTTGAAAAATCTTTGCTACTTTAATACTTGAAAAATATTAGCCATTAAAATCATATTTATTTGATTATTCGGGAAGCTGATCATTTTTTCATATGTCCACACTTGTCATTTTACTTATGTGAATTATTTACTAATTTCCTTTGCCTATTTTTAATTTTTTTTAATGATTTGTAAACATTCTATATAGATGAAGAATATTATCCTATTATAAGCATATTTCATAGAGTTTTCTTGCTAAGTAATTTTCAAGAAATTTAAAGTTTTTTATGATTATGTTTAATGTAGCGATGTCTTTTCATTCACTACTTTTAAGCTTAGAAAGCTTGTCTCTATCACAAGATCCTTAAGATCCTTGAACTATTATCTACCAGTTCTATTATTTATTTAACACTTTACAGATAAATTAATCTGTACTTTGTTCTGTAGTAAAAAGCCAAAAATTTTTTCCTTATATGGACAAATTCTTGAATAATGTCTGTTGAATAAATCCATCTCTTAACCTGTTGAATGTGATGCTTCCTTTATCATATATTAAATATTGCATTTACTAGCAATTGTTTCAGGCTTATTCTGCTTAATTACTTTAATGACTAGCTTTGCAGTGTTGCTTAATATGTGGTGAGGTTAGTTTTCATTTTTATTTCACTTTATTTATAAAATTATAATTCCCACCATTATCTGTTTATTATTTTCTATAAATCTCAGAATTGTTTAGTCAGTTTCCCCAGATATGCTATTGGAATTGCATGGAAACAGTTTTGGTCCCCACCCTTGTGGAATGTAATCCACAAAGGGAGAAGAGACAGTAACCATATAAACAAACAAGTGAATATCTAATTTCGGATACTAATACATGAACTGAAAGCAGTGAGTAGAGTTTGGTGATTGAGAATAAGTGTATGTGAGATTTGGAAGGCTGAGAGAGAAGCTACCAACACTGTGTGTTTTAGGAAGACCTTTCTAAAGAGCGGTCTTTGAAGCTGAGGTTTGAAGAATGGGAAGGATCCAAAGAGCAAGAAACAAGGACATGCAAGGCAACCAGAAAGAACATGCAAAGGTCCTAAGGTGAGAATATCTGGGCATATATGAGAAGCTTAAACAATGTGAAGGGGTCTGAAGCATCACAAGCAAGGGACAGAGGCAGGTGATGAGGCTGAGTGGGGTGGCGAGACCAGAGTTATGAATTTGGATTGTATTTAAGATGCAGTGGAAGTCATTGAAGGATATGAAGATAGCCATGATCAGATTTGTTTTAAAATGATTATTCTAGCTATTTCATGGAAAATAGATTATAGGGGGTATGAGCAAGAGGAGGAAAGGCTATGAGAGGCTATTGTGGTGGCATTGGTAAGACACAATGCTATTAATTTTTGAATATTTATTTTGTATTCAGTTACTTTATTAAAAATCCTCTTTATTATAATTCTGGAAGCTTACTTGGTTTATTGAGATTTATAGATATATAATTATTATTTTAAATTAATAATATTTTTCTCATTATTTATAATAGTCACACCGTTGTACCAGTTTCACATCCTATAGCATTGTTTAGATGTTCCAGAGAAGAAATCCTCAACAGTCAATGTGTCAGTCGTTGTTTTTTCCTTCCTTTGATTTTAACGGCAATGCCTTGTGTGTGCCATGGTTAAACATGATGATGAGTTTTGGCTCACACTGCTATTTATTATGTTATATTTTTAACACATTTTATCTGTAATAGATATTTGATTGCATCAATGTCATTTTTGGCATCTATATGATAATCACATTGTGCTTCTCTTTTGATTATTAAGTGGGCTTACCTCTTCTCATGGCTACAACTTTTGATTCTATGGCATTTTTTTTTAATGAAAAAAAAATGTATGTATGTATTTATTTATTTATTTATTTATTTTTGGCTGTGTTGGGTCTTCATTGCTGTGCGAGGGCTTTCTCTAGTTGTGGTGAGCTGGGGCTACTCTTCGTTGCGGTGTGCGGGCTTCTCATTGTGGTGGCTTCTCTTATTGAGGAGCACGGGCTCTAAGGTGCACGGACTTCAGTAGTTGTGTCACGTGGGCTTCAGTAGTTGTGACTCGCGGGGTCTAGATCACAGGCTCAGTAGTTGTGGCGCACGAGCTTAGTTGCTCTGCGGCATGAGGGATCTTCCCGGACCAGGGATGAAACCCGTGTCCCCTGCATTGGCAAGTGAATTCTTAACCACTGCGCCGCCAGGGAAGCCCTGACTCTATGGTATTAATCTCATTTTAGAAGCTTAGCTTGGGAGACTCCATGGCAGGTGATACCGTTTACTAAAATAAGGAGCCCCAGATGAGAGATTTACTTGCTTTCCATAGTCACATCTGATTCTAGGACTGATTATCTGATTCTATGACTTTCAAGTCTTTGCAAATGCATCTTTAAACATATCATCTCCTTGAACTCATTTGCTAGTTTTTATGTGGTGAACTTTGGTTCTGTGTGAAGAAAAGCCTAGAAAGAGTAGAAAGAAAAAAACCAGGGAGACAATGTTGTATGATCAAAGATGCAAAGATTTGGGGGGCTCTTCATTGCATGGTTCAAATGCCCCCTTGATCTTTAGCAATTGTGCAGCTCCTGGCAGGATAGGGGACCCTTAGGGATGAGAATATCAGCTTGCTTTGCAGGAGGGCTGTGAGGATTGGATGATAAAATTTAAGTAAGGAATTTAGCACAGGGGCAGGCCTAGAGATTTTAAGATGAGCCTTGCACTGTGCTAAGAACGGTTTTGTGCTAAAATTCTAACTCTTTCAATTTTCCCAAAAGCCCTATGAATATTATCATTATACCAGTTTTACAAAGGGGGGAATGAGACACTGAAAGTAGGCTGTGGTCCCACTGCAAGTCAGTGGCAGCACCGAGATATGAACTCGGCAGCATGGCTCAAGTCCCTACTCTTCACCACTACTGGGGACATGTCCTCTTGATATAAGTAGTGTGTGTGAATCCTCTAGCCACTAAGCCTACAAGTCCTTGGAAATCAAGAAGTACAACTACTCCATTTTACAGCTGAGGAAACTGAGACCCAGAGAGGTAAATGATGTTCCCAGGTCATAAAACAAAGGGATGCCAACAGCTGCACTAAAATTCTGATCTCATTCCATTTTCCAACTTTTGCAAGTAGAAGGACCTTCTAGTATTTCTACTTTGGAATATTTTAGGCTTGCCCTCAAGTTCTTGGGTGAACTTCAGGTCTTGTAAAGTGACGAGAGGCTTTTATCTGCATTGCATCGTTGCTTTCAACAAATTTTTTGAAACTTTTCCTTTAGGTTAGAGATAATCATTTCAAGGGCTATAATTATAAGCCTTTGTGGATCTTCATAATAGTACTACAAGTGAATTATATTTATGACCTTTTTAAATGTGGGAGAAAGCATAAATGAAAAGCAAAAACTGAACAAAAAAAATTCTGAGAATATATCTATGCATATAAGTTTGTAAGTTTACTTAAGGCTTAATTCACCTAGCCTAACTTGAAGTTCTGGCTAATCTCCAATAAATGCAAACAGTACCATGCTTCAGATACCAAAATGGATTCATTCCTAACGTGGATAAAGCAACACCTAAACACTGATCCTGGTTTTCTAATTGACCAATGTGATAATATCAGAAATATGTTCCAGTGAGGGAAATCTTCCCTAGTAGACTTAGCTGATAATATTTGATGAGGAAATGAGGAATAAGTTGAAGAACTTAGATCCTAGGGGTAATATCTGCTAGCAGTTAACTGTTGGAAGTCTTCACAATAATTTCCTTCTTTGTTCCCTTAGCTTTCCATGTTGTAGTTATGGAACCCCAGCTATTTTTTTTCTGCGTGTTTTCCAGTTGTTTTTGCATTGAACCTAAGTATCATCACGCATCAGGTTAGTGGGATGGCATCACAAGAATTTGATAATTCTTCCCCTGCATGGCTTTGGCCATATCTTGGAATGAATCCAAAATCCAGGAATTGGAAAGGACAGCTCCATATCTCATAAGACTCCGTTAAATAGCGTTTGTCATGGCCACTTATTTCCAACTTGATTGCTTCTAGAGATAGGGAACTCATCACATCTTCACCATCATTATGATGATCTAAATATCATTTGTTGAGAACTTACCGTGGGCTGAGTGCTTTCCACATATGACATCTTTAACCCTTTCAACAACTTTGTGGGGTATTATCACTCAGAGTTTATAGAAGAAACAATGAAAGCTCAAAAAAAATTAGCTCACAGTTTCACAATAGTTGAGATAAAATTGAACCCAATTCTTTACTGCTTCTGAGCTAAGACTCTTATAGCCAGCCTCTGCCCACTAGTTGAGAAGCCACACTTACCAGGTTGTATCATTGCCACCTAAGGATCAAAAGGAGGAAGTTCTCTTTCTTCCTCCATATCCCAGCACTTCATTGCTGATTTAACCCAATTCCTTTATCATACCATGCTGAAAATACCGTGACTTTTCTGGGTCCTGAAAATTTTATGATTATAATTAGTGAGTCTATTACATCACTATTTTCCATTCTATTTTAGAGGTACAGTGGAGTGTACTGGCTAAGAGCATAGACTGTGGTGTCATGCTGCTTGCATTCAAAGATAAGTTCTCCAACCAACTAGCTGTATGATGCTGGGCAAATTCCTTAACCTCTCTGTTTTCTCATCTGTAAGATGGGAATTTTGTGAAGATTTAAATAGTTAATCAGTGTAAGACACTTAGAGCACTACCTGACACTTGGTAAATGCTGTATGAACATGTTTTCTATTAGTATCATTGTTATATATCAGCCTAGCCTGAATCCCAGCCTCTGTATTTCTCCTTCTTGGAGAGCTGGGGACGGCTTGGACAGCCTCTGTTGAGGCTGAATGTGTTTCAGTAGCACTTCACTCACATTTTGAGGCTCATTTCAGTTTCACCCAGAACCTATCTTTCTTTCCCATCACTTGATCCATTTCCACACTGCTCCTGGCTTTTTTGTTGTTACTTCCCTGCTTACAACCCAGGATGGCTGCCCACGGTGGGTCCACACTTTACCAGAGTACACAGAAGTGGATTTAACTCTACCTGCCCATCCTCATCATCTGCCACTTTCCTCACTATGTCCTGTGCTCCAGCCTCTTGCCCACCCCTGAACACTCCTTCCAGGCATTTTTACCATTCCATTCCTTCCATCCAGAAAGCTCTCTCTCTTATCGAGATGAAAAAAATCCCACTCATCATTCCAGATGCAGCTAAAAATGTTTTCTTCTTTGAGAAATAGTCTTAGACCTCTAATGATCTTCCCTCTCTGGACTACCAAGACTTTATATGTTTGCTATCTGTTAGCTTGTGTGACATTCGTGTGCTGTGATTTACCAGTATGTCTTCTCTGTCGTCTCTGCTCTGGGAGGTCAATGAGGGCAGGGGTAGAGCCTAGCGAGTTGAGAAGCTGTGTGGTACAGTGAATTGGAGTATGAGTTCTGCAGCTAGATTTCCTGGACTTACACTCTAATTTGCCAGCTCCCTAACTGTGTGACTGTGAGCAAGTCACAGTGTCTCTCTCCTTGCCTCAGTTTTCTCCTAAGTAAATTGGGAGTAATAATAGAAATTGCCTCATAGATTATAGTGAGACTAAAATGGATTCATGTACACAAAGAACATGGAAAATAATTAGGCATATTGTAAGCATTCAAAAAATATTGGCTGTTATTTCTAGCCGTTTATTATTATATATTGTATTATATATTATTACATTATATTATATTATATTATATTATATTATATTATATTATATTATATTATTATTATATATTTTATTCCTTATTTCCTATCCCAGTACATGGCATGGCCCATAGATATACTCAACCACTATTTGGTGGTTGGGTAGATGAGTTCCCAATTTAAAAAATCTTAGTTTCCATACAAATTCTCACTTTATGTCATAGCTTTTAAAAAAAGAAAAATTCACTTTGGTTTCTGTCTAAAACTTTTTTCATGTGCTTAGTAAACCAAGGCCCTTAAACCTAAAACCTTTGTTCTGACTGCTTTATTCTTCCCAGGAACTGGACGCGGGTCCTCAAACTTGGTCTGGGACCTGGGTCTCTAGCAGCTGCCAGTCCGAGCTCTTTGCTTTGAATCCTGATTGCCCCTGCCTGGATTCCTTTCCCTTCTAGGCTTTGCCCTTTCTCCCTCTCTTGCATGCCTGTCTCTCTGCCCGTTGTTTATTCCTTGTCTGGGCTGTGCTCCACTGTTGCCTATCTGTTTGGGAACCCATTATCTCCCTGCCCTGATCTGGCCTTGTTCCACCCACTCTGGCCACATCCCTTGTAACTCAGCCTGGTTCAAGTCCCTGACCGCGCCCATCTGTCCTGTCCTCAGGATTCACTGGGTTACACCTAAACACATCTCAAAGCAAAACAGCAAAGCTGGGGAAGAGCCAATTCGGCCTGTAATTTGGATATCATCAGCTTTTTCGCATCATTAAAAGATTTATAAAATGCTGAGTGCACCTATTTTCCTTTGAGAGTGTCCTTGTGGTGAACTAGGCAATGTATACAAAGGGTAAAGCAGAGGGAGATACTCAAAATATTTAACAATGTACTATGAGCACCCTCAAATCAGCGTGAGTGCTGGAAATACACAATCAGTTTAGGTGTACCCACTGAATAAGCATTCAGTAACGGAAGCTGCTATTATTGACACTCTCTTCTGGGCTCCTACTAGGGACCAAAATATCTTTTTTCATATTTCCTTTCTATACAGATCCTTTGCTGTTAATGTTGCCAGATTAAATACTGGACACCCAGTTAAATTTGAATTTCAGGTAAATAATGAATCTTTTAGAATATGTCTCAAATAAGACATGGGGCATACTTAAAGTTAAACGATACATTGTTCATCTGAAATTCAAAGTTAGCTGGGCACCCTTTTTGTTTGCAAAATCTGGAAACCCTATTTACTGTGTCTTGCCCCAGATTGACCTAAATGTTGTGTCCACCTTCATCACCATAAAGTTGAAATTCTCTGCTTTCTGTGCATTCTAGCACAGTGCTTGGCACACAGTAGGTGCTCAAGAAATATTTGCTAAATTTTGTTTTATTTGAAGGAGAGTGATAGAAATCACAAAATGAAAAGCAAATACAGGGAAAGCAGCAAAGCAACATAAAAGAAAGAAAATCTGAGGACTCTTGTTTTCCTTAGACAATAATGCTGGTCTCCTGATGGATTGAGACTTGTGTACATCAGTTGTTCGCCCCAGTGAGATGACGCATGTGAGTTTGATTTATCTCATATGCTGTAAAGGAACAAATTGCATATCTAGAGATACTGAGATGCAGCATCATGGGCAGCGTCTGGAAAAGCTAGCTGATGGCAGGTGCTGTGCTGCTGTAACTCTAGGGAGTGTATTGCCTTTTCTGTTTGATAGAACTTGGGCCATTGCTTAATAAGCATTTCCAGGAGCCACAGTCCCAAGCCCTCACTTTCCCACAGTGGTCAGATCTCTCTCACTGGCGCTGTTAGCACCAATGAGGGAGAACACAATGCCGTTCTGAACCACTTGGGATCTCGCCTCAGTGCCTGGGATGTGAAGTCCCAAATCCTTAGCACGGCATTCCAGGCAATTGCTGCTGCTCCCATCCCAATGCCTCTCCTAATTCCCTGCATCCTGGACACACCAGGGACCCTCAGTGCTCCTGAAGAGCCTTGTTTTCTCATACTGCCACGCCTTCACTTCTGCCTTTACTCCTGCCTGAGATGTTTTCCTCCTTACTTTGCTTCGAGACAGATCTTAAGCCTCCTTACAAGTTACACTTTAAAAGTTTCCAGTGCTTTATGAAGCCTGTCCAAGCTTCTTATCGTCCTTTCAAAATCCTAGCACAATTCTACCTTTGCTTCTGCCCAGAGGGAAAAAAAAGACTCCCTCTTTTGGGCTACAAATGAGTCAGTGATATTTATGTGTTGGGAATTGCATTCGGCCATGAATTATAGGAACTTGCCCCAAATGGCTCAAACCAATTGGGAGTTTTATTTTTCTACTTAAATGTTGACTGGAGGTTGGCATTTCAGAGCTGTTATGGTGGTTCTGCCGGAGACTAGCCTCTATTTTTCTGACGAGCTTTCCTTGACATTGTATCCTGACCCAGGGAATGTTTATTTCTGAGAGATCTTCAAGGGCAGGGGCTACATCATTAATTCATCTGACATTTTTTAAATTGCTCATATCCTTGTGACTATGCAATAAATGCTCATCAAATGAATGGTAAATAAATGAATCATTAATGAGATAATTTCTCACTTGGAGATAAAGAAAAATGCATATTTCATTATACTAACCACAACCTTAGAGCCATGATCTATAGAATTTAAGAACATTTAGTGCTTCTCCTTATTTGCCTCAGATATCATGCTTTGGTTTATCTGAGAAAACACCAATTTTTCAGGTTCTTAGTGCCTTGATCTGAAAAAAAATGAACTTAGAAATTAGACAGCCTCCAAATTAGAGTGTAATGTATTCTTTTTTTTTTTTTTTTAACATTTTTATTGTAGTATAATTGCTTTACAATGGTGTGTTAGTTTCTGCTTTATAACAAAGTGAATCAGCTATACATATACATATTGAAGTGGTATGTGCTTCTTATGGAAACAATGTTATAATTGACACATATTTTCAACCAAGGATTTGTCAACAAATAAATCATAGAAATGATGGTTAGTATGTCATAAAAACACAAAGCCACAACAATAATTAGAAAGTGTAAAATTATGCCTTATGTCCTAGAAAATGAACATACAGTAAGTATTTATGAAACAAAGGTCCAAATGTACCATAAATTGTGTATATTGCACATAAAATGCAACTCTATTGTGCCATAAACAAGACTTAAAACTAACATGCAAGTGATAATAATGCTTTAAAGCTTTGGACTAGATACAATTGATCTTGTAACCTCAGGGCTCACCACAATGCCTAGCGTATGGAAGATACTCAACAAATGCTTGTGAATTTAATTAAACGGAATCTATGCAGAGCTCATAAAGCACTCTCACATACATTGTGTTTTTACTCTGTCCGTAATTGCCCTGTGTGTTTAGTAGCATAGAGAGTATCCCATTTGCAGATAAACTGAGGCTCATAACAGTTAAGTGATTCATTTTCTCAAGGTCAGAAAGTTAAGTTGTGGTGCTAAATCTCTTACCTGGTTTTTCCAGCTACGTTTGAAATGTTTTGATGTTGCCTCATACAAACATCTGTGATTCACACGGCTCAGGTCTGCAGACAGAAGCTTGAAAAGCCACATCCTTTTTCTCTTAATAAGTTTTCTCTAAATGGAGTAGGAATATTCAAAACCATTTTATTTATCTGAGTTCTGTTATCTTAGTTCTATTTATCTCAATGTAAACTAATACATGAGAAGAATAAATTTGCTATTGATGAGTATGATGGAAACGGTGTTTTTCTCACCAGATGATAGTTTTGACAGGGAAGTCTGGCCTAAAATTTATCCCTGGTTCTTCTTCTACAACAGTTATTTTTATTAAGAACTGCAATTTGCTATTAGGACAAAAGGCCACTACATAACACTAAGCAATGACTTCCGTCAACTTGGCCTTTGTGTATGGGACTTAAAGTAGTTCCCATTTCATGGAAAACTACACACAATGATTACTACTGAAATAGCTTATAATTTTATATAGCACTCCAATGCATCTATCAAATATTGCTAAAACAGGAAGACAATGGTATGCCGACAGAGTGTCCTCTGCTGGACAGTGGGTGTGTGGCAGTGTTCAGAATCATGACTCTGACATCAGACTGTGCATTCCATTCCCTTCTTTGCTTCTTACTAGTAAAGTAATCTCGGAAAGTTACTGAACTCTCTGTGGTATAGTTTTCTTGTCTGAAAAATGGGGATGAGAATAGTACCTACTTCGTATGATTGTTGTGGAGGTTAAATGTATAAAAGTATGTAAAGCATTGATAACAATGATTGTCAGGAAGCAAGCATTTAATGAATGGTAGCAAGTACCGTTATTGGTTTTATATTTTTGAACAAGGGTGGGAACCTCTCATTGTCTGCCTAAAATGTACTGAGGGTTAGGAAACCAGATAATTATGCTTATTATGGATGTTAGTAAAATAGGAATTAATGGTATCTGTCTGTAGATTGAACGACTGTCACACCGTAAAGTGCTAGTTCTTCTGTTTACAAGAATTCTGAAATTCACAATTGGAGTCAAAGCTATGCTTACCACCAGATTTTAAACTGTCAGAAGGAGGAGATCCTCTCTGTTTCAATCCCATCTGTTCCTCAAACAATTGGCACATTGGAGGTGTTCAACAAATATTTCTGCAATGAGTGAGGAAATAAATAGATAAAAGAATTAATAGCATTTCCATGTATACCTGAAACTAACACAACATTGTAAATCAATTTTACCCCAATAAAAAAATAATTAACATTTCCAGCAGTGTGACTTGTGACTACAGTGTGACTTGTGACTAAGTTACCCTGTAACTACCCAACACATTAAGTAGCCTCTGTAGAAGCTGACCGTCTTGATTTTTCTATGGAATGTAAATGTACTCTCATGAAATATAGTTTTTTTTGAGTTTATAAAGATATGAATGTGCTATAAATTTTATCAGTGTTGTTAGTCTTCCAATTACTGCAATCCCAATTTCTCCACATTACTTCTGCTCTTTTAATTACATAAATCATAATGGAAAAGAGAGGCTATAATTTAATGCATTTAAATTTTCCATGATGGAAACGACATCCATAACTGTTCAGTAGGAGCTAAATGTTAAAGGCTGTATTTAAATGTGATCTCTGCAAAGTGAGATGACTTTTCTGAATAGAGAGTCTTCTTATTTTGTGTTCTGCCTTTGTCTTGAAGATTTTGCTGCTGAGCAACCATTAATAATTTACAAGTAACTTAAGGAGTAGTGTGTAGGGGTCATTTTGTGAGGTGCCCTTCTGTTTGGTTTACTGACTTTGGGGAAGATTAAAGAAGTGTTTATTCCCTTCCTGAGGGCTTGGTAAAACTTGGGAACTACTTTCACGACCTAGGGATTTTGAAACTTCTGTTAGAATATTGATACAAAGATAGGAATAAGTATATGTTAGTTGAATCACATGTTGAAGTGTATAATTCTGTTTGTGTTGGCAGAGTCTGTGAACATAGGGTGCTCTCTGGCCTCCAAATTTTATTTGCTTATTGGCTGTTGGGAACTTGATACTTTGCCACATAAACAATGCTAACAGATGAGACTGAGAAACCAATACCACCCCTTTCACACGCCCTCACAACCTGTGCATTATAACCATTGTTTCTGTGAAAAATCTCATTCCAAATTCCAGCTCCTATTTGTGCCTAATTCTTTGCTTAAAAGGAAACATGTACTCATTAAGTGTTGCATGACCAAGTTATGTCAAAAAGAGCTCTCTGGAGCAGCCCTAGAATTGGGGGGCCGTCAGCTGCTTCTGACCCTTTCTTTATGGCCTCAAATGCCAAGGAAAAACATCACATGCATTAGCATCAACAGCAGGAGAAGAATGGACAAGAAGAAGCCCCTAAATCCTAAGAATCTGTGAGTTGAAGGTAGGAATAAAATATTAATATTTTTGATAATGGAAGCTACTCTTCATGGAAGGCTCATTATGTGCCAGGAACTGTGGACAACACCTTAATTCTCAGAAAGCTTGTTTGAGGAGTGAGGCGTCTAAGGCTGAGAGTAAGTAGTCCTTGATCACAGAGCTACACATGCCCAAACCGAAGTGTTCTGGCTCCTGTTTTCATTTCTTTTTCTCTTTCTGCCCAGCCCCCCAAACTGTTCTGCCTGATGACTGGTGTGTCCCTGCAGAGGAGGCCAGACACAGTGCTGGCGCTCTGTTGAGACTTGGTAAGTTCAATGGGGGAAAGAGAATGAGGAAGCCCCCTGTCTGTGGGTCCAGGCCACAGTAACCTCACCCACTTCTGCAAAAGCAAATACTTTGTTCTCTGTCTGCGACTCCTGTGTCTATTCCTAATATTTTCTAAATTCAGGGAGGGAAGAATACACTTAAGTATAACCTTCACACCTAGTGTAAGCATACTGTTGTGATACTGTTTTACATTTGTGTGTTTCTCTTTGGTTGGTGTTTTAGAGGTCCTCTTTTGTGACTCCCGATCTTGCTGCAAACAGCAATATATCAGCAAGAAGATCAATTAAATACAGGGAAAAAAGTCTAAACTAACGCTTACCCCTGGGAACAGAGCCTCAGATTTCTACACTTAAGCCTGCCTTAAGCCACCCTTGCAGTGCGCTGGCTGGAGAAAGTGACATTTACACAGAAATGCCCTGAAGGAAAAAGAAACAAGAGTTGAAAGAGAGCCACCAGAAACATTACGGTTCATAAACCTGAAAACAGGAAGGGTGACCTTTCGAAAGGCTAGAAATGTACTTTTCAGCCTCTAAAATTCAAACCATTTTTGGTGTCAAAATGTCCTCAAGCTCCAAGTTGCTGTTTCCATAAACATGGCTGAGTTAAAAACTGTTGTAGCTGAAACTTTAGGTCTTCAAATGAAACCAGCACGGGGTCTGGGCAGGGAAATGTTTCCCTGGAGGTGGTGTGGACTGGCCAGTGGGCCTTTCTGAAAATCGTTTGTCACAGTTTATTCTTTTTGCAGTTGATAGATGGAAAACTGCAGAAATTAATAGCCACTCCTTTTAACATTTGCTCTCTAAAAGGCTCACCTTAGTGTCATTCCTCGGCCAGGGAAACCTTTCTAAAGTACCACTTTTTTCAAGAGATGATAGACCAGCAACAACTCAGTATTGCTTAGGTTTCCCAAGGTTTGGGTGCCACCTTGGTGTGTCAAGAGAACTAGGAAAGTTTAATGGAAAGACTAGGAGACTTGGCGGTGAGGGGTGTATGCAATGGCATGCAGGGCTCTTACAAGGAAGAGAGGTGTAGTGGACACTTGGTATCCATTCTTTTTTTTTTTTTTTTTTTTTTGTCTGCATTGGGTCTTCATTGCTGTGCAAGGGCTTTCTCTAGTTGTGGCGAGTGGGGGAGGCTACTCTTCTTTGCTGTATGAAGGCTTCTCATTGCGGTGGCTTCTCTTGTTGCGGAGCACGGGCTCTAGGCGCGCAGGCTTCAGTAGTTGTGCAACGTGAGCTCAGTAGTTGTGGCTCACGGGCTCTAGAGCGGAGGCTCAGTAGTTGTGGCATACAGGCTTAGTTGCTTCGCGGCATGTGGGATCTTCCCGGACCAGGGCTCGAACCCATGTCCCCTGCATTAGCAGGCGGATTCTTAACCACTGCGCCACCAGGGAAGTCCCTTGGTATCCATTCTGATGTGCTCAGATCCCTTTGCCATTTCTGTGATCTCCTCCCCTGGCTTCCCTGTGCTTTTGCTTTCAAAGATGCACACCTGCAATCTTCCTTCAGACGACTTCTCAGGCTACTGAGCTGCTTTGCCAACAGACACAGAGAGACAGAAGTGCAGAGGGTTTATGACTCCAGGGAGACCCTTTGTCCAATGACTGAATCATGGTGGAGTATGAGAGCCTCAGCTTCCTTGCCCCAAATAAGGATAAAGTTGGGAGATGTAACTTGTACTCTAGAGAGCTCCCCTGCAGGATCAGGTTGAAGCTACCCTTCAAGGGACTCTGCCTGACCTTGTACCTTCCCTGGCTTCTTCCCTTTTTCTGTGCTCCTTTCCCAACTCCCTGACAAGTTCTCCTGGGAGCACTCGCAAAATGAATCCCTGGCAGAAAATTCCTTCCTCAAGGTCTGCTTCTGGGTAAGATTTATTCTGTTGGTTCTGGAAAATAAGATTAGGCCTAGTGGATAATAGAGGGAAGAAGACTTTGATTCACTGCAAGGAGAAACTCTTTACAAATAGAATTTCTCAAATACAGTCTGTGAGAAACTACCTAGAAATATTTAAATAGAGACTGGGTGAATAATGTTTGGCACTGTGCTTTGTGGGAGTTCAGGCACTAAGTGTGAGGTTGCTTGTCAGATTCCAGTGCAGTGCCTTACCCCTGGACTATCATAGTATGCAAATGAGCCTTAAAGCTTCACGGGTTAGCTGCCAACTTTGAACAGTATTCAATGTGGATTTTCACGGTGCTTGTGTATTATTCAACCTATTATAAGACTCTCTCTTTATGTCAAGCAAGGAACGTAGCTGAACGGACAGCACAGTTAACTGGGGACAACTATTGTAGGTGAAGGCTTAACACCAAGTTGGCTCCAAGTTAAAAATTTGTGACATGTAAGATGAGAAGCTCACCTTGCAAGAATATGAAAGGCTGATTAAAGCAGAAAATATGCTTAAAAAGAAAGAAGGCAGAGAGCTGCCTGGTGACTGAATGAATGGTGAATGGTACACAGCAGAGAATGAAACACAGTGATTGTTCAGGCGTCACAAGAGCCTGATGGACTGAGGCAGTGACTGGGCTCAGTTTTGTTGACTTGCTGGTGGTGGTTTGAATCCTTTAATTCTCTAGGATGGCCACCAAATTCTAGTGTTTGAAATCCCACTGACACACAAAAAAATCAACAACTGTTTTTCAACATCATTCCGCATCACCACCTCCGCCCCTGAAACCTTCAGTGGCTCCCCTCTGCCTAGAGATGATAACTTCTGTTTCGCGGCTGGGCAGGCACAGACTCTCACCAGCCCTGGAACAGGTTTTCTGGTATCAGAGAGAGAATTTTGGTCTTGTGCAGATCTAGAGAGAGGAAGAAGTGGTCTCATATCGGGTGTAGTTCAAAGGTGACGAGGAAGTATGACATTAGGAGAGGGTGGGGTGCAGGTCAGAGACTGCATCAGGAAAGAGAAAAGCAAAAAGTCAGGAAAATCCGAGTTAAGAAAAAGAAAAAAAACCCTACAGCTAAAATGTTGAAAAAGAACACTACAATTGCACTAAGGGGAACTAATAGAGGTGGGTGTGAAATATCTTACAAAGCAGAATTGAAGAAAGTTCTGCCAAATGGCACCTTCCCAGAAGTACAGGGTGGCTGGGAACTTTGATACCTCCACTTCCTGGCCTCAGTCTAACTACATAAAATCTAGACTTATTTCTAATTACTTTGTACTGCTCTAGTTTCTCTGCTTTACTCCAAATCATTTATTCATTGATTTTACTCATGCAATTGTCCCCATCTCAGCCAAACCAAATCTTACCCACCCTAATGACCAAGCTTTGGACTCTTCTCCACTATGGAGTTTTCCACAGTTTTTCCAGCCTGTAGAACTCTTAATATCTGTTGACACCAAAAGACATTACTCATACCAACTATTTGGCTCTTGTCATGAAATATTTTCTGAAATTTTCTCTTGCTTTTGTATATGAGGCCTTGCATGTGGAATATTTGTATGTTTATCTCTTGCATGATATATTAAATTGCTTATGCCTTGACTTTGCAAACTGATCTCAGTCCAGATAGTCACATACCATATATGCAAATTACATCTATTTGGGTTGTAAGAGTTGCAAATGAGAAAATAAATGCTCCATATTGAGAGTTCAGGAAAGATTGCTGAGGACTGGCGTGGGTTAGGAAGTCTTGATGGAGGTGGGGGACATGAACTCAGCAGTTGAAGGATGTAATCTTCAGAGTCAAAATCTTTCAGCATCAGTGTGTAGCCTCTGTAGGAGAAAAACCCCTAGTAACAGCAATAATTGGTAGTGTTTATTGAGTGCTGTGCTAAGTGCTTTATGTTATCTCATTTAATCCTTCAACAGTAAATTAAAATTTTGTGGTAGGTATTATCATTCTCATTTTAAAGTTGAGGAAATTGAGACTTAAAAATGATAATTAATTTGTCCAAAGTCACATACCCTATTAAGTAGGAGTGACAAGATTCCATATTTTAACTATGTTGTACTTTGTCCCAATAACAGTGGAATCATGTATGAGATTTGCATTTTCAAAGGAATGTGAAAATTGGTTTCTTGAGCTTTACCTGCTCTATTAGGAAGATTTGGGAACTATAATACCAGGACAGAGCAGAGACTACAATTTATGATGTAACTGCTCAATTTTGTTTCTCATTTTCACATCTTGTTCAGCCACTTTGCATTCCCTCTGAGCGTCCACATGAGGGATGTTTCTTTAGAGTATCATTTACCAGTTGTCCTCTGGCTTCTCTGATTACAAAGAGTGACTTGAAATAGTGGAAAAGGACCTGAAGACAGAAATCTAGTCCTGCTCCTACCACTCAGAATTGTGGGCAACTGAGATTGGAGGTCAAGGTGACTCCTGCTTTATCTGAAATATTTAATTATGTAAAATAACATAGAACTATACCAAACAATATATTATTGATAATTATTCATTAAAATTTGAGAAATATAAGCGTTTATTACATTATTCTGCATACTTTTTCACATTTTTATTTTATAAAATGATGTATATATTTAATTATGGTATTTGTTGTAGAGTCTATTTTTTTACTTTAACAAGTAAAAAAAAGCAAAAATAAAAATGACAACAACAAAAAAACTATAATACTTTTTGCCTCTACTATCATGGCATAAAGGAGAAGATATTTTAACACCAATAAAATACAGATAGCATAATTTCAGAATTAAGATGGGTCATTTAGCTTCTGAAAACCTCACTTGATGCTCTTCATTTTCTGCTTCTTTTCCTTGGTGTGGTGAGAACTTTGTCATAGCCTGTACTTATCTACTCACTGGCATTTGGGCACCACTGAAGTGTATAATGCCAAATAATTCAAGATTTCTGCCTCAGTTCTCCACCTCCTCTCAAGTTTGGTGCATTAATCACAAATGAAAAAGTCTATGTACATATATGACCAACACAACCAGAATGCATGGAAATGTAGTGAATCCACGCACTCAGTGGCCTAGGGATTTGTTGAAGGAAGAAAAACATTAGGGTCAGCTCTGTTGGCATCTCTCACGCCTGCCACAAGTTAGTTCATTAACTTTCTGTAAGATTGCATCTCCCACCTGACCTTTCTGATTGTTCTAAAAAGCAAACCATGACAGGGGTAGCAGGTTTTGCTCAGCTGGGGATTCTCTGTTGTGAACTTTCCCTTGTCGGCCATCACAGCTTGGGTTTGGCAATTATTAGAAGGCATGGCATGAAGCAGTGACTCCCTGTGATTCAGTGGAAAGTGGGGCTTTGTAATGGACAAAGGAGGAGATCTGGTGATGGCTCTGAAATCTGTGGAGATTTATTGTTGTGAGTTAGTGGTGTCAAGTTTGGTTCTGTTGCCATGGTGTTTGGCTACTTGGATTGTTTGTTTTAGCTTTTGTAAATGTGCCCAGATATGGGATGTGCATTCAGTCAACTGAAAGGAAGCTGAAGAAGCAGGGTGAAAGAGGAAATAATTACATTCTGGTTTGGGAATGAGTCAGAATCCCAAGGTATTATTTATTACTTGGGTTCATATAAATGTGCTCCGCAGCTTCCTTTTCAGAAATGAATTTCTGCTTTCATTTCATGGCAATCAATATTTGCAGCCCCGATCCCTGCAATCAAACAAGGAACTCAGATTAACATTCAAACTAACAATATTTAAACAGGAAATTTGAACTTGATCTGTGGATTACAGTCTTTACCCTTCAAACAAGACAAGGTTTACACAATCAGCCTTCATAATATTTTTTGCCAGTGTCTGACATTTTCCCCTGGTTTTGGCCTTTCTACTTTCAATGTGATGTTCCAAGCAAAAATTATTACCATGTAAGCAACATTCCCTCCCATTTCTTCATCTAAAACTTGTAAAAGATGGCTTGCTCCTCAGTTTTGTAACCAGAAACACAATGGCTGTGCCTATGTGGATCTTATGAAATAAGTGGGGCCTCCCTGCACCTCTGTGAGCCCTGACTATTCCTAATTGCCTAAAATCCTATGTGAAGTGCTTTTCAGAATACCGACCACTCAGTTTTCCTAAAGAGCAAATTTCAACAAACCAGGTGGACCAAATTAAGTGTCCTGGTGCAGATGGCTGGTGTGTATCTTTATTTGTTTATTCATTCATGTATGCGTCTATTCTTTCATTCTTGCTTTCATACATTTTGTAATGCATACATTCATTTGTTTGTTCACTAGATATTCACTATGCATTCAACAGAAATTGAATGGTACTTACTTACCAGGCACTAAGTAAAGGGGGTAAAGTGGGAGAATTAGAGATAAATAAGACTTACCTTGAAGGAGCACACTATGTAACTGAAGGAAAGACTTATGTCCATCTAGTAACAGTGTGGTGTATGATGTGAGGTGTTAAGAGCTCTGAAAAAGAAATGGTTCATGTTGACTTGTGTGTTGGTGAAGACAGCTGGAAAAGGCTTCATGGAGGGAATGGACCTCCAGCTAGAACTTGAAGATGATTTAGTTTTGTCTGGGAGACAAACAAGTTGTAGAGAACTTCAGGCATCAGGAACAAGGGGGCAAAGTTCACGGTTTCTAGTAAAAAATGATTGGATTCAGAAATTTCACAAGTTGAGATTCACCCATGTCCCATTTAAATGATGCCTAATAACTGGCTACACTGAATATTTCAATGATCTACCGGTTGCCTTGGCACATTAGAGCCATGGGGAGATAAGTGATCTACCTGTATCTACTTTTTAAATCTTAGATACCCGGTGGAACTGAAGGTATGAACCAGTTTTTCTGACTTGTAGACTTCATATGCTACTTAGCATTCTCGTTGTTTTACAAGTTAATAATAGACACTGCAATTTTGGTTTGTAGTAGATTGAAATCCATACCTAAAATTAGCTTTAACATAATATGTTGCTGTAAACGTTTAACATTTTCATTGCTTCACAAATCAATGAAATATTGATGACTCTTACCTAACACCAAAGCCCAGATTATCTCCTTACTGCCCATCCTGAATTGCTTCCTAGACATCTCCCCAGAAATGTGCCACAGAAACCACGAATTTTCAAAGCTAAACAATGCATCTTCTATTTTCTGTCTTACAGTCACCACTGGGAATACATGGTAGAAACATCAGAGTTACTCTAATGTAGCTGGTGTAGATCTTCATTTATTTATTCATTCATGCATGCATTTATTCTTTCATTCTTGTTCTGTTCTTTTCTCCTTGACTGCTCCATGCTGCCATCCAAGCTATGTCTTATCAATTCTAATCACATGTAGCGCTGTGGTCTCTCTGCCTCTAGTCTCAACCCACTCCAATCTACCTTTCATGTTGTACTCCAGATGCAAATTTGGTTATGTCATTCTCTTCATTAAAAGCCTGCAAGAGCTCACAGTTGTGTATAGTAGTAGAGGTTAATGAGTATCCAGAAAAGATAGCTAAAAGAAGGAAAGAAGGAAGGAATGAAGAAGGAAGGAATGAAGAAGGAAGGAAGGAAGGGAGGGAGGGAGGGAGGGAGGATGTATGTGGGGAGGGGGACAGTTTTGTTCCATGATAAAATGAGTTAGGAAATGTGAGGTCGAACTATGTTAAATAGATATTTTCCTCCAAGATTTGCCTGTCTTTAACATCTAGTAAATTTGAATCTCCCAGATTGGGAATTATAGCACTCACTATTTCCCAAGCTATTTGACTGCAAAACCGATGTTTCTGAGGAACGCCAATTAACATCTTGTGGGCCCCTGGTGTCTTGGAAAAGCTTCTGCACCACAGTGATTCCTCGTTAAAGAATTCAGAGCCCTTTTATTTGGCCACGATCTCTGGTTCTCTGAATATTGATATTTCGAATTGCCAGTCAACTTGCTGATCCCCTCTGAACATCATCTCTTTCTTTATAGTCTCTTCAATTTTCTTCCTTTTCTCCTGGGAAATAGACCTGAAGTACCTCCTCTGTGATACCTCTGTGACACCCTCAAAATTGTTTTTCTTGTTTATTCGACCCATATGTTGTCTGTGCTTCTATGAGAAAACATGAAATGGCAACCAACATTTTGTTTATGAGCAATCGTTTATTGTTCATCTTGTGTTCTCTCAAATTATTAATGCAATGCTTGTGATATTTTAGTGTGAACAACTGCAAAATCTATGGTAATCTTTTGCTGGATATTGCACATTTGCCATGAATACAAGAAGATGCCAATGAATTCCACAGGGACAAGAAACTTACATCTGTGGAATTTTTAAACTAACACATCTCTTTTTAGTTTTGAAGCTTTAACCATTTTTAATTGAAGTAAAGTTACTTTACAATGTCTTGTTAGTTTCAGGTGTACAGCAAAGTGATTCAGTTAATACATATCTGTTTATCTATCTATTCTTTTCCATTATAGGTAATTATAAGATATTGAATATGGTTCCCTGTGCTATACAGTAGGTCCTTATTGTACATCTGTTTTATATATAATAGTGTCTATATGTCCCTAACTCCTAATTTATCTTTCCCCTCACCCCCTGCTGTCCCCTTTGGTAACCATATATTTGTTTTCTCTGTCTGTGAGTCTGTTTTTGTTTTGTAAATAAGTTCATTTGTATCATTTCTTTATATTCCACACAAGTGATATCATATAATATTTGTCTTTGTCTGATTTACTTCACTTAACATGATAATCTCTAGGTCCATCCATGTTGCTGGAAATGGCATTATTTCATTCTTTTTTATTGCTGAGTTATATTCCATTGTGTATATATATTCCATTGTGTGTGGTGGAATATTCCATTCCACCACATCTTCTTTATCCGTTTATCTGTGGATGGACATTTAGGTTGCTTCCAAGTCTTGGCTATTATAAATAGAGCTGCTATGAACATTGGGGTGCATATATCTTTTCAAATTAGTAAACTAGTGCATCTTCTAAACCAGCTCATATTCTGCCCTGTGCATTTAAATTTAGTACAGAAGTTCCTTTGGGAGAAAGAGGGGAAAGTCTAGCTAAATTCACTAAGGCCAATTCCAAAAAAGATAAGTTTCTGTATGGTTAAAACATTTACAACTTCTAGAGTCTCATTTTGCACTATTTACTCCAAAAATCAGAGCCAGACCTGTTTTAATCTCAATTTTAAAGTGTCCTGGAAATGGTTGATATTGAAGATCTTTTTTTAATAAAATAATACTGGAAGCATTAGATAATATTATTACTATTGACTCTGAGAGTCACCCTATCCCAAATCTTGTATTTCAAAGTTTAAAAAAATTAGGTTTAGGTCATTTAAAAAATTTTCTGAATGAAATTGTGCTATTTAATTATTTAATTCTGACTTTTGGGAGCCTGATGATGGACCTAGGTCTTTGAATTTGAGATTGAAATCCAATCTCAAATCTCATCTTAAAAGGAATCAAGTGAAATTTTTGCTCCAGTCTTATTTGGCAGAGCTTCTCTGCCTCCATTTTCTCTTTGTCAGATGAGCTTTATCAATAAACTGTGAAGTTCCTAGAAAAGTACTGTTATTAATTTCATGCATACTTATTAGTCACTTAGATAATGGGAAAGTTTGGATGCAGATTCAATGATCAACTCCCCCCACATTTTCAACAGCATCTGAATCAAGAATGGTCCATTAATTACCTCTATTGTCAAGGGAGTGACTTGGGAGACTTTGGAACAAAAAGAGTATTCATTAGTGGAAAAAGAAAATGGATGGAGCTTGAGTTCTTCATTTCTTGGTTCCATGCCAACTTTGAAAATGGTCTAGCTTCAACTCTTAGCAATGGATTCCTGTAATTGCAAAGGATTCAGTAATGTGTTTAGAACGCCAGGATATGGTTTGCATTATTACCCACAAATGCAGCTTCTGGTTGGATTTCTGCTGTGGGGCACCCTTTCTTGTGCTAGGAAAACTTGTACATCTTGAAGTTACTTTCTGATCCAACTTCTTTGTAACCGGGCCCAAACCCAAGCTAACAGGGAAACAGAAAAAAGTTGTCTCCTTTTGGCCTGCACTACACAGCTATCTCCTTTGGGTATCCAGAGCCTTCCATGTAGCAACAGGTGCTTACCTTGGCTTATGATGATAAAGGAGGATCTTTCCAATATGTGGTGGTTTCTGGAATGGTTTCTGGAATGCTGAAGTTCTTGAAATCATACAGCTCGTGCCATATGCTTTGATTTATGAAAATTCTTCAACAAGGTCAAAGTCCTTTATTCTACCAATCTTTCACTAACTTATCAAATACTTATTGAGTGTTCCAGTGTGTCAGGACACAGCGAGTACTGAGAAATGCCCTGACTCCAAGACACTTAAAATATAGGTGACAAAGGCAAGTAAAAACACTGGTGCAGCAACTTCAGTTCTCTTTGGTGCTGTTTAGTCGTGTCACTCAGTTTGTAGATGAATAAATTGAGGAACAGGCAATACAGCTAGCTAAGTACTAGGAAGTGCTAGAATTTAAAATATGGTGGTCTGAATATAGAGCACAAGATCTTACTGAGTCATAAACTTATTCCAGTTATTGCACTTATAGCATTGTTTTGAGGAGTAAATGAAATAATGCATATAAAGTTGCATAGAACTTATCATGTGCTAAATGCCCAACTAAATGTTAACTGACCTAATTGTTATTTTATTTATGATCACCCTATCACTCAATGTTGGAAGAACATAGTGGTAAAGCATGCTCTGTTCCTTACAGACTGCAATCAAATCCTAACTTGGAAGTTAAAAATGTGTGTGACCTTTGGCAGGGTACTTAACTCCTTCACACTTCAGTTTCCTAGAAAATTGAGATTATAGTGGTAGCTCTCAGTAGAAAGTAACCTTCAAGGGAGGAGTGATATTTCCTGTATTGCTCCTTGGCTGTAACCTTAGCTAATATGCCTCTGCCTGCCACAAAGGAGGAGCTCAATAAATATTTGTTGAAAGAATGAATGAAAATCTAGAATTATTCTAAGGTCTAAATAAGCTAATAAATATAAAGTGCTTAGGGAAATGCCTGGAATGATATGTGTTTAACTTGATTTAACCCTATGTTAACTTGATTTTATTTCTATTATCACCATTACTGTTATTATTATCAAATGCCGCTTCCCTCACGAAGCCCTCACTGATTGTTTCAATAGAACATGATCTCTTTCTTCCCTGTACATTTAAATGTATTTCTTGGACCTGTCTTAAGACACAGGTTTTTTTGTATCCTTTTTCTGTTTTGTTGGTTTTCTTTTTTGGCCGCACCGCGCAGCATGCGGGATCTCAGTTCCCCAACCCGGGATGGCACCTGCGCCCCCTGCAGTTGAAGCGCAGAGTCTTAACCACTGGACCGCCAGAGAAGTCCCCACAGTTTCTTTTTTGAGCTGTAATTTTTCACATGTTTTACCTCCTTTAGGAAACTGAAAACTCTGTGAGAACAGGCATTACTTACACATCTTCGTGGTTAGCACAACATGGTAGCGAGCTGCTACTCTGACAACTCAGTCTTTATTTCATGCTTAATTTTGCTCCTATATTTTTGTACTAAAGTTTTGTTTCTTTGTTTATTAAGTCAGATATACAAGGTCAGTAGAGAGACAGAAAACAAGTCAGATCTGTGGTGTCGCAGCTTTCCAAGAAAGACATTAGACATTGCACCAGCCACGTTCCTCCCTTCTCATATGTGCCTTCCTCCTCCAGGTTCTACTTAGAGGTGTCTGATGGAGGAATGAAGGGATGGATGGGAGATGGCATATGCTTACTTTCCTTGACTTATAACGACCTAGGGTAGACACTGAAGTATTTCCTGAAAACAGATGCTATTTAAAGGGAGAATGGAAAAAATGACTCTCTCAAGTAACAGCTATATGTGTAGAGAGCTTTCGAGCTACATGCAGGATTTTCAGAAGGTCTGTGCGTGGGTAGAGGATGTGGAATGACAGGAGAGGTTAAGTCTAAGTGAGAGGTGTTCAGATATGGGAGAGAGCTCATTCCCTTAGGATGGGTTTGAGGTAAGGCATTAAGATTGCCCCGTTTAATGCATGCCATTTGGAAATAAATACCTTAGTAAGTAGTTCCCAAAGGAATGGTTCCACCAAATGGTAGGATGCTGTGGTGGAAAGCAAAACAAGACAAAACAAAACAAAAAAACAAAACAGAACATGCTTTGGAGCCAGACAGACAGCAGTTCTAATCCAGGCTCTGCTGGATAATCTCGGAAACATTGCCTCCACTTTCTGAGACCCAGCAGCATTATTTGCAGAGAGGTAATGTGAATGTGGTAGTGGATGTTGCTGGTTTACCATATCCTTCTGGGCACACAGAAGACCGCACTTCTCAGCCCCTTTGGAGCCTGGTCAACCAATATGAATAATTTTGGACAATGAGTTGTGAGCAGAAGTGACATAGATCACTTCCAGCCTAAAGCAGTGAAAAGCCACAACGCAATTCTTCAATCTCTCTTTCCTGTGAGCAGCTTGAAGGAAGCCTTGTGTTGAGATGGTAGAACCACAAGGTGAAATCATCCTGGACACTAACCACTGCATGGAGGACGGTTGTCCCAGAAAGTTACCCTATGAGCTCGTCTACATTTTCCTATTCATAGTCTCAACAAAGATAGATAAACAATATAGCATGATGCATGGCACATTGTAAGCACTAACCGAATTAGCTCTCCCCCTTAGGGAGTCTCACCGAGTGATGATAGGGAGATGGTTTGGAGTAAGAGAAGTGTAGGAACATTTGAGTCCATGTAGGTTACACCAGTTTCACCCCTGTGTAAAGAAAGGCTAACCCATATCTGACACTATTACTTTTATCCTGCATTATGAGTCCATATGCCTGAAAGTACCTTATATAAAAATGGTTCTCAGTGAAGTTTTGCTGAATAAGAGAGGCATAGGAGTCTGAGATTAATTATTGGGTGTTCTAAATGAAATGCTGCTATTGGGTGGGATATGTTGGTTGGACTCACCAGACAGATACGGGTAATAATTCCTTACATTTGCTTAGTGATTTAAAGCTAGCAACTCAATTTCAGAGATGCCATTTGCATTATCTCATTTAATGAATAGTATTATACAGACTTTAGTTCTCTACCAAAGCCTTCACTCTTCTAAAATAGGACAGGTTGGCCCTCACTTCCAAAGTAGGATTATGTGATATAGAATTATGTTTTGACAGAAAATGACTTAACAGTATGCACAGAGCTGCTACTCTCAGTTTTGTAGTGTATGCACTGCTCAAAGGTGGTAGTCTCCGTGGGCCAAGCCATGTGCCCTGGCTCAAGGATGCATTTTCCAAGGAAGGGATACTTTTTTTTGACTTGGGTGCATCTGGGTTGCATCTGATCAGTGGGATGATACTTCTTCTAATTTGCCCAAAGTGAGTTAGTATCAGCTTATGGTACACATATGTAGACAGACTGTTGTGGTAGCCAGCCTTCCAAAACAGCTCCAGATGATACCCACCTCCCGATCACCATGACCCTGTACAATACCGTCCCTTTGAGCTGGACATAGTGACTTACCTTAAATGAATAGAATATGTTAAAAGCGATGAGCTATCACTTCCTAGATTCATGTACAAAAGGCTGTGACTTCTGTCGTGCTAGCACTCTCTCTCTGGCTGGTTCTACTTCTCCTGACCTCTAACTTGCTCACTCTGGGGAAGCCAGCTTCCATATGGAGAGGCCAAAGAGGCAAGAAACTGAAGGTGGCCTCTGACCAACAGCCAGTGAGGAACTGAATCCCTTAGTCCAATAGCCCCAGAGAACTAAACCCTGCCGACACCTAAGGAGGGAGCTTGGAAATCTATATTCCTTCAACTGAGCCTTGAGATGAATGAGTACTTGGCTGACAGTTGATTCTAGGCTTTTGAGAGACTCTGAGCTGGATGACCCATCTAAGCCAGGCCCGAATCTCTGACATTCAGCAACTCTAGGATGGGTGTTGCTTATGCTGCTAAATTTTGAAGTAATCTGTTATAGGGCAATGGAAAAGCAATCCACATTGTAAAATGCCTGTTTGACTGCTCACCTATTTTTTCCTCCTCAAATGTTCCTTAGGTTGCAGGTTCATCCCTAAGTGTCAGCCTTTTTGTCCAGGGGTTTTAGGGTACTCTGACCAGCAGTGCATGTTGCATGCCCATCTTCATTCCTACAAAGGCAGGGAAATATTATCTAGAGAATCAACGAGAATTGGGGGAAAGTATTTCTCAAACAGAGAGGCAGCCAGACAGAGAGGAACAGATGACCAGTACAAGAGGTGAGGTGGGCAAGTAGTACATCCTTGGGGTTTCATACAAAGACTGTCATGGTTGGCCTGCCTACCCATAGCATCCCTGAGCAGCTACCTAGAAGATCTATCAACATAGGTTCCCTTTCAGGGATGAAACAATTCAGATGTCTCTTTGTTCAAGTAAATGATAATTTATCCAAGGGCAAATGTAGATTCTGGGTCCAACACACAAATATATATCTTTAATAACATAAATAAAACTAAATATCTTTAATAACACCTGAGAGAAGAAGATACGAATCAGAGCATCTCTTGAAAACTAACATTAAGCAGCACAATCAGTTCCTCCATTCTTCTTGACAAGTCGTTTATGAAGTGCCACTGTTGGTAGATGGACCCTGGGCTCCACAGACTGACTCAGGGCAGCAGCCTCTGTGTCCCAAGTCACCATCCCCACACTGTAGATACCAATCAGCTAGACTGATTAAAATCTGGACCGAAGTCCATGTAAACCTGTTCAGATGGCAGTCCTTGATGGTACTTTGGTGAGCTCAGTTGGAAAATGGTTCGAGTCAGTAAAACAACAAAAAAAATTGAATTAAACTGAATTGAACATGCAGTTGATTAAGAGCTTACCCCATGGAGAGGAAAGACCACAGGATTTGGGTCAGCAGTCCAGGCTTTATGAGCATTAAGTAATTAAGCGGTCGGGGGTACACACTGCAATCTGATGTGGTTGAGCATTTGCTCAGTAAAATGATACTTGCAGCACTTAAAAATAACAGCCCCGAAGGAAACCTTGTGATTTTTTACAACAACAAAAAAGAGATGTATGATTTCTAGGAGTAATTTTATACAATAACATTCTTAGAAATATATACATAGTGGTTAGGAGCAGAAGTTTTAGGGACAAATATCTTAATCAAACCTGGCTCCACCTCTTACTATGTGGCATTGGGCAAGTTAGTCTAACTCTTTGCCTCAGTTTCCTCATTTGTCAAATAAATGTATCTACTGATAGTACCTAATTCATGAGGTTGCAGTATGAATTATAACAGTTCCAGGGATATCAAATTGAAAAGCAGATTGGTTTAGTGGTTGTGCCCATGGACCCTGGAATCAGACTACCAAGATTTGAAGGTCAGGCCCACTACTTCCTAGATGGTTGCTAATGAAATAACCTTGCATACTCTTAAATATCTCTGTGCTTCAGTTTCTCACTTGTAAAAGGAGATGATAATAATTGTACCTATGAAGTTAGGTGGTAGTGAAAATTGAACTGTTCATTTAAAGAAAAATACTGGTTAAGCTTCTATTATAATCCAGCCACCATTATCAGTATGCTAAAAATTAAAAATCACTGCCTTGGTGTTTACCTTCTGGTAGAGTGAGAGAGAAAATAAATAAACATTTTAGGAAGGAGAAGAAGATTAGGAGTGCCAGCCAGGGAGAATGGCCGGGGATGCCAGAGAAGGGAGAAGAGTTGGGAGTTCTAGGAAGTGGGTAGGCTTGTTGTAGCTGCAATAGATAGGGTGTTCAGAGTTGGCCTCACTAACATGAAGAATATGAGCAAAGACTTGAAAGAAAGGGTTATCCATGCAGGTATCTGGGGAGAAGTCCTCCAAGCAAAACGCCCATATAGACCAAAGCACTAAGCTCAGAGCATGCCTGACATATATGAAGAATAGGAAGAATTCAATGTGGCTGAAGCAGAGTAGGAACCTGGGGGAGAAGTAGAACGTAGGAGGAGATGGCTAATGGGGGTTTCTGATGTTGCAGAGCCTTGTGGGCCACTCTTAGGATCTTTGGCTTCAAGTCTGAGTAAAGTGGGATATCCCAGGATTCTAAGTAGAGGAGTGACATTACCTAATTTATGTTTTAAGCTCACTCTGGCTGTTGTGTTGAGAACAGATGTAGGGAGGCAAGCATAAAAGTGGGGAGGACTTTTGTGGCAGATATTCTGTACTATGTGTTCCTCTATGTTTCCCAGGATCCCTGCCAGCTAACCTTACCAGGTGACTGAGCTCCAGTCAATGCAGTGTGACAACAGGAGATTGTCACTTCTTATAGAGGCCCTGAGGTCCTAGGAATTGTAGAGCCATCATATGGAAGAGGTCTGGAGTTTCTATAGTACAGCTAGGAGGAGAGTATTCCAGAAGAACCACCAGACCAGGAACATCTGCTTTCAACTTTGCAAGAGATAAACATAAACTTTTATTGTGTTAGGCCACTCATATCTGGGAATTGTTTTTTATAGCAGTTAACTTATTTGATCAATACAACTTGTTGGATGGCTATTGCCAGTAACTCAGAAAGAAATAATGGTATCTCGTATTAGTGTGGTAGCAATGCAAGTGGTTGAGAAAGTAGAGTCTGTGGATTGGTTTGGGATATAAAGAAAGAATGTTGAGCAGGATAATTGAGTTATGAACCATAGAGCTGAAAGTATCTATGAAAGATCATTTGTGCCAACCACCCATGTTCAGTCAGGTGAACGATATCCATGCAGAACATGACTTTTAGGATGGAGACTCCAAAAGGTGCCTATTCTAGTGTTTTGTCATTCTTATGGCTAAGATCTTTTTCTTTTGTCTCTTAACTTTATTCATTTCTCATTTTATCATAGTTTAACACTGCATTAAATATTTTCCTGATGTATTTATAAGCAATAGTAATTGTAGTTTCACTTATTTTTCTGAGCATGTAAATGAAGAAAGGAAAAATCTGAAGAGGCAAGAATTTAACCTATGCCTGGTATTTCTTCAACCTTTGTTTTTAAACCTGCTGTCCTCATTCAGATCAGAAGTCAGCATTATACTTAATTGCCTTCTGATAGCCCAAGTTGCAACTTATAACTCTAATAGTCAGGGAGAAGAGCAGAAACTCAGAAAAGAGACGGAGAAGGAAGGATCAGTGAGGAGGGGAAAACAAAGGGAGTGTGATAACTTGGAAGGCAAGAAAGCTTATCAAAGAGAAGGAAGTGATCGATCATATTAAAAATGCAGGTAAAATGACGAGGTCATTGTTGACCTTGATAGACCTTTTTCAGTGGAGGGGTGGGAGTGACAAATTGATTAGAATGGGCTTAAGAGAATGGGAAGAGAAAAACTGGGGATAGCAATTCCAGACAACTCTTTTTCAGGGAGATTTTCTGCAATGAGAGTGAAGAAAATTTGGAATTCTTGTACACTGTTGCTGGGAATGTAAGTTGGTGCAGCCATTATGGAAAACAGTACTGAGTTTCCTCAAAAATTAAAAATAGAATTACCATATGATTCAGCAATCCTACCTCTTGGTATTTATCCAAAGGAATTGAAATCATGATCTTGAAGATATATCTTCACTCCCATGTTCATAGTGGCATTATTCACAATAGCTAAGACACGGAAGCAAACAAAATGTCCATTGATGAATGAATGGATAAAGAAAATGTGACATATGCATACAATAGAATATTATTTGCTCTTAGAAAAGTAGGAAATCCCACCATTTGTGACAACATGGATGAACGTGGAAAGCATTATGGTAAATGACATAAGGCAGACACAGAAGGACAATTACTACATGATACCACTTAGATGAGGGATCTAAAATAGTCACACTTATAGGGATGTAGAGTAGAATAGTAATTTCCAGGGACTGATGGAGGTGGGGACATGGAGATATTAGTTAAAAGGTACTAAGTTTCAGTTATACAAGATAAGTCCTAGAGATCTACTGTATAGCACAGTGCCTGTACTTAACAAAACTGTATTGTATACTTTAAAACTTTCTAAGAGAGTGGATCTTAGGTGTCCTTATCTCAAAAATAATAGTAAATAAAGAGGATGGGAAGAAATTTTTGGAGGTGATAGATATGTTTATGGCATAGATCATGGAGATGATTTCACCACATGTATACTTATCATCAAACCCATCAAGTTGTATACATTAAATATGTATAGCTTTTTGTATATAATTTATAACTCAATAAAGTGGTTTAACAAAGTAGGGATGAGTGGGGTTAAAATATTTTTTAAGGATAGAAGAAATAAAAATACATTTATATAAATGCAAATTATTCAGTATAGAGGGGAATTCTGATTATGCAGGAGAGTGCAGATTGTTTTAATTATTACCTTTAGAAAGCTTTTCCCCTATTCTATTGGTCTATTTATTATATTTGCTACTGTAAAAAAATTAATAATCAGAAATCTCAATTAAATAGATTTGGAAGGAGTCCTCATGCCCTGTGATGATAGCAGAGCCCAACAGGAAGAAGAAAGGCTCCTCTTCTTTCCTGGCAACAACTCAGTCAAAGAAATGTCATGGACTCTTTGTTTACTTTAACCCTTCCAACTTCCTTGTCTCCTCTATAAAAGAGTTTTCCTTCCCTTACTGTGTGGGCACTTACATATGGCTTCTCATGGTTGCAGACCCCAAAGGGCAATTTTCTGCTGATCCTGAATAAATCTATTTTTTTTTTTTTTTGGCGGGAGAAATAATTGGAAGTCTGTTTGTTTTATGTCAACATTTTGGTGGCCCATATAAGGACCACAGAAGACCCCTGATGGCTCTGAGAAGTCGGGTGCAGTACCTAAAATTGAGCTCATTGTCACTCACTGCTTTTCTAACCGACTCTAAAGTTTGAAGGTATGTCTTTCTCCTGAATCCCGGCTATCAACCTCTTTGCATTTTGAAACTCTCCAGGCTTTATTTGGGATCTATTTTAAGGTTTCTTTCTTTCTGGTTAAGGCCTTGTTTTGTATGTGAGTACTCATTTGGTACTTCAGTCTGATTTTGACCGTTTCAGTTGAAGCTGACTTGCCTTTGGCCATTCCTTTGGGAACAGGAGCTGTTTCACTGAAATGGTGCCATTTTCAGCCTTCAGCTCATTCTTTTGGAATAGGAATGTTCTGTGAGAACTAACCTGAGAAGCCTTCAGCCTGGCTCCTCTAGGACAATCTTTTCCTTTAAAAGTGACTAGTATTAAGCCTGCAGGTTATTGAGATATTTGAGATGTTCAAGTTGTTTGATCTATTTGAGTCTCAGCTGTTTGAGCTAGAAGAATTTTAGGCTGTTTGAAAATTATTCTTCTACTCTAGAAAAATCCTGAGGAAAAACTCTGAGAAATGGGATTCCCCTTTATCTAACTATTTTGAGGGCACCCCCCTACAGGGACTCTGGCCAATTTTATGTTTAAAAACCATGATCCTCCTTCATGCACATTTCTAACTAAATGAACTGACCTCACCAAAGGCAATTTAGAATATCAATGGCCATTATCCGGAAGTTTTGAAATCCCTAAACTTAATTTTCTTACAGCTGAATTGGATCTCTATAACTCTAAAATTACCAGGATTGAGTGGAATGCCTATTTCAGCTGGTATTTTGAGGCTTCCACAATTTATGAGAAGCCTAAAATTGCCTCTCTGAAAAATAAGATTTTAAGATTAACTGAGGCAAACAAACAATGCCAGAAGTATAAAACGGCTCCTGAAGCCGCAGTCTCCTCCTCCTTGGCTTTCTTTTTGTCTCAGGCTCCACATCCAGTGCCACTTCCCCCTTCCCATCTATGTAGCCAACACCTTCTCTATAACCTTAGCTCCCCATACTAATTCTCTCACCAAACTTCCTTTTTCCCTGAAACCCTCCCCACTCCCTTTTCCTCTGAACTTACTAGAATCTGTCCCTTTAAAATTAAGCCTTTGGAGGAGCCAGAAACTGAACCCTTAATTTCTTATATTCCTGACCTAAAGCTGAACTGCAAGCCATAGTCAAAGATTTTCCCAAAGCCACTGAAGATCCTCACAGATTTGCTGAGGAATTTAATGTAGCCTTTCAAACTTATCAACCTGGTTTCTCTGACTTACATCAGCTAGTTCATATACTTGTTGGCCGGATGCAAATCACTAATTGGGAAAATGCTGAAAGGTCTCTAGAATTACAACCAAGAGACCAGCCCACTGACTCATATACACATTCTGGCTCAGGCAATCACTAGGTGACTTCATCGAGCAGTTCCTAGGACTTTTTCAAAGCCTGTTGATTGGAACAAACTCCGGGCTTGCATGCAAAACTATGATGAACCTGTTCATGGCTATTACAATCAACTTCAGATGATTTTTAAAGAAAATTCTGGTCTTCCCTCAGATGTTGATTCCACCTGAGTAGCTTTTAACTCTATGTTTATTAACCAGAACCTTTCCCTTTTAGTAAAAAGGACCATGATGGAATGGGAAACTACATCCACTTCATATTTAGTTAATCTGGCAAACCAGCTCTCTCACACTCCAGACGAGTCACTTAAAAGGAAGATGACCAAAATTCTTAATCTTCAACTCCAGCAATTGAAAACCACTACATAAAACCAAGCCTTCCTAGTTTCTGCTGTAAAGGCAAAGAGCCAGGGCATTAGAAAATAAGATTGTTACAAATTCAAGCACATCAGGGGCCTTCAGCCTTCTAACCACCATTTCCACTCTCCTCCCAATTCTCAGTGACAGGGTTCTAAGGAACTCAGGGGCTCTTCCAAATCCTCCCTTTTAATCAGCTTGGAGAAACATTTCTTCAGATTGGGGATGAATTTCTTCCAGTCCGAATTTATGTTCAACCCCACTACTATAAAGCAGCCCCTGTCTTGGAATACTAAAACAGTTCAAATAGTGGGGATCGCTAATAAACCTCAAGAGGTACTTGTCTCTGAATCTATTCCCTTTTGTTTAGTACCTAAGAAGCACAAACCCTTTTCTCCTTAGTTACCCTGCTTCTATCCATTTATTAGGCTAAGTATCATAATGGAATTTCTTTCTCCCAAAAGGGCGAAATAATTCTAGAGCCTGAGGAAGTCATCAAAGCAGACAACCAGGTGAATTAAATGACCCGTTGACATCTTTTATGTGCTGTGTCTCTGACAGTACTAGAGCTGGTTCTGGAAAAACTGATCATTTGTCCTTATTGAATCAGCTACCACCCTCCCTATGGACAAAATCTCCAACTGAAGTTGGCAAAATTCACAGTGTACTTCCCACTATTCATATAGATCCCTCAAAACCTCTTCCCAGAATTAATCAATATCCTATAAGTGAGGAAGTCTTTCAAGGCATCGATCCCATAATAGAAGATTACAAGGCTCAAGGCCTCATGATCCCTTGTATTTGTCCCTGTAATACACCTATTTTGCTGGTGAGAAAACCTAAGGGCTGAAAGTAGAGTTTTGTCCAGCAATAAACAACATTATTATCCTCAATACCCTATTGCTCCTAACTCTCATATGTTACTAACATCTTTTCCCACTGGAAGCAAATTCTTCACTGTAATTTATGTATGCGGTGTATTCTTTAGTATTCCAATTGATGAAGCTAGCCAATACCTTTCTGCCTTCACTTGGGAAGAAAAACAATTCACCTTGACAGTAATGCCTCAGGGTTTTACTGATAGTCCTTCTTATTTCTCACAAATCCTGAAGGCTGATTTGGATGATATAAAGTTCCCTAGAGGTTCTAATTTGTTGCAATATGTGGATGATTTGCTTTTTTACTCTCCTTCTCAAATCTCCTCACAGGAAGGTATCATCCATTTGCTGAAGCTTTTAACCTTAAAAGGACATAAGGTTACCAAAGAAAAATTGCAGTTTGTTCAAACCCAGGTTTGATATTTAAGGCATCTTATATCAGAATAAGGGCTATGCTAAGATCCATGGTGTCCTAAGCTTCCCAAAACCCAAAACTAAGCACCAAATGTGAGGTTGTCTCAGGCTAGTTGGCTATTGCTGACACTGGATTTTAAATTTCTTTCTTACGGCCAAACCTTTGTATGTTTTACTAAAGAATAAAAACCTTAACCCAATTTTACGGGAAGAACCAGACAACATAGCCTTTAAAGCCTTAAAGGAGAGTTTGATGAACACACCTTCCCTTCGGCATCTCAATTATCAGATTCCCTTTTTCCTTTTGTATATGATGCCCATGGGGTTCTTAACCAAAAACACAGAAATCAGCATCAACCCATAGGGTATTATAGCCAGCAACTGGATCCTGTGGGATGGGGATACCCCCCTTTAACTTAGAGCATTTACTGTCACTGTTCTTTTGGTTAAGGCCACCAAGAAAATTATTGTGGGATCCCCTTTAACCATTTTTGTACCTCATACGGTAGAAATGCTCCTGAATTCTCATCACACTCACATTACTGTTAGCCATGTTACTTCTTATGAAGTCCTTTTGGTTAACTGCTCCTCACATTATTCTTTCATGTTGTAATTACCTTAATCTTGCTACTCTTCTCCCCTCCATCACTGACAAAGTCTCTCACGGCAGCTTAATGCTGATGTACCACCTCCTGACTCCTTGTGATGCTCTGCAGGAAATTCTTTGGGGGTAACGCTGAATTCTCATTGTTCACTGATGGTTCTTATTTAAATGGTAGCAATGGCAGATATTGTGCTGTATATGCTATTGCAATTCTTTTTGATGTTGTTGAAGCAGCATCTTTACCTATGGTTATGTCAGCCCAACAGGCTGAATTATACACTCTTATGTGGGCTTGTACTTTAGCCAAGGACAAGACTGCCAATATTTATACTAATAGTAGATATGCTTTTGGAGTAGCTCATGATATGGGAATGTTGTGGAAGCAATGTGGCTTCCTTACTTCCAGCAAAAATAAAATTAAAATGGCTCCTATGTTCAGAAGTTATTGGATGCAATACTTTTACCTGCTGCTTTAGCTATCATTAAGATTCTGGGCATTCTAAACTTGACTTTCTGGAAGCTAAGGGAAATCACCTTGCTGACATTTCTGCAAGAAGTGCTGCCCTTAAATGGACCAACAGTAGTCAAGCCTCTGTCATGTCCAAAGGGCTATTTCCCCAAATGATAACATTGAAAAACTAGCTAGAGAAATGGGATCAAGATGACAGAGTAAGAAGACCCTGATCACACCTGCTCCCACAGACAACTATATATAGAAAAGACTGTCTCTGAGAACGGCCTGAAGACTAGCACAGAATGGCTCTACTACAACTAAGGATTAGAAGAAAAAGACCACACCAAGATGAATAGGTAGGAAAGAGAATTGGTCTAGTCAGGACCCACTCACTCAGTGGGTGACCCAAAAGAAGAAGGGGCTATCACAACTCAGAGTTCCTCCTTAAGGAGTGAGGGGTTTAAGCCCCACACTGGGTACCCCAGCCCTGGGGTCTGGCACTGAGAAGACAAGCAAGCCCCTTCAACTGGTTGTGAAAACCAGTGGGGCTTATGACTAAGATAACTAGAAGGCTTTAAGAAGCTGAGATTCCACTCTTAAAGGGCACACACAAAAACTTACACGCTCCCAGTCCCAGTACAGAGGCAGCAGATTGCAAATTGTCTAATGCTAATGTCTAGTCCTGCCAAGACTGCCCCAGCATACCCACTGGCCTGCACCAGCCTCTGGCACCAACCACCCCAACCAAGGTGGCAGCCCTCAAGTACCCCTGAAAAAGCCCTGGCCCATACTATTCTCTAGCTCCAGCACCACCCCCTTCAAGGCAATGGCCATCAGAATGCCTCAGGAGAAACCCTGGCCTGTACCAGTCACCAACTCTATCCGCTTTGGCTCCAGCCCCCCTCCAAGGTGGCAGCTGCCAGCATGCCCTGGGAGAAGCCCTGGCCCATATGCCCATGCTAGTGTCAGCTCCAGCCCTCTTTCAGAAGCCACTGGGCAAAAGCAAACTGCATATGGACACTTCTACACAAGGCTACACCTTCAAGGCCAGGATAGGTAACTGTTTTGCCTAATTTGATAGAGACAAACAAAAAAAATCAAGCAAAATGAGAAGATAGAGGAACATGTTCCAAATAAAAGAACAATAACCCCCCCGCAAAAAAAAAAAACTCTTAATGAAACAGAGATAAGTAGTTTGAAAGAGTTCAAAGCAACAGTCATAAAAATGCTCACTGAACTGAGGAGAAGAATAGAGGAACACAGTGAGAATTTCAATAAAGAAATTAGAAAATATAAAAAGAAACAATCAAAACTAATTACAATAAGTTAAATGAAAAACACACTAGAAGGAATCAACGGCAGATTAGGTGTTACCGTAGAATGTATAAGCAACCTGGAAGAAAGAATAGTGGAAATCACCCAATCAGAACAGCAAAGAGAAAAAAAAAAATAAGAATGAGAATAGCTTAAAGGAACCTCTGGGACAGCATCAGGCATACTAACATTTGCAATATAGGGGTCCTGGAAGGAGGAGAGAGAAAGAGAGAAGGGCAGAATACATATTTGATAAAATAATGGCTGAAAACTTGCCTAACCTGTGGAAGGAAATAGATACCCGAGTCCAGGAAGCACAGAGAGTCCTAAGCAAGATGAACCCAAAGAGAGCCACATCTCATAATTAAAATGACAAAAGTTAAAGATAAAACAAAAAAATTTAAAGGCAGAAAGAAAAAAACAAAGAGTCACATACAAGGGAACCCATAAGACTATCAGCTGATTTTTCAGCAGAAATTTTGCAGGCCAGAAGGGAGTGGCACGATATATATAAAGTGCGGAAAGGAAAAAAACCTACCACCAAGGGTACTCTACATGACAAGGTTATCATTCAGAACTGCAGGAGAGATAAAGAGGTTGTCAGACAGGCAACACCTGAGTTCATTACCACTAAATAGGCCTTACAAAAAATGTTAAAGGATCTTCTTTAAGCAAAAAAGAAAAAGCCATAACACAAAATAAGAAAATATATGAAGGAAAAAAATCTCACTGGTGAAGGCAAATACATAGTAAAGGCAGTGGATAGACCATGTAAAAAGCTAGTATGAAGGTTAAAAGCCAAAAGTTGTAAAATCAACTGTAACTACAATAAACAGTTAAGGGATACACATGAAGATGTAAAATATGACATCAAAAACATAAAACAAAAAAAGACACCTCCAGAAAGACTCTTTTCAACCTCACTGGAGAGGATCCTGCCATGTACTGCTAACAAACCTTTGTGCCACCAAACTTCAGGGAATATACTCTGGTTCATATGACATACCTAAAGAAAATACTGACCCTTAACTCGACCTGCACATCATTTAGTAACCTGAAAGTAAAGATTTCCCAGAATTGAGGCAGACAGTATCTGATGAGATAGCTCTTCTAAGATATCAGGGCCAGGCCTGTTTTTAAGTTTGTCACCAAAGTTTTGATGATGACATAGTGCTTTAGATGATTTCCAGTGTTTATGGTCTTGACAACATATGTATTTTAGATAAAAAGTGACTGAGAGTTCTCTCTCCTACCCCTTCTTGTTACTTGAATGTGATCTCAATAGGTTTCCAATCTGTGTACTTTCCCTCTGATGTGAGACACTACCCCCAGGAAAGGTCCTTCCTGGCATTGAGGGACAAAAAGCCATTGAAACTGAACAACCTGACTCTTGGTCAGTGATGCTTTTAGAGAAAGATCTTGATCAAAAGGGGGAAGTGTAAAAAATTAATAAACAGAAACCCCAATTAAATAAAGTTCGGAGAACAGAAAGGGGAGCTCTCACAGTCTGTGATGATAGCAGAACCCAATAGGAAGAAGAAAGCCTTCTCTTATTTCCTGACAACAACTCAGCCAATGAAAAGCCATGGGATCTTTATTAACTAAAGCCCTTCCAACTAACTTTTCCCCTCTATAAAAGAATTATCCTTCCCTTACTGTGTGAGGACTTGCATGTGACTCATCATGGTTGCAGATCCCAAATTGCAATTCTCTGCTGATTTTGAATAAATCTATTTTTTTTTTTTTTGCTGGAGAAATACTGTTTTTAAGGTCAACACTCCAATGTATATTGTTCTAAATTATCTATATAGTATGTCTTGCTATCTAATAAATTAAACTTTTGTATTCTCCATCATTTTTCTACTCATTCTCTTACTATGATCATCCTCCAAGGTTATCATGGCTAGGTTAGGCTCTATATTCTTCTATATAAATTCTATAATCAGCTACTGTGGTGATAATACACACACACACACACACACACACACACTCACTCACTCACACAAATGGGTGTTGAGACTGAATACAATTTCATGGAATATACAGATTTATTTAATGAAAATTATTACTTTTATGAGATTGAGATTTCCTCTCCATGAATGATATATACTTTCATTAATGTTTTTCAGTAAAGTCTGATAAATTATTTTGGACATTCTTGAACATTTTTGAAAACTTGCTTCTGAGTACTTATAGGTTTCTTTCTTCTCTGTCATATTGAATTATTATTTAAATAAAATAAAATTCATGGATCTTAAGTGTTCAATTTAAGAAGTTTTGGTAGTTGTATAAATTTTTGTATATCCCAAACAAAATATAGATCATTTTCACTACCCCAAACAGTTTTTCATGATGCTTTCCTATCAAATTTTCACTTACCACCCAAATAAGTACTTTGCGATTTCTATCATTAGTTTTACCTATTCATGTACTTCATATAAATCAGATTGTACAGGCTGTACTTTTTTTGTGTCTGGCTCATCCTCAACATGTTTTAGGGTTCTTTTGTGTTGTTGCATGAGCAGCATTTTATTTGATTTTACTGTCTGTACTATTCTCTTACATGATTATTCTACTATGCATTTATAGACATTTGGGTTGTTCCAGGTTTTGCCTATTATGAGCAAATCTCCTAAGAATTCCTAAGAAAATTGTGCAATTCTCTTTGTGGTTAGATGCATTTCCTTCTCTGGGGTGAATACCTGGAATAGAATTGCCAAGTCGTAAGGTAAATATGTAACTTTTTAATAGGTTGCCAAACAGTTCTCCAAAGTGAAGGAATCATTTTACACTCCCACACACCTTATAGTTTTTCTTCCCTTGTAAAAAAAATTGTCTTTTAAAAAACTTGTACGTTATATTTGTTTATTGCTGGTATATTAGCAATAAAAGTGATCTTTTAATATTCCTCTTGTATCAAGTATATATGGTGAACTTTTTCATTATTAAGACTTTATAAATTAATCTTGAATTTTCTGTGTCTGTTGGATAATTCCTATCAGATACAAATATGCTGACCAGTCTCTGTCATCTAAGTGTCTACAATTTAATTTTGCATATAGGAACAGAGTATGATAGTTCTCATCATATGTTCCTCCACATTTCCCATCCTCAATTTGGATGGGGTCAATGTCACTAGTTCTTGCCAATTCTTAACTCTTGAGACAGTTAACGTGTTTGGCATCTCCATTGTCTTGATATATTTCTCTCTGTCTCTTTGTCTCTCTCCCCTGACCCTATTTATCCTGTGCATTTAGCTGGAAGCAAAGTTTTCTGAATAGAGGAGCTGAGGATAGGAGCAGCCTGAGTCCCTTAACGGATTCTTAGATAAGAGTGTTGTTATAGGACCACCCAGTCTACACTGGATGGTGATTTAAGTGAAAATACAGATTTGTTCAGCTACTGAAATTTGGGAGTTTACTTGCTCCTGAAGCTTAACTGAGCCTATCCTATTATAAAAATAAATTAATTACAAAATAATTAGTGCTAGCTTAAGGTCAAACTCAAGGTGCCAGGGAAACACAGAGGAGGATACCTGACTCAGTTGTAGAAGTTAGAGAGTGGTTTCTCAAGGATTTACAGTCTAAAATGAGACTGAAAATTAACAGGCTTTATTGTGTTCCAGCACAGTTCCTAGAACATGGTCATTCCAAAATGCTTTCTGAATGAATCAGTGAGCTCTATCAACTATCAGAATAGAGGTGTGTTTCTGAACATGTCTGTAAAGGGTTTCTGATTAATCTAACCCTTGAAAATATGACATTCTGTCTGGGCTAGTCTTAGAGGCTAGGACTTTTTGGAAAACAACTCCATGTGTTCCAGTTGTAGATTGATGACCAGAAATGAAAACCTGTCTTCTCAACTGTCTCACACCATAGCATTGATGCAGTTGCTATCGCCTTGGCTTCTTCTCCTTGCTGTTTATGTTCCTATAGTCTGACAGTATTTACATTTCAGGCAATTCTAGGAGGCTTCTCAGAAACAGAGGAAGCCATAGCTCGGAGAAGGTAATTAAAAGCAAAACCAGGAGAGAGAACAAAGGTACTTGCTTGTCTTTAGAAGACTTACAAGGCCACAGGCTGCAGGGTGAGGGTGGGCAGAGATAGAGAGTGAGACTGAAAGCAAATTGGCCCAGTGACAATAGTGACTGACTGATTCAGAAGTAAATCCATGGTAACTTGGGGGTAAATACCTGAAAGGAAACAGCTGCTGGGGAAGGAACATTTTTCACTTTGGATGGAAAACACTGGAAAGAAAACTTAAACATGCTCATTATCTTTAATCTTAGCACAGTGGTAGAACCTGGTCATCACATTAAGACACTGGAGATCACTTATACTAATTAGTCAATTCTTCCACAAAAGAGATGAGGATTTTATTAAAAAGAAGAAAGCCTAAGAGCTTTGTTTCAACACTTGAGGGGACAAAGTGAATGCTCTTTTAATTGATTTCTATGTTTTCCCTGATGGATGTTAAATACTCATATAATCAAGTCAAAAGCATTTTTATTTTCATTGTAAGAAGAGCTCTCTAAGCAATGACAGATAGTATTAGGTATAACATGTTCTGCAAGGGTTGCCATGGTAAGAGTTCATCTGCTGTTTTCCTCCCATCTTTCCATAAATAACAAGTGGAAGAGTGCAGAAAGCCTGTACAGAAAAGATGTCTGGGACCAGAGTAATTAGTGCTCTGCCATGCAGAAGGGTCACTAGGTTTTATGTTAAATATATTTCGTACTAAAAGTGCTCTCTCTCTCTTTCCCTCTCTCTCTCTTTCTGTTTTGGGTAGGTGGCCTGATTTTCGACATTAGACAGCTCCAAGCACTACCACCAAACACTGGCGGATTTAAGCTATTTAATGAAGCAGCAATGTGGGGTGTGTGTGTGTGTGTGTGTGTGTGTGTGTGTGTGTGTATGTGTGTGTGTGAATGCAGTTGAATTTCAGTAGCAGTTCACTCCTTGTAGATGCCAACTCTGTCTTAATTATATGAGATTCAGTAGTCATCTGATTTTTTACAGTGGAGTTTCAAATACAGCTTTTTGTTTCCTTTCTAGGAAGGAAAACTCAGTTAATAGTTGTATGCCTACTGAACATTTCTAATGTATTTTCATGGAATTCTTAAGCAATTCTCTCTTATGGAGTGGATCACCATGAGGTGACATGAAAACTTTTCTTTTTCTGCTGAACAGATCAACCTTTGATGTTCAGTTTAGCAAATGCTCATTTAGTGCCTATTTTGTGCTCTGGGATTTTCTGGGGAGTCAGAGATAATTAGGATGTGGTCCTTGTCCTCCAGGAGTTCTTATTCTTCTGGTTTGTTTTCGGAACATTAGTCTTGGGTTGAGAAGGTCCTCTTTGCAGGCTGGAGAGATGGTGTTCTGGGGGCAGATGACAAAATGTACAGGTGGGAAGCTATGGCGACTGAGGCCATAGTTCTGGGTAACTTAGAAGAGCGTGAGCAGCTCCAGTGTCCAGAGGCAGAGCGACGGTAGGAAGAGCCACTGCTCTTGCTTATTCAATCCTCAGCGGCTCCTAGAAGACCACAGCAACCACAGGGCTGAGGTCTGAGCAATCAAGAGAGACATGTGGCCAGAGTTATTGTCTCTTGCCAAGAGGCTTCTGCTACCTTTTTTTTTAATTAATTAATTTATTTTTTTAAATCATTTGTGCAATTCACAGCACTTTTTTTTTTAATAGCTACTTTTATTTATTTATTTATTTATTTTTGGCTGTGTTGGGTCTTCGTTTCGAGCGAGGGCTTTCTCTAGTTGTGGCAAGCGGGGGCCACTCTTCATCGCGGTGCGCAGGCCTTTCACTATCGTGGCCCCTCCCGTTGCGGGGCACAGGCTCCAGACGCGCAGGCTCAGTAGTTGTGACTCACGGGCCCAGTTGCCCCGCGGCATGTGGAATCTTCCCAGACCAGGGCTCGAACCCGTGTCCCCTGCATTAGCAGGCAGATTCTCAACCACTGCGCCACCAGGGAAGCCCTTCTGCTACCTTTTAAGCCAGAGTAGCTCTGGAGTTTCTGCTCAGTTCTGTCCTTTCTAGTTGGGCCCCCGGACTTAAAGGGCAATTGTCGAACTGGGATGACACAGTGCCTCTGTGTGCATATCCTGACGTGAACATGCACTTTGGATATTCAGGGTTTTGGCTGAAGAAGGGGCCTGCTACCTGGCTAAGCACAGGGAAGTGATTAGAGTAGCACATTATCACAAGATTATTATACAATAAACCTTAAAATATAGTTTTGATTTTGTTTTCATGTAATAGACAAAAAATAGCCAGTACATCAAATCTACAATAGAGGATAAAGTAAATAATGCCATGATATATAATTTTAAGAAAAAAGTAGATGTGTTCATATAAAAATATTAAGTATAAATGGTTTATCATGTATCAGTCAGGGAAGACTAGCTGCTATAATAAATAATCCCTGTGTCTCAGAGCTTAATTAGTAAAGGTTTTTCCTGCATGTCACACTCCAGTGTAAATTGGCCTCATAGCTCCGCCCCATATAGTCATGGAGGCCCCAGGCTCTTTCCAACTAGCTGCTCCAATATCCACTGAGCTTTGAGTCTTCTATTAGATCATCTGAATATGGTTAGGAGAGGAGGTAATAGGGAGAGCTTGGAGGACTGCATAGAAAGTTCCAATTGGTTGGGTCTGGGGATGATGTTACGACACCCACCACATTCCTTTGACCAGATTTCAGTCACGTGGCCACACAACTTTAAGGGAGCCTGGAAACTGTGGTCTAGCTAAGTGCCCAGGTAGGAGAGAAATTCAGTCTGATAAACAACTGAACTCTGGCCTACAGCAATATAACCAAGTTACTAAGGTTAAACACGAAAGAGTGATTTATGCGAACACTGATGGAATAGGAAAAGAGTGAGCATTGGATGTTTCTGTTTCGGTGTTTTAATCACAGTACTGATTTTTTTTTTATAAGTCTCAACATTGCCATTTATTAGTGAGGAGATCATAGCCACTTTACTCAATATGTCTGGGGCTCAAAGGCCCTTTGTGTGGATTGAGGAGATCTATCTCAAGGGTTTTGGGGAGAATGATAGGAGCTCACATGTGTTTAGCATCATGGACAAAACTTGGCATGAAGTAGACGCTCACCAACTACATGTTAATTCCCTTCCCCTAATATCCCTTTCTTCTTCAGCTTTCTCTTTAAAATTTTTGAGAGAGACCTTTGTTGTAGAGGCACACTTGTCCGCAATTAAAGATTTAAAATATTTCTCCCCCAGGAAGAAGGGTATCTTCTCTTTTCCTGTATTGGCATGCTTTCAATTTCATAGTTTAAATTGTGCACACATCCTAAGAATTGTTTAAGTCGTCAGGTGTGTTTACTTTTTAAAAAATTTAAAAAGCAATCACATTTGGCCTACCTAGATTAAACTAAAAAGAATTAAATAAAGTTTTCATAATAAAAGCTTCTCTACAGTAGCCCCAAATAACCTTCTTGGTGGGTCAGAAAACCTAGTTTTTAGCTGTGTCTTTTGGGTTGGCGCTTTCGTTGCAGGTCTGTCCTTTGACATTTAGATAGGACAAAGATGAGATTTGAAGTCACATAAAGGAGGCAATTGTCCTTTAATTTTTCCTTCAACCTGAGGGAAGAATTTCTGAAACCTTTTCAGGTTTACAGGGTTAAGTTTTATATTCATTTTCACATTTTCTTATTCGTCTACAGTCATCAAATTCCCTTAATCTATTGAGAAGTTCCTACTGTAACATATAAGGATCTCAACCTAAATTAGATTCTAAAATTAATGAAATTTAGCAAATCTATAACAGTAGCCAAATAATATTCTCCCCTCGGTGAGCACAGGAAAGTCCCATTTTATTATGAATAAAGAAAGCCTATGGATAATGGGTGGGAAATTAATTATAACACAAATACCAGTAACTTATGTCTTTACATTTTCCCCACTGAGACATCTGCTGGGGAATTTGTTTTTCCCTAAGGCAGAGAAATCTCACAGGTAACATAATCAGATGAAGCTGCCCCAAGATTTCTGAGTCAGTTAAAACTATCTAGTGTACTGAGAAACATAAAAATGTATGTTAATGGTAATAATAAAATCTGTCATTTATTTGGCACTTAATATGTACTAGGCCCTGAGGTAGTGCTTCACAACTGGTGGAGATGAGGTTTCAACCCCAGCTTGTGTGACTTCAAAGGTTCTTACTCCTATACTAGCCCAGCTCCAGAGACAGAGCAAGACAAAGGATCACTAGTCCTTTGGAATCAAAGGATTCCATAGCAGTGGTCTACCCACTTCCTGTGAGACTGTAGGAAATCAGTTAAACTCTCCAGATCTTCTGCTTCTCATTTCTAAAGAAAGGATTAAAAACACTTGGAAAATTATAATTTTCCTATCTCTGTAGGTTGTTATGCATAGTACAGGTTCCTTTGGGGCTCTAGAGAAATTGAATGGCTGAAAAGTCTTTACAAATAAATCATTTGGCTCAGATATATTTCCTCTGCTTTAATGAACCAGGTTACATGTTAGTGAGGTTGAATACCATTTGGAATCCATTAAATTTCTTTCCATGAGTTATAGATTAATTAATCTAACCTAACATTTACTAAGAACCTACAGTGGGCAAAAGCTCATCCCAATGTTTCATAGGAGCCACAAATATAAATAAGCTGTGGTCTTGGTCAGCAGGAGATTCTAGATTGCAACTAAATAGTCATAATAATAGTAGTAGTAGTCGTATTAGTAATAATAATAATACATGGATTGGCTTCCCTAACTGAAAATCAAGGGGTGTCCATACAAGTGGTCAGGGATGCCATCAGGAGTTTGTTTCTCTCCATCTCTCAGCTCTGCTTTCCTCTGAGTTGGGTGTTCTCATAGGTAAGATGGTATCTTGTAGCTCTTGACTCACAATCATCTCGTTAACAACTACCTTAACAATTCCAGCTTAAAAGGAAATTTTCTTTCTGAACATATCTGAACTAATCCCAGACGTCATTCTCATCAGTCTATACTGGGTCACATGCCTACCCCTAAACTAATCCCTGAAGTGAAGGGGATACCATACTCTCTTAGATGGGAACTAGGTACTCTTGTACCTATTTTTTTGTCCAAGGAGTGGCATATGCAGCTATACCGGAAGAGGTGTAGAGAAGATGCTCCTTATAGGAGCATGAAGCAAAGCAGGAAACCGGATGTTCACAACAGAGAGCACTTTGGCTTGGCTCTGACGGAAGTGTAGGGGTTTGACATAAGGAGAAGGGGATGAGGTGTATTCCAGGCAGAGAATCCAGCATGAGTGTGATGCCCAGATACTTGGTAAGACATTATTTCTGGGTATGTCTGTGAGGGTGTTTCTAGAAGTTAGCATTTGAATCTGTAGAGTGAGTAAAGAAGATCACCCTCGCCAGTGTGGGCGGGCACCATCCAATCCACTGAGAGCCTAAATAGAACAAAAAGGTGGAGGAAGGGAGAATTTGCTCTCTGTTTGAGCTGGGACATTCATCCTCTTCTGCCTTCAAATACAGATACACCTGCTCCTTAGACTATAGACTCAGACTGAATTAACCACCAGCTTTCCTGGTTGTCTACTTGCAGATGGCAGATCATGGGACTTCTCAGCCTCTATAATTGTGTGAGCCAATTTTTATAATAAATCTCTTCTTATTGGTTCTGTTTCTCTGGAGAATCATGACTAATACAATGAAATGACACCGACATGGGAAATTTTGTTTGATTCGAAACATAGATTGCATAAGGAAGTTCAGTGGGCAATAGGGTGAGGTCCTACAGTGGAGTATTTTAAATGCAGAATGAAGAATTTTATTTTCTGGGCAATGAGAAGTCTCTGATCACTTTGGTAATGGACATATGATATAGTAAGATATTTCCCACTTCACAGTGAGTCCCTTCGGAGCCAAAAGGTATCTTTTTTTACACCTTCACTCTTAGCACAGATAGAGTGCCTAGTACACTGCTGGGTCTCTTTAAATACTTGTTGAAGAAATATCAATTTTATCATCAAATATCTAGTGATAGTTGACACTTGCTGGAGGCTTTTATGTATTGGACACTATAAGTGCTATCCACATATCTCATGGGCTATCACAGAAACCTTATGAGGGAAATGTTATACGTATCCCATTTTACAGATATGGACTGTGTCACTTATAAAGGTCAGGTGGTAAAACGAGGACTTAAACTAAGGTCCTGTGCATTCAAATCATGTACTCACACAGCACATCAGCGAGACTCCATGTAATGTTTGTGCAACAGCTTAGAGCACATAAAGAGCCTCCCATATATACAGTGTTTTACTCAGGCTTCACTATATTTCCATGAGGTAGGTGTTATTATCATTTCCATTTTATGACCAATAAGATGAAATCCAGAGAGGAGAAGTAACTCAACCAGAATCACAGGACTAGTAAGTTGAGGTGCTTGACTTGTATTTGGCAACCCTGTGTTCAAAATTCATTCATTTCCCCTGTACCAACTAGTTTCCCCAGAAGCTGCCAGACCATAAAGTGAGTGTGGTGGGGAAGATGATCTGTTAGTTTGTGTATGTGTTATGTTAACTCTAATATTCAAAGATTCTAGTCTTCCAACAAAAAATTAAATGTGCATAGCACTTGTTTCAACTCCTTCAAATATTATAAGATGTGAGCTGAGCTATGCAGACTAAAATAAAAAGGTCACTGGAATAAGATTTTTATTCATAATTTTAGTTGAAATGTTGCTGTTTAAATCTCATGAAAAGGGGCTCGGTTAGCTTTCTTTTGTTGTTTTTCTCTGCCATACAAATACCCACAAATTATCTGCACTAAAAATCTATGTACATTCCACTGGGCATTGAGGGTGACCCATTCCATGAAAGTGCTAACTTTTCCACTAGGGACACTTGGCAAAGCAAACTGCCTTATAAACCACTTCTGAACTTGTAGCCTGAACTTTGATGCAACAAATGATATAGTCAAAGCATCTCATAGGATCAAACCCTTGCATGAATTAGGGATGGATATGACCTATTTTTTATTTCATTTGACTCTGAAAATAAAAAGAGAACTAGGATGCTTTCGCACTTGGTCCATATGCTGGAAGGATGGCATGCAGCAAGGTGATAACAAATGACAATTACAATGTTAAAGAAACTGAGTACTGTACCAAGCAATGTATACGGAAATCTGATCTTTAGCATGAACACTTAACTTGCTTTTGTCTTTAGGTCATAGGTCTCTTTTTCCTGGGAGAGAGGACTTTGGTGGGTCTTTCAATCTTATTGATATTAGACTAGCCCACATCCATTGTTCTTGGCAAGGACCCAATTGACAGTGGAATTACCCAAACACAGAAGCTGCTGATGGCAGTATTAAGTCGTTTGTTTAGTAATTTACATTGGACATAGGTTTCATGTACCTGAAAACTGTGCAAGGTATTTTTTTCCCTAAATTTTGGTTTCAGTTTCTCTATGTCTAAACATTATTTTTTGTTATAGGAAAATGTTAACATGTTTTTTTTTTTGCCTAAGCGTTTGCTCCCAGGAGATGGAGAGTGGAGGGCAGACCACACATAAGGGATGTGTTGGCTTGATATCATCCTCACCCGGCATTGGAGGAAGGGCTGGGAAAAAGAATTGAGATCAACTTGGACTAGCACAACACAACTCTGGCACAACTCAACTGGTGTCTTGTATACAGGGCTGACTAACCCTAAATAAACAAGCATTTCAGGAACGGGCTGTCAGATCATGATGATTGCCAGGACCCTGGGACCAGATCACACCTGTGGGTAGAGATGGATTTTTCCGGGGATGGGCAAGAATATTGTCCCTGGCAGGGTTGTGGGAAATTAGTCCCAGGCCGGGATATGAGATGGGGCTTAAATAAAGGGTAGGAGAGGTAGAGAGTAATATACTCTTCTTTATCCTCTTTCCCTCTGGGGCTGGTAGGGCATGAGATGGACATCGGTTCTAGGTAGAATATTTGTGGGGAATTAGGCAAGAACTCAGAGACAGATTCTGGTTTGAGTAGCCAATTCTAAAAAAGTAGCTGCTTCTGGGTAGCCATGAAGGAAATCACTTATGGCAGATCATCAACTCCTCTGCAGGGCAGGGTGGGCGAAGTCCCCAACATAGGACAGCTGTCTCTTCAAGAGAGAAAATTTGACATATCAACTGGTGACAGAGGTTGCAAGCTGCTAGGAAGATGAAGAGAGTGGAGGAGAAGAATAATAACAAGGATATGAGCAAACATCTGATGAACACGCATTGAATACTTACTGTCTCATTCACTGTGTTAAGCTATAGCTTTAAGCACAAAAGATTTCTAGCCTGTGAGATGCTCACACTCTGAAAGGCAGAGGGGAACTAGGGCTAAATATGGCAACGGCAGATTCACACCTCCCTTCTCACCAAGGAAGAACTACCAGTTATTGAAAGTGGAATTTCATATAATGTTGAACTGTTATTCCTTCTCTTGCTTTCTTTATATTTCTGTCTCTGGACAAGAGCTTACGGTTGAATGCTTATAAGTTAAATGTGGATGTTGATTACAGTACTTGCATGATTTCATTTAATCTTTATAACAATCTGACAAGGTAGGTAGGTAGCAGCTATTATTTTCCTCATATTATGCCTAGAGAAACAGGATAGTGAGGTTGAGAGACTTGCCCAAAGTCATATGGATACAAGTTGGGTATCTGGCACTTAGACACAGGGAGGAGAGGGGTAAAGATAACAGTAACGAAGGGGCACACATTCTATGCCCCTTTGCTGGTATCCAGGCCGTAATTCATTTTCAGAGTTTCATGACCTTCTATTGTAAAACTCACCAATTGATTGTACAATCTAAATTCTCTCACCTGTTCTCCACTCTTGTTCATCCTCTGCTGTAGACCAAGCATTGGTGTTCCCCCCAAATTCATGTGTTTAAACGTATTCTCCAGTGTGATGGTATTAGGATGTGGGGCTTCTGAGAGGTGATTAAGTCATCAGGCTAGAGCCCTCATGAATGGGATTAGTGCCTGTATGAGAGACCCCAGAGAGCTCCTTTGCCTCTTCCACCATGTGAAGACAGCCATCTATGAACAAGGAAGATGGACCTCACCAGACAAGGAATTTTCTAGTGCCTTGAACTTGGACTTCTCAGTCTGCAGAATGGTGAGAAATAAACTTCTGTTCTTTATAAACCATCCAGTCTGTAGTATTTTGTTATAGCCGCCCAAACAAAGACACCCTCTAAATGGCTCCCAGTTCATATTGAATTTCTTACTATCCTATAAAGCATGGTAGTCCCTTTCACATCTCTTTGACTTTGCATCGCCTCTCCTTTTTGCCCAGGGTACTCTTTTTCCTTCTATAGTTGATAAAAAGCATCTTATCAAAAATTAGGCCAGCATCAAGTCTTCCAGAAAAAATGTTTAGCATAGTGTTCAAAAGCATGGTCCCTGGTTCTGCCCCTTAGCATCTGCAGGAATTCGCTAAGCTTTAGTTAATGTTCTCATTTCTAAAATGGAGCCAACAGTACTACCTGCAACATAAGATTATTAAAAGTATTAAATATAAAGGGCTTTGCATGGATCCTGACACACAGCAAATGCTGAATAAGTGTTGTTACCTTAGTTCTCCTTGAAGACATCCCTGAATCTTCAAGTACATTCAACCACCTTCTCAGATGGGTCGTAGAGTAGATATTGTTCATATCGCTATTTTAGAATTTATTCTGTTATCTTGTAGTTATCTGTTTAAATATCTCTTCTTGTATTGTCCTATCTGCTGCCCCATAAATATTTCCTGTCGATAATGGTGCAGATTCTGCCTTGTGGGAACTCCATGCTATGCCAATTGGGATCGGGAAAAGCCCTAGAAAGCAGACCCCAAGAATCTGTTTTGGAGTTGTGTTACTTGTGGTCTGATGGCAATATGGGACCCACACTGTTGGTAATTTGTCAGGTAACAACCCCTGGCATGTAGTGGCATTACAATCACTAATTGGGATGAGGTGAAAGGAGTAGGTGAAACAGTATTTATGGAAAGTCTCTGCTGAATAAACAGTTTGGGGAAAATGCTAGTTATGAAAATATTGGAGTAGATTAACTGCATCGCAGTCCTTGACAAAAGAAAATGATAGACTCCGAGAAGTAAACTGCCAACCTGAACGTGCTGTGAAAGTCAGAGGGCTTCTGTGGCTGCCTTGAACAGCGATGAGATCTGTTATCGCTCTGCATCAGATGATGCAGGAAATTAGGGGATGCGGCAGCAGAAGAGAGCAAATGCACAGCCATGACGGGCTTCCTTTGTTAGGATCATGAGAGAAAAAGAGGAAGGGCCTGAGAACTGGTTTTTTGATCAATAAGCCTGAGGACCTTGCACCTCATGCTCTCTTGAATGTTCCACCCAGGAAGAAGCAGCCACCTTCCCCTTGCCAGAGGAAAGGAGCCTCTCTTTGCCTGGAGACCATGTGAAGCTCTGCCATGAAACAGGGCCTTACAAAGCTCTCCTGTTCTCCTTGAGCTCTGCCTCCACCAGTCCTCAGTTCCTCTAGACCAATATCCACGATCAGATCTTAGCACTCCCTGCCTGAACGGGGAAGTTCTATCTGAGCCCCAGGAAAAAAGGGCTTACGCCCCAAAGGAATCTCAGAAGGTGACTAATATGTACTGTTAAGAACTAGGGAAACATTTGTGAGAATGGAATTAGGGGGTATTGGAGCAGGTAGAGTAGACTACAAGGCTGGCTGGGGGAGAAATTTTTCATGTCAGGGCACTTACTCATGACTCTGGATAATGTTCTGGAAAAGATACCTGAGTTTTCAGGACAGGCACCTTGAAGCTGGAATATAAAGGTGAACTACAGCGGATGGGGGGCGGCAATGGCAGAACCTCCCTGGAAGCATTTTAAGGAATGGATCAGAAGGCTTGGGTAGGTGGAACGTTTGAATGGCTTTACTGTGTAAGACTTCGAGAGTACCGCAGCTGACTGTGGTTCCCAGGAGAGCCCAGGGAACACGCACTTCACTAAGGGAGTAGAGGACACGCTGGTGAGGAGTGCACTGGCTTTTTCAAAAACTCAGTGGTGGCTGTTTCATATAGACTTGGTTTGACAGTGGGAGATGCGGCCATGAATCTGAGGGCTCTCACATATGGATGGCGGATTTTAGGAATGACAGAAGCCACATGCCAGCATCTAAATGCCAGTTGCAAGATAGAAATAATGATCATAATGGGCATCAAGACCAGAGTGGCAGTTGGGGTGCCTTGTCCAACAAGGATGGGGTGATAACTATTAAATTATGACATTCTTTGGGGGGAGGGTAGAAAGACATGTAGAGAGACAGAGAGATGCTGGAGACAGAGAGAGAAGGGGAAAGGAGGGGAAGGAGGGGAAGGGAAGGGGAAGGGGAAAGGAAAGGGAAAGGGGAAGAGGAGAAGAGATTGAGAGCCGGAGGGCAGAAGCTTGCCACCAGTTGTCACAGTGAGAAATCATGGTCCCTTATCTGGTTTCCAGATCTATATCAGTTTACAGACCCAGAACCCAACTAACAGAAGGAGATGGCAGATCTCTTTGATGAAGATCAAAGCACATAGTAAACATACCTCTGATCCTTCCTAGAATGCCCTGCAGCCGTTTGGCAGCAAGGAAAGAAGAAAACTCAGGTTTTTGGACAGCTGGTACTGATGCTAGGAGTCTTTCAGCTGGGGTGGGAGGGTCAGTGGAAGCAGGGTAATAAATGGAGTTGGGCCCAAGTCTGTCTTATTTTTATGGTTGTTCTCCAGAACCCAATGGAGTAGATAGACTTAACATCTGGTGGAAGGCACTCCTTGGCTCTCCAAACTGTGGCACAAAGACCATTGTTTTAGAAGATATGGATTGGAACCTATTGCCATGGACCTGAAGCATGAGGATAATTTTATTTCAGGAGGCTTTTAGTGCTCGGGGGACAGGATAATTTGACCTGTGAAGTCAGCTGGCCTCTGTCCTTGGCCACCCCAGTGCTGCTTGCTGCAGCCTCAAGGTACCTGGCAACGCTGTTACATGATAGCTTTCTAAACCATAAAAATAATCTTTCTCTTCATTTTATCAGTTCCTTTGTAACCTAACCACCCTTGAACCATATTCAGTCTCTTATGGTTGTTGCTAAGATGTGACTTTTAAATTAAAAGAGCACTAACCGTACATGTTTCTTATTTAAGATCATAGGGAGCTGAAATTATCCATCAGTATCTGTTAATTATGATTCATCCTTGCTATGGAATATTCTACGTAAAAAAAAGATCAGCCTGCATGGGTATAGAAGGATCTCCAAGATACATGTTTAAAGGAAAAAAAAAAAAAAAGAAAATAGGAAAAGTTCAGAATGCTGTGAAGAGTAAGATCTCTTTAGTATTAATAAAAAATGAATGTATGGCTCTTCATGCACATGAAATGATTTAATTGATTAATTGATTTATTACTTTTAAAGTGCTGCAAACTGTGCCTGGCTAATAGTTGATGCTTTATAAGTGCAGCTTATATTGTTACATTGTATATTACACTTATATTTTAAATTATTTATTATTTATTATTAGTATAGTGGTAATGTTTATACAGAGGGGTATGTGAGTGGGTCATAGAGAAGTTTTTACTTTCATTTTGTACTTCTGGGTATGGTTGTTTTTTCTCATCAGATCAACATGTTATAGTTTTCCTCCTTTTTATCCTTAAGATATCAGGGCTCATTTGGGCAATGAGTTTATCAGCTATTTCTTATTTCCTTCTTGAGATTTCTCTATTTAAACACTTAAAGATAAATTTGAATAATAACAAAATGAAAGAAAACAAATATTAATGAAAAGAGAGGGAGAAATGATTCTGATTGTGAAACGAGTATGCGGAGAAGACAAATTGTGGGTTTATACTGAATAGATCAGGTTCTGCCCATTTACTCTGGGTGTGAACTTGAGTCAGTTCAGTTAATTTTTCTTGACTTTGCTTTCCCTATCTGTAAAATGGAAATAATGACAGCTACCATACAGAATTACTGTGAGGATAAAGTGAGATAGTCCTTTCAGTATACCAGGAAAAGGAAAAAAAAACAAGCTCTCACCCTCCCATATATGTATATATGGGAGGGTGAGAGCTAGTTTCCTCCATAATAAGATTGTATGTAAGAGTAACAGGATGAAATATTTTGAATGCATGGATTTGCAAGCTGGTTGCACTGTAGATTTATTGCTAGGAAAAATGTGACTTGTACAAATTTCCCATCAAAAAGGGAAAATGCCAATATAAACATCTCTTTCCTGTTTCTTTGTTGGAAAGTCCAATAAAGAGAAAAGAGAAGACATTTTAAGCCCAGGGGCACATTTTAAGCTTGTGATCTGCCTAAAATTATAGTCCTGTTCTTTTCTTCGCCCTCTTTGTGGAAGCACCTTTCTCCAAGTCCCTAGGTGTATTTGTGCCACTCAAAGTAATTGGCTCATTAGGCTGTAGTGTTGCCCGTCATCCTGCACCCACATCCCTTCAGTTAAGCTGGATGGAAGAAGCAAAGCTCTTCATTCAGGGACTGCACAGCTTGCTATCTTTTTTTGCATATCTCTAAGTCAAAGAAGAGGACACAAAATGATGCTTTCCTGAGTTAATTGGCACTGCACTCTCCTGAACGGCTGAGGAGGGAAGCCTTTCAATGCCATGATAATACTGCCCCCAAGTGGTCAAATCTAGAAAATCTCTCCCAAACCCTTCAGTCGGAGCCTTATCCTATAAAGGAGCAAAGCAATGGGCTCTTAGAGACTTCTACAGTTGTGCTGATTTCGTAGGGAAACCACTGTGATTGTTTAGATAGAACAGTTAATTAAGGCTTGCAGAGGGAGATTCAGTGCACTTGATTTTGGAACTAGCTGTTAATTCTCCCAATGGTGTGACTGTAGTTTTAAACCATTGGTTTCTGCTCTGGGAAATAAGGGTGAAAATCCCTTTACCCCCCTATTTCATGAGTTGGGGAAATAGAATAACACTGGCTTTAAATGCTTTGAAATTCTAGGTGTGATGGTATCATAAAATGTATGGGAGTAAAGTGGAATTTGCCAGCAGAAACACTGTCACTTGAATACTGCCACTTTTTAGGGGCATGAGTTGAACCAAGTTTTAAAATTTCCTGAGACTGTACTTTCTTGTTTTGAAGACATGCTGTGAATAGTACTACAAATACTCTTTTTAAACTGCATTATTGTATGAACTGTTTGTTGTAAAGTTGCTTTATAAAATGCAAAATGCAATACTAATCTTAGCTTCATAATTATTAAATATTTCAATATGACCCTAAGAGCCCCTGTGGTGGAAAGTCCCCCTGGTTCTGGCTTGCTCATGAACTTTTTAGGTAAAATTGGACAAGCCAGGTGTCTAAGTATGAGGGGATCCATTTTCTCATCTCTCAAGTGTGGATAATAGTTTTGCTTTGCTTATCTCCTTGTGAATGTTACTGAAATGAGCCTTTTGGGGAGAAATTTTGAAAACTATATGTTGAACATGTTATATGCTTTTGCCTTCATTACAGTAACAAGTACTTCTTTCCTCCTATTAACAAGTAATAGGGTCATTCACAGATCACAGATTCACTTCAAAGTAAATAAATAATTCCTACAAAGTCATGCCTCATTTACTATAAATTATCATGGAGCCAGGAGCTAGAATCATTGGTAACCCTGCAGCATGTAAAGTTGAATGTCATTAGTTAGAGGATACAGTATTAGTTTCTTTGTGGCAGGTGGCAATTTAAATAGATGCTCTACCTGTGGATCCTTTTGGTTTTCCTGTGCCCTATTAAAATGCATTTTCTGAATAACTTGGCTTAAGAGAGTGAATAATTTACAAACAAAACTCTCCATCCCCCCTCCAACAGTAGCAATAAGAGCACGCCTGTTTTCCTTTAGCCCATTCCCCCATTAAAAGAATGTTTCACATCAGAAAATGCAATTCTTTTCCAACTGGGCTTTACTGAGGTCACACGGTGTGTTGAACAGAACCTTCTTCTAGTCTATTGTGATGAATAGCCAACCCACCTCTATACACCTCACTCACATCTCTTCCCAGAGGGAAGGATCAGCACAGCAGAAGTGGGGTGTCTGTGTCCTGATGCATCCCTGAGAGCAGCTTGACTTTAAAAGAATGGAAAAAATATTTACACACACACACACAAACACACACCCCCCCCCCCCCCAATACACGGAGATTTTAAAAGAGATTAATTAGCTCTGGGGAATTTTTGATATATACAAGAAGAAACAATTAGAATCCCATTTATAATAATTTATAAATTTAATGTATGAGAATAAAGTTAAGAATTGTGTAGGATGTATATAAAGAAAACCATGAGAATTTACTAAAGGACAGGAAAGAGGCCTGGAACAGATAAAGAGACATTCCATTTAGTGGATGGGAATACACGATATTGAAGTGATGTTAATTATCCACAAATGACTTTATACATTTGTTGCAATTACAGTGAAACTCCCAATGGTATTGCTTCCTTCCCTTCCATCCCCTTCTTCCCTTCCCTTCTCACACTGGCATTATTTCTGCTCCTTGAGCTCCAGGCTCTCTCCAGGCTTGGCACTTCTGCATCAGCTGTTCCTTATGCTGAATTTCTCTTTTCCTAGATCTTCAAGAGACTGCCTCTTCCTGTCAACATGGAGCTCAGCCCAGATATCACTATCTCAGGGAAAATCTTTCAGCCACCCAAGTTAAAGTAATTTATAAGTCATAAAGTCACTCTATTACACTATTCTGCTTTCGTTTCTCCATAGCACTTGCCATAATCTGAAAATACTGTCTTTATGTATTTTTATGCATATTATCTACTTTTCCTCACTAGAATGTAAGCTCCATGAAGGCAGCGGCATTCCCTAACTTAATTCCACTGCATTGCTCCCCCCCAAAACAATGCCAGGCACAAGGAAGACACTCTATTGATTGGTTTTGTTCTTAATGAATGATCAGTTTTGCAATTTTGGGAGATCATTTGGCAATAGACTCATAATATTTAACTATTTTCCTTGAAACTTGCCCAGAGATTTATTAGACTAGTTTTAACTGTGTTTACATTGTATTAAAACCAATTCTGAGGACTTCCCTGGTGGTGCAGTGGTTAAGAATCTGCCTGCCGGGGCTTCCCTGGTGGCGCAGTGGTTGAGAGTCTGCCTGCCAATGCAGGGGACACGGGTTCGAGCCCTGGTCTGGGAAGATCCCACGTGCCGCGGAGCAACTGGGCCCGTGAGCCATAATTACTGAGCCTGCGCGTCTGGAGCCTGTGCTCTGCAACGAGAGGCCGCGGCAGTGAGAGGCCCGTGCACCGCGATGAAGAGTGGCCCCCACTTGCCACAACTAGGGAAAGCCCTCGGGCAGAAATGAAGACCCAACACAGCCATAAATACATAAATTTAAAAAAAAAGAATCTGCCTGCCAATGCAGGGGACACGGGTTCGAGCCCTGGTCCAGGAAGATCCCACATGCTGCAGAGCAACTAAGCCCCTGTGCCACAACTACTGAGCCTACACTCTAGAGCCCGCGAGCCACAACTACTGAGCCCACGTGCCACAACTACTGAAGCCCGTGCACCCCAGACCCTGTGCTTTGCAGCAAGAGAAGCCACCGCAATGAGAAGCCCACACACCACAACAAAGAGTAGCCCCTGCTCGCCACAACTAGAAAGACCTAACGCAGCCAAAACAAAACAAAACAAAACAAAACCTATTCTGTATTTTGCTTGAGTGCTGAGTGTGATTCTTATCTCTGCTACCTTTTAGCTTGTGAGACTTTGGGCAAATTGCTTAACTTTTCCCAGCCTCAACTTCCTCATCTGTAAAATGGGGCTAATGGGAGTAGCAAGCTGATAGGTTTCTTGTGAATTATGAGTGAATGAATAGATAATGATAATGTCAAACATTGCCCAGCATATAGTAAACATTCAATAAATGTTGGTTATCTTTTATATGGCAAAGAGGCTCCTTAACTTATGACTGTCTAGTTTTTGAAAGGCTCTTCATGAGTTATTTGTAAGTCCAAAGTAACACTCTAGAAAGGCTAATCTGAATGTATTGGTGCAGTGTTTGGTTTCACAAGAGAACTGAGCAGGTTGATGGTATCGGTTTTGATAATCCCATTTGCACAGATAATATTCATAATTTTCTTACCACCTATTGTCTAAATGTCCTCTTTCCTTACTATCAACATTTCAGGACTTGTTGTTTAAGAAGTCTTACTGCATTTTAAAACAAACATCAGCAAAAATACATGACTGCTAATGGCATCTGTCGTGGTGGGCAGAGCTGATGCTTTTGCTTTGACAGATAACCGTTCATATCTCTTCCTTTAGCCGATATTTACGGTGTGTTCTCCTTCTACCAGGCACTGTGTAGTCTTGAGAATGACATGAAGAACAGAGCAGACTGGTCCCTGCTCCCTTATAATTTACATTTACGTGCTTATGAAAGGGTGTATATTGAAAATTCTAAGTACAGGACTTCATGCGTTTTCAGTTGGGGTTTGGCCCTTTAAAGACTCTGCAGCTCACTGTGTACCAGGGTTGTTTTCTTTCTGGGAGAATGTCACCCTTGCTTTCAACATTAGATATGGATAAGCCATATGCTAAGTGGTTTGACATTTCAGTTTGATTTAAACTGATAGACATTGACAGCTTCATGCCACACTGTGTTAATTCTTAATCAGAAATAATATCCCCTTGGACCAATGAATGTGTTTCGCGTTAATTGGCAGTGGCTTCCTGGAAGCTGTCTATGGGAAAATGTGGACAGAAAAGAAAACTCAAGCAATTTAGGGGGAAAAAAGTGTGTTTATAAAGCAGCCACATCAAAGAGAATTTATTATCTCTTTGTGTAAACTACGTTCTATTCATTGACCATTTGTGCCTTCATTTAAATCGCATTCAAGAACATCTACTATGTACTAGGAGCTCTGGGGATACAAAGGTGATGTATCCCTTAAGGAGCTCCTAGTCTGAAGGTGGAATCAGATAAGGAAAAAAATGATAAGCATGCAGTGTGATCAGTTCTCTTATGATCTACAAGAGGACTTGGTGCTACGCCCTTTGGCACAGCTGAGCTGATTCTGCAGGAGATAAAGGTTTTGACGGTAAATAGAAATTAATGTTTCTGCATATGGGGGAAATATGGTTTTTAGTCTAGAGTTCCAATTCTTTGTGAGGACTCCCCCAATCAATATATATTCAAAGGCCCTCTCCCGGCAGGGTTCAAAGAATGTGGATTTCATGAGAGAATACAGCTGCCAATGGTGCATATTAGAGGCACAGCGAGATCAGGAGGAAGACTGATGGATATCACGCTTCTCCCAGTTTCTCAAGCCGGAAATCTGGGTGCCATTCTTGACTTCTCTCTGTCACCCTCCACATCCAATTAATCACAAGTGTTGTCAGTCTTCTCCCTCCTGCATATCTTTCTGGTGTAGAAATATCTCTCTGGTCTACTTTTAATTGGTCTGGGGTACAGCTTTGGTATCAGCAGCTTTAAATCCCCTCAAGGTGATTCTAACATATGGCAAAGTTTGAGAACCACTGGTTTCCAAATAAATAAGAATCTCTGAGGTTAAGGCCCAGGCATTGCTACTTTGCTAATGCTTCCCAGATAATACCACGTGCCCCCAAGTTTGAGAACCACTGCTGTCATGCAGCACATCTCAAAGTTCAATGTATATACACATCACCTGGGGAACTTGTGAAAATGTGGATTCGGATTCGGTAATTCTGGGGTGGGACCGGAGATTCTGCATTTCTGAGGCCCTTCCGGGTGATGCCCATGCTGCTGGTGTGAGAATCACACTGTGAGCAGACGACACTAGAGTCCTACAAGGAACCTTATAAATGGCCCACGTGCATTTAATACTTCCCCTCCCATTCATGTGGGACTTTGCAGCCAGTGCCATCTTTCTAAAACACATATGATCATGTCATTTCTCTCCTTAAAACCTATTATCAAATTAGTAATGTTTCCAAACTTTGTATAATGGTTTACAGGACCCTCTAAGCTCATGACCCTGCCCAACTTACCAGTTAGGGTTAGGGTTAGATCTCTAGACACTTCCTCCACCGAACATTCCAGCCAGGCCCAGACGCTTGAGTTTTATAACAACACCATGCTCCTTTTGGCGTCTGGGGCTTGTGTATACTATTCCTTCCACTAGAGCATTCTTTATCACATCCTGACAAATTTTTATTTATTTTAGCTTATATATCACCTCTCCTAACTTCTCCACCCTCCCCCTTCTTCAGCCTGGATAAGGGATACCTTCAAATATGCTCATAATTATCCAGCTTATCATAATTTGCTAGACACTTGTATGTCTCACTCATAAAGGATGTGTTTCCCTTATTTACTCTAATTTCCTAGTTCAATATGTAACACATGACAGATGTTTCATAAATAGGTATTAAATGAATAAACAGATACCATAAAAATATGGTGAAGAGCTACAACTTTGGTAGAAATCAATACAAACAATAAATGCTGGAGAAGGTGTGGAGAAAAGGGAACCCTCCTACACTGTTGGTGGGAATGTAAATTGGTACAGCCACTAGGGAGAACAGTGTGGAGGTTCTTTAAAAACTAAAAAGAGAACTATCATATGATCCAGCAATCCCATTCCTGGGCATATATCCAGAGAAAAACATGGTTTGAAAGGATACATACACCCCAATGTTCATTGCAGTGCTGTTTACAATAGACATGACATGGAAGCAACCTAAATGTCCATCAATAGAGAAATGGATAAGGAAGATGTGGTACATATATACAATGGAATATTACGCAGCCATAAAAAGGAATGAAATAATGTCATTTGCAGCAACATGGATGGACCTAGAAATTGTCATACTGAGTGAAGTAAGACAGAGAAAGACAAATATCATATGATATTGCTTATATGTGGAATCTAAAAAATGGTACAAATGAACTTATTTACAAAACAGAAATAGAGTCACAGATGTAGAAAACAAACTTATGGTTACAAGGGGATAAGGCAGGGGGAGGGATAAATTGGGAGACTGGTATTGACATATACAGACTACTATATATAAAATAGGTAACTAATAAGGACCTACTGTATAGCACAGGGAACTCTACTCAATACTCTGTAATGACCTATATGGGAAAAGAATCTAAAAAAGGGTGGATATGTGTATATGTATAGCTGATTCACTTTGCTGTACACCTGAAACTAACACAACATTTTAAATCAATTATACTCCAGTAAAATTTTTTTTAAAAGAAATTATTTTGAGCAAATGCATAACATGGATTGCAACTTACCAATAAGCCTTTATACAGAAAGTACATCGCCTGACCAAGGAAAACATGATATGAGACCCTTATAAGAGGACACAATCTTTACAGAAAATGAAAAAACTCTCCTTCCCAAACATATCCAATTAAGGGGTATTTCTAGTCATCATGTGTGAAGGAACTGGAGACTGATAACCTACTTGTTATGTGGGTTGTCCTTCATGATTACCTGTATATAATATATACAGTAAACTTTATGATGTCCAAAAAAATCATAGCTGTGACTAATATTAAGAAGCTTTCTTCCTATGTTTTCTTCTAGGAGTTTTACAATTTTAGATTTTACATTGAAGTCATTAATCCATCTTGAGTTAATTTTTGTGGGTGGTGTAATATAGTTTCATTCTTTTGCATGTGTATATTCAGTTCTCCCAACACCACCATTTATTGAACAGCCTATCCTTTTCTGATTTTGTGTTCTTGGCATCTTTGTCAAAGATTCAAAATCTGTGGGTTTATTTCTGGGTTCCATATCCTGACCCACTGGTCTATGTGTCTATTTTTATGCTGGTATCACACTGTTTTGATTACTATAGATTTGTAATATATTTTGAAATCAGGATGTGTTATGCCTCCAGCTTTGTTCTTTCTCAAGAATGCTTTGGTTATGTGGTCTTTTGTGGTTTCATAAGAATTTTAGGGTTGTTTTTCTATTTTTGTAAAAAAATGGTGTTGTAGTTTTGATAGGAATTTTATTGAATCTATAGATTGCTTTGGGTATTATGGATATTTTAACAATATTAATTCAAGAATACGGGATACCTTTCCATTTATTTGTGTCTTCTTCAGTTTCTTTCCTCAATATCTTACAGTTTTCAGGGTATGGATATTTCACCTCACTGATTAAATTTAGTCCTAAATATTTTATTGTTTTTGATCTATTGTAAATGGGATTGTTTTATTTATTTATTTTTCAGATATTTCATTGTTAACATCTAAAAATGCATAGGCAACAAAAGCAAAAATAAACAAGTGGGACTACATCAAACTAAAAATCTTCTGCACAGCAATGGAAACAGTCAACAAAATGAAAAGGCAACATATGGAATGGAATAAAATATATGCAAACCACATATCTGATAAGAGATTACTGTCTAAAATAAACAAGGAACTCATAAAAATCAATAGCAAAGATAAATAAATAAAAAGAAATAACCTAATTAAAAGATGGGCAAAGGACCTGAATAGACATTTTCCCAAAGAAGTCATACAAATGGCCAACAGGCACGTAAAGAGGTGCTTGACAGCACTAATCATCAAGGAAATGCAAGTCAAAACCAGAATGAGATATCACCTCATACCTGTTAGAATGGCTATTATCAAAATGACAAGAGATAACAAATGTTGGTGAGGATGTACAATAAAAGAAAAAAAAAACTGTTGGTGGGAATGTAAATTGGTGCAGCCACTATGGAAAACAGTATGGAAGTTTCTTAAGAAATTAAAAATAGAACTACCATATGAACCAGTAATCCCACTTCTGGGTATATATCCAAAGGAAAGTAAATCAATATCTTGAAGACATATCTGCAGTCCCATGTTTAGTATTAGTCACAATGGCTGAGATATGGAAGCAACCTAGGTGTCCATCGATGGATGAGTGGATAAAGAAAAAAAATATATATATATATATACACATATACACACATATATATGTACATATATATATACATCTGCATATACAATGAGCATATCTGAATTGGATAGTTCCCAATTTGATGAATGTCCAAAGTTGGGAAAATCAGTTTATTAGCTCCTTCTTCTCAAGAAGAGAATTTTCTCCAAGCTCTTCTGTCCTCTGGGCTTTGCAGCTACTGATTCTGCAGCTGAAGTATCTGGGAGTGAAATATGTCACACTATGATGTAGGTTTTCACCTCATGGTTTGGGAAGTTAGGCTAAATTGACTTCAGGGATCTTTTTTTCTCATCCAACTGATAAGGTTTTCATAAAGATACAATGAGATAATTTATGCAAAGAGCTTAGCAATCTGCCTGACGTCTATCAGGCACTCAATAAATAATAGCTGGTATCATAATTCTTAACAACAGTCTGATTTCTGGCCTTCCTCCATGATTCCCTTGGATAAAGTGCTTATAGGAAAAACTGTTGTAAAGTCAGCTTTAGGAGGATGAGAAGTGAAATAAGAACTTAATTATGCAAATTCAAAGGCAGCATTGAAACTGAAAATGCAAGTGTTATTTGAGATGATATTTGCTTAATTCAGAGCATGATGCAGGATTCAAATTTGACTCTGGGATCTGTGACCTTGAGAAGAAACATCCTTTTAAGAAAAAAAATGTATCTTTCAGCTTTGATACAGTCAGGAACTACCAAGAGAATTGTCAATTTTGCAGTTTGCACCCTTAGGCATCCTGGACTGAAAGAAATACTCAGTTGCTATAGCAGCACCTACTTTAGGAGTATTTTTATGCAGATTGATGTCTTTGTAAAAAATAGTAGTGGAGTGGCTATGAGTGAAATATCACTAGTAAACTTCAATTTGCAGCTCATTTTGAGTCTGGAATGAAATTTAGGTGAGATTTGTCTAGCAGTCAAGGAATCCATATATGGATATTAGAAAAGATTTTTTGCTATAAAAACAGAATCTTTTCTTCTTTTAAATATGTAGTTACAACAACTGTTTACGGTGACAGGAGTACAAAGGCTAGATGAGAGTTTGTTGTCCAAAGAGAGATTTATTTTCCAGGATTTTAGAAAGGGGAGAAAAAATCCAAGAAAGGGATTCATTTAACAATGGTGGTATTGGCAGAATGTCAGTGTTTCTTAGAACTGGATCAAACTCTGAAAGCATCTTCAAATATCCCAAGAAAAATGTTATATTATATACATTAAACTATTCAGAAATGAGTCTCTCATTCCTTTTGAGCCCCTCCCCTTAATTTCAAAGGAAATTAGGAAAAGTGAATAGACATGGGTATGACTAGTGAACAGGAGTTTTCCACAGATTTGGGGGCGACAGAATGTAGACAAGACAAGGGAGTCATTGCAGCATAAACACATATCAGAGGAGGCTTTCAGAAGAGGTGAGGACCAGTCTGTCTGGTGCAGCTCCCAGCAAATCTTAGCTAAATGTTAAGGATTACCGCCAACACAAGTAGGCTGAAATTGGCAAAATACATTGATGATCCATCAATGGGAAAATTGCATCAACCTGGTGGCACTACCATCCTCTTGTCTTCAGAAATTTTCATGCTTCTGAAAACTGTGGTGGAGTTAGAAAGATACTTGGACAGAATTTGGACCACTCACATGTCTTTCTTTTTTAAGGTGGATCTGTACAAGTGCTAAAGTTCTAGGCTGTGACAACCAGGAATATTGAAATTTTCAGTTTGTTTCCAGTCACAAATAGTAATACCTCATAAAATATTTTTCATATATCTTTGAGTCTTTGGAAAGATGGCATAGTGCAGTGGTGAGAAGGGCAGATGTTGGTGTTGATTGCCAGTGTTCAAAACTTATCAGCTGCATTACCAGGAACAAGGTAAGCCCAGGTTGGCATCAAAGATTAAGGACATAGAGCAGGGGAGTTTTCTCTAACAAAATTGAAGCAAATATTTGGGGAAAGCTAACTATTCTAGTGTGAATTTCAATACCTCTGAATAAAACCCTCTTACACTAGCATTTTTCTAGATCTAGGGAACCTGGCTAGATCCTTTTCCAGCAAAAAACTACTTTTGGGCTTGCCTGAGCCAGTCACTGCCTGCTCCTCCTACTGTGACACTTGCCAATCATTTGACATATCTTCTCCGCAAAGAATATATCTTTCCCACACAGAAACCTCATTAAAATTCCCACCCCAAGACCTGGTTAGAAAGAGCCCTCTTCATAGAAAGCAGAGGCAACCTACATGAGCTGGCAAGTCCTTTGTTTTGAACATGTAGAGGCACTATGAATCACCAGTGATATAAAGAAGACTGGAAGTATGAAAGAAAAAAGCCACTGCAAACAGAGAAAGTCATCCCAGAGGAAACGGAGATAATTCAAGGAACAGAAAGAAAGTTAATACACCCAGAGTCAATTAGATATCATGTCAATAAAATAAAAAATAGTATTCTCTAAAAAAGAAAATCAGAAAACAATAAGGACTAAAAATATGATTGAAAGAGTAAAAATTTCTTTTCACAGACATATGTAAATTTGAAGTAATGTCTTAGAGGCTAAAACAAAAAAAGATAAAGGTAGGGAAAATATGAGAAAATAAAAGAAGCCTACTGGAGCAATACAGGAGGTCCAACCTTTGGCCAATTAAACCTCAGAAACAGAATTTGGATTAAATGGAAAAGAGAAAATTATTAAAAGGTAAAAGAAGAGAATTTCTTAAGGATAAAGGAAGGACACAAATTTTTATATTAAAAGGACATACTAAGTGTCCAGAGCAATGAATGGGGGAAAAATGACTCATATCTGGAAATATCACTGTAAAATTTCAGAACATCAAGAATAATGCAGATCATAGAAGCTTCAAGAAACACTTGTTGCTGGAAAACAAAGGCTCGTACTCTAAAACTTTCAGGGAGATTTAAAAAACATCTAGTCATTCTCAAGAAGTTACTTAAAAATGTACTGTAACAAAATATTATACACAGGAAGTGAGCAAATAAACACACTCACAAAAATGAAGGCATGCAGGAAATAGCAGATCTAGACCAGTAGAGAATTAGTGGAGTTTCTACAGTGAGAACAGTGTGCATTGCAGAAGAAGGAGAGAGAGCTTCTGAAGGACATTTTCAAGGAAAAAAACTAAACAGTTGAATCAACATAGATTTGCAATCAAGAGATTGATTTTTTTTAAAGTGAGGATATAATTAAGGCAAGTAATACAAGGATAAAAGAAAGTACATTTTAAAAAGTCCAACTAATAAAATAATTACAAATAGGAAGTAAAATGACATGTGTAATGATTTTCAGCAGTTTATGGAGTCCAAGTAAAGAGAATTTTCACTGTGGCATTAGTATTGGTTGTGGAGGCCCAAGCAGCGGTGGCAGTGGAGGGAGAGACGATGGCCTTAGTTGTACTCACAGACTTCTTGCCCTCCCACTTCTCTATATACTGAATTTTTCACAATTTATTTTAAACATTTATCCAAGTCATATGCATGTGGTAACAAATTAAATAATGCAGAATATCCCCCTCATTAGGCCCAAGAGCCCAGTATGGGACCTATAGAAAAGCAAACATAATCTTAACATGCCATACTTATTAAATGCTGTTCATTGCTTTTCACGCTTTATGATCAATTTAAGGACGATGCACAAGTGAAAGTGTGATGGAGATAAAGGGGGCATGAAAGTAGAGGAGCAAAGAGCCTGCTGCTAAATATCCTCATTTCATACAGTTGAAAGACCAAGAGACACTGTCAAAAGTTGGTGGAACAAGAAGTAGAGGTATAGATAGGTTAATTATCTCATGTTACAGAGAGGATCACTTGAAGAACTGGAAAAATAGTGTAAGTGATAACCTTCGGGAAGAAGGGAATGGAGAAAGTGGAAGTTTAGGGAGCTAATTCATCATATTATAGAGTCATTAGTTGTGGTCCTAAGTTGATAAGTCAAGAAATGTAGTTATTAACGTGTTACTTAATAGCGGAAAGAAAACTATCAGAAGGGTTAAAACTACTAAAAGATACTGCCATTGTGTAACTAGGCTTTGTTTGGTGGAATGTGCAAAAGGAGTTTTGCTTTTTTAAAAAAATTACAGCTATTGTTTGATTTGTTACCATGTGCATATATGACTTTGATAAACACAAAAATAAATTACAAATAAAAATATGTAAAGGGAGAAGAAAGGAAGGAAGGGAGGGAGGGAGGGAAGGAGGAAGGCAGGCAGGCAGCAGTGAGTCTGCAGAGCACTACAGTAACACCATCACTTCCAGGACCACTGTCACGACCACTGCCGCCTTTTCAACTGCCACAATCACTACTGCTTGGACTGGTTGTGCATCAGACACCGGGCTAAGTGTTTTGAATGCAGTATCTAATTTTAGATTTAGTCTCCTTAGAAACGAGGATTGATAAATTCTGACTAATAACTCTGCTGAGACTAATCTCTTTCTTCCATTTTAAATCTGATTTGAGAAACAGTGGTCATCTGCGTATTTTCTATCAGATATTTAACTATACTTGGACACAGGGTATTTAGGAAAAAAGCATTTCAGCAGCAAGACAATATCATTCTTTAATATTTGAAGAGCTAACATGTGAAAAATATTTAGGTTTGTTCTCAAATGTTAGAGAGCATGCTAATGGAGTAGATGGTACTTCAGCAGGTCTGGTACGGGGTGTGCCTTTTTACTATGCACCTCAGTGGATTCTGATCCAAGTGGTGCATGCATCGTGCACAGAGAAACATTAGTGGTGGAGGCTGTATTTGCTAATCTCTAGGATTTCTTCTACCACTAAGAGCCTCTGACCTTCTTAGACTGATGCCTTGCTTAGATATTAGCTTAGAAGTGCTGGATAGATAATACTTTTCTTGTGATGTGAATAGCAATCATCCTGATGATCGATAAAAGAAAATAAATTCAATCCAAATTATTTGACTTCCAGTTTCCATCTCCTACCACTCAACTGAGGTATTATTTCTGCTGAATTTATGTATAAAAAATTTCAAATTTGAAAAGGCTATCCAAATATGAATATAAAAATGCACTATGCTGGTTTGTTTAAAAAACAAAGCAGGTTAACAAATAAAACCTGTTCCAGCCTGAAAGATTGGTTTTCCAATAAGAAAGAAAATAGATTATCTCATTAAATATTTCTTTCTACTCTGAGAGGCATGTATTCCCACCATCACCAAAGATGCTAAGTACAGAGAATGATGCTTCTATTTGCTGAGCTAATGGGTTTCCCTTGTTTTCTTATTGCAGTCTGCAAAATTAAGAGAAAAACTATTATTCCATTTTTTGGTACTTTACAAAAAATAGCATGCTTCATGAGACTTAAACTTCTAAAATTAGGAGTAATAACCAATGAAACAAACAGTGCAGGAACAAGAAGCTTCTAGTTTTGCCGGGTTTGTTTTCTAAAATCTTTGGTTCTATATTGCCCCTTTATTTATTAAGCAGCTTCTTACGAGATATGTATGAAGGAAGTAAAGAGTCTTCAGCTAGTATATAACTGAAAATGTTTCCAAAATAATTGGTTTGGTATTTATAATTAATATTGTCCATGTTCATAAACCTTGGAATAATGAAAATGGGGTAACTTGCCTTATATGGCAAACTGCTGGGCGCATGAAGAAAATCATATTTTCCATAATTTTAGTTTCAACTTTAGAAATTAACAGTGACTCCAGTCAGTAACAATCCAAGTGATTAGTCAACTTGGTAACATTTTGTCCTCATGAGTCTAGTTAAAGGGAAATCAAGAAGGTGGAAAAGAATGTATTTAAAATTTTTTAGGGCTTCCCTGGTGGCGCAGTGGTTAAGAATCCGCCTGCCAATGCAGGGGACATGGGTTCGAGCCCTGGTCCGGGAAGATCCCACATGCCGCGGAGCAACTAAGCCCGTGCGCCACAACTACTGAGCCTGCGCTCTAGAGCCCGCGAGCCACAACTACTGAAGCCCGTGTGCCACAACTATTGAAGGCCACGCGCCTAGAGCCTGTGCTCCGCAACAAGAGAAGCCACCACAATGAGAAGCCTGCGCCCCACAACAAAGAGTAGCCCCCGCTCACTGCAACTAGAGAAAGCCAGCGCGCAGCAGCGAAGACCCAATGCAGCCAAAAATTAAATAAATAAATTTATTAAAAAAAATTTTTTTTAATAAAAATCTTAGCATGTTTCCAGTTGCTTGAATAAATCTTTGATCCTTTATCCTAAAGAAAATAATAAAAATGAAAGGAAACAATTATTTTTTAATCAGCAAATTTATTCTTCAGTAAATACTCAGACAGCTCCCACTGCTATTTAAAAGTTTTTGCATGATGGAAATATAAAATACCTATTGGGGCTTCCTATGTTTTTAAAATTCCACATAACAAAAACGTACATTATTATAACAACAAATGTAAAAAATGTTCAGAGAAGTTCTTTTTTGGAAGGGGAGTGACATGAAAAGCCTTACATTATTTTACAGTATTTTGCCTTTAGGAAGCTTTCAAAATACATTTTTTTATGCTAGCCTTACATAATTCTTAGAAGTGTGTAAGAAACTTTGCAAAATAGTAAAAAAAAGAAGTATTTAAATGAATTACTCAACTATTGGTGGTCAGTGTTTTGAGTTATGTAATTTTAGATAATGTGTATCTGTTACAAACTAGAAATTAGTAGTAATCTTATTTTCATAGAATTTAAGGTTTAATATACCTTCTAAGTATTCCTCTCCCCTTATTCTTTTTTTCAATGAAGATGTGGTATATTTATACAACAGAATATTCCTCAGCCATAAACAAAAGAGTGCAGCAACATGGATGGACCTAGAGATTATCATACTAAGTGAAGTAAGTCACACAGAGAAAGACAAATATCATATGATATTGCTTATATGTGGAATTAAAAAAAGATACAAATGAACTTATATACAAGACAGAAATAGACCCACAGACATAGAAAACAAACTTATGGTTGCCAAAGGGGAAAGGCAGGGGAAGGGATAAATTAGGAGTTTGGGATGAACATATGCACATTACTATACATAAAATAGGTAACCAACAAGGACCCACTGTTTAGCACAGGGAACTCTACTCAGTATTTTGTAGTGGGGGCTTCCCTGGTGGCACAGTGGTTGGGAATCTGCCTGCCAATGCAGGGGACACGGGTTCGAGCCCTGGTCTGGGAAGATCCCACATGCCGCGGAGCAACTAAGCCTGTGAGCCACAGCTACTGAGCCTGCGCGTCTGGAGCCTGTGCTCGCAAAGGGAGAGGCCACGACAGTGAGAGGCCCGCGCACCACGATGAAGAGTGGCCCCCACTCGCCGCAACTGGAGAAAGCCCTCGCACAGAAATGAAGACCCAACACAGCCATAAATAAATAAATAAATAAATAAATAAATAAATAAATAAATAAATAAATAAAAAATATATTTTGTAGTAACCTATAAGGGAAAAGAATCTGAAAAAGAATACATATATATATATATATGTATATATGTATAACTGAATCCCTTTGCTGTATACCTGAAACTAACACAACATTGTAAATAAACTATACCTCAATTAAAAAAAAAAGAAGGTCCTGCCAACATTTAAAAAAAAATCATTCATCTACCGCTTATTCACAATGCATCTGATGAAAGTTTATTTTGCCTACTAAGTGTTAGGTGCTGGATTTCAGAGATAAGCAAGACTGTTTCTGTTCTGGAAAAACTCATAAACTGGTGGAGGGGAAAGAAAATCCATCAATTATGGAAGACTGAGGACTGAAAAATGGCAACAGAAAGGCTCAGCCCCTTGCCTTTGGGAAATGGGGAGAGATAAAGAGAAGCCTTTGTGGGGTAGATGACTGCTGCTCTGGGAAGACTTGGCCAGAAATATTGAACAGGAGAAAGCATTCCAAGACAATGCATTTGAACATGAAAATTACCTGGCCCGTTCAAAGATTTACAGTTCCTTTTGGCCTAAGTAGATCAGGTTGAGTTAAGCCCACTAGCAGCCAAGAATCCTAAAAAATGCTCTCACTAATCCAGCTCCCCCTTTCCTTCTAGTCTTGCATTGTATTATGATTACTTGTTATGTTGTTTTCTTCCCGACTAAAGGGTGAAGAGGAAGAGGCCATGTGTCACCATCTTTGTATCCCATAATGCTTTTAATTCATGACAAATGTACATCTAAATGCCATGGAAAGGTTAAGAATGCATGTCACCTTGTTGAACACGAGCCAGAAGATCCTATTTCTAGACTGACTGCTCCTCGCTAGCTGTGTTGCTTCTGGCAAGGCACTATGTGAATTCACGCTTTGGTTTCCTCTTGTGTATAGCAAATACATGAGATTAGATGCTCTCTAAGATCCTTTAATCTAAGTTTGGATGAGCCTGTGATTCTCCCTAATTAGGCTGTAGAGCTTCAGTGAGGTTCAGAAATGAATATTGCTTTTAAATCCTTTCAGGGCACTTAGCTCAGTGCTTTTTTTTCTTAAACATGTTTATTGAAGTATAATTGCTTTACATTGTTGTGTTAGTTTCTGCTTTACAACAAAGTGAATCAGCTATACGTATACATATATCCCCATATCCCCTCCCTCTTGTGTCTCCCTCCCACACTCCCTGTCGCACAGCTCTAGGTGGTCACAAAGCACCGAGCTGATCTCCCTGTGCTATGTGGCTGCTTCCCACTAGCTATCTATTTTACATTTGGTAGTGTATATATGTCCATGCCACTCTCTCACTTCGTCCCAGCTTACCCTTCCCCCACCCCCCACCGCGTCCTCAAGTCCATTCTCTACGTCTGCGTCTTTATTCCTGTCCTGCCACTAGGTTCTTCAGAACCTTTTTTGTTTTTTTAAGATTCCATATATACGTGTTAGCGTACGGTATTTCTTTTTCTCTTCCTGACTTACTTCACTCTGTATGACAGACTCTCGGTCCATCCACCTCACTACGGATAACTCAATTTCAATTCTTTTTATGGCTGAGTAATATTTCTTTGTATATATGTGCCACATCTTCTTTATCCATTCATCTGTTGATGGACACTTAGGTTGCTTCCATGACCTGGCTATTGTAAATATTGCTGCAATGAACATTGTGGTACATAACTCTTTTTGAATTATGGTTTTCTCAGGGTATATACCCAGTAGTGGGATTGCTGGGTCATGTGGTAGTTCTATTTTTAGTTTTTTAAGGAACCTCCATACTGTTCTCCATAGTGGCTGTATCAATTTACATTCCCACCAACAATGCAAGAGGGTTCTCTTTTCTCCACACCCTCTCCAGCATTCATTGTTTGTAAATTTTTTGATGATGGCCATTCTGACTGATGTGAGGTGATACCTCATTGTAGTTTTGATTTGCACTTCTCTAATAATTAGTGATGTTGAACATCCTTTCATGTGTTTGTTGGCAATCTGTATATCTTCTTTAGAGAAATGTCTATTTAGGTTTTCTGCCCATTTTTGGATTGGGTTGTGTTTTTTTTTGATATTGAGCTGCATGAGCTCAATACAAAATATTGTATATTTTGGAGATTAATCCTTTGTCAGCTGCTTCATTTGCAAATATTCTCTCCCATTCTGAGGGTTGTCTTTTCATCTTGTTTATGGTTTCCTTTGCTGTGCAAAAGCTTTTAGGTTTCATTAGGTCCAATTTGTTTATTTTTGTTTTTATTTCCATTTCTCTAGGAAGTGGGTCAAAAAGGTTCTTGCTGTGATTTATGTCATAGAGTGTTCTGCCTATGTTTTCCTCTAAGAGTTTGATAGTGTCTGGCCTTACATTTAGGTCTTTAATCCATTTTGAGTTTATTTTTGTGTATAGTGTTAGGGAGTGTTCTAATTTCATTCTTTTACATGTAGCTGTCCAGTTTTCCCAGCACCACTTATTGAAGAGGCTATCTTTTCTCCACTGTATATCCTTGCCTCCTTTGTCATAGATTAGTTGACCATAGGTGTGTGGGTTTATCTCTAGGCTTTCTATCCTGTTTCATTGATCTATATTTCTGTTTTTGTGCCAGTACCATACTGTCTTGATTACTGTAGTTTTGTAGTATAGTCTGAAGTCCGGGAGCCTGATTCCTCCAGCTCCGTTTTTCTTTCTCAAGATTGCTTTGGCTATTTGGGGTCTTTTGTGTTTCCATAAAAATTGTGAAATTTTTTGCTCTATTTCTGTGAAAAATGCCATTGGTAGTTTGATAGGGATTGCATTGAATCTGTAGATTGCTTTGGGTAGTCTAGTCATTTTCACAATGTTGATTCTTCCAATCCAAGAACATGGTATATCTCTTCATCTCTTTGTATCATCTTTAATTTTTTTCTCAGTGTCTTATAGTTTTCTGCATACAGGTCTTTTGTCTCCTTAGGTAGGTTTATTCCTAGGTATTTTATTCTTTTTGTTGCAGTGGTAAATGGGAGTGTTTTCGTAATTTCTCTTTCAGATTTTTCATCATTAGTGTATAGGAATACAAGAGGTTTCTGTGCATTAATTTTGTATCTTGCTACTTTACCAAATTCATTGACTAGCTCTAGTAGTTTTCTGGTAGCATCTTTAGGATTCCCTATGTATAGTATCATGTAATCTGCACATAGTGACAGTTTTAATTCTTCTTTTCTGATTTGGATTCCTTTTATTTCTTTTTCATCTCTGATTGCTGTGGCTAAAACTTCCAAAACTGTGTTGAATAATAGTGGTGAGAGTGGGCAACCTTGTTTTGTTCCTGATCTTAGTGAAAATGGTTTCCGTTTTTCACCGTTGAGAATGATGTTGGCTGTGGGTTTGTCATATATGGCATTTATTATATTGTGTTAAGTTCCCTCTATGCCTTCTTTCTGGAGAGTTTTTATCATAAATAGGTGTTGAATTTTGTCCAAAGCTTTTTCTGCATCTATTGAGATGATCATATGGTATTTCTCCTTCAATTTGTTAATATGGTGTATCATGTTGATGGATTTGCATGTATTGAAGAATCCTTGCATCCCTGGGATAAACTCCACTTGATCATGGCATATGATCCTTTTAATGTTCTGCTGTATTCTGTTCGCTAGTATTTTGTTGAGGATTTTTGCATCTATGTTCATCAGTGATATTGACCTGTAGTTTTCTTTCTTTGTGACATCTTTGTCTGGTTTTGGTATCAGGGTGATGGTGGCTTCATAGAATGAGTTTGGGAGTGTTCCTCCCTCTGCTATATTTTGGAAGAGTTTGAGAAGGACAGGTGTTAGCTCTTCTCTAAATGTTTAATAGAATTCACCTCTGAATCCATCTGGTCCTGGGCTTTTGTTTGTTGGAAGATTTTAAATCACGGTTTCAATTTCAGTGCTTGTGATTGGTATGTTTATATTTTCTATTTCTTCCTCGTTCAGTTTTGGAAGGTTGTGCTTTTCTATGAATTTGTCCATTTCTTCCAGGTTGTGCATTTCATTGGCATGTAGTTGCTTGTAGGAATGTCTCTTGATCCATTGTATTTCCACAGAGTCAGTTGTTACTTCTCCTTTTTCATTTCTAATTCTGTTGATTTGAGTCTTCTCCCTTTTTTTCTTGATGAGTCTGGCTGATGGTTTATCAATTTTGTTTATCTTCTCAAAGAACCAGCTTTTAGTTTTATTGACCTTTGCTGTCGTTTCCTTCATTTCTTTTTCATTTATTTCTGACCTGATTTTTATGATTTCTTTCCTTCTGCTAACTTTGGATTTTTTGGTTCTTCTTTCTCTAATTGCTTTAGGTATAAGGTTAGGTTGTTTCTTTGAGATGTTTCTTGTTTCTTGAGGTAGGATTGTATTGATATAAACTTTCCTATTAGAACTGCTTTTGCTGCATCCCATAGGTTTTGGGCCGTCGTGTTTTCATTGTCATTTGTTTCTAGGTATTTTTTGATTTCCTCTTTGATTTCTTCAGTGATCTCTTGGTTATTTAGTAGCATATTGTTTAACCTCCATGTGTTTGTATCTTTTACAGTTTTTTTCCTGTAGTTGATATCTAGTCTCATAGCGTTGTTGTCGGAAAAGATACTTGATACAATTTCAATTTTCTTAAACCTACCAAGGCTTGATTTGTGTCCCGAGATATTATCTATCCTGGAGAATATTCCATGAGCACTTGAGAATAAAGTGTATTCTGTTGTTTTTTGTTGGAATGTCCTATAAATATCAATTAAGTCCATCTTGTTTAATGTATCATTTAAAGCTTGTGTTTCCTTATTTATTTTCATTTTGGGTGATCTGTCCATTGGTGAAAGTGGGGTATTAAAGTCCCCTACTATTACTGTGTTACTGTCAATTTCCCCTTTTATGGCTGTTAGCATTTGCCTTATGTATTGAGGTGTTCCTATGTTGGGTGCATAAATATTTACAATTGTTATATCTTCTTCTTGGATTGATCCCTTGATCATTATGTAGTGTCTTTCTTTGTCACTTGTAATAGTCTTTATTTTAAAGTCTATTTTGTCTGATATGAGAATTGCTACTCCAGCTTTCTTTTGATTTCCATTTGCATGGAATATCTTTTTCCATCCCCTCACTTTCAGTCTGTATGTGTCCTTAGGTCTGAAGTGGGTCTCTTGTAGACAGCATATATATGGGTTTTGTTTTTGTATCCATTCAGCCAGTCTATGTCTTTTGGTCGGAGCATTTAATCCATTTATATTTAAGGTATTTATCGATATGTGTGTTCCTATTACCATTTTCTTAATTGTTTTGGGTTTGTTATTGTAGGTCTTTTCCTTCTCTTGTGTTTCCTGCCTAGAGAAGTTCCTTTAGCATTTGCTGTAAAGCTGGTTTGGTGGTGCTGAATTCTCCTACCTTTTGCTTGTCTGTAAAATTTCTCCATTGAATCTGAATGAGACCCTTGCTAGGTAGAGTAATCTTGGTTGTAGGTTTTTCCCTTTCATCACTTTAAATATGTCCTGCCACTCCCTTCTGGCTTGCCAAGTTTCTGCTGAATGATCAGCTGTTAACCTTATGGGGATTCCCTTGTATGTTATTTGTTGCTTTTCCCTTGCTTCTTGTAATATTTTTTCTTTGTGTTTAATTTTTGATAGTTTGATTAATAGGCATCTTGGCATGTTTCTCCTTGGATTTATCTTGTATGGTACTCTCTGCGCTTCCTGGACTTGATTGACTATTTCCTTTCCCATATTAGGGAAGTTTTCAGCTGTAATCTCTTCAAATATTTTCTCAGTCCCGTTCTTTTTCTCTTCTTCTTGTACCCCTATCATTCGAATTTTGGTGCGTTTAATGTTGTCCCAGAGGTCTCTGAGACTGTCATCAATTCTTTTCATTCTTTTTTCTTTATTCTGCTCTGCAGTAATTATTTCCACTATTTTATCTTCCAGGTCACTTATCTGTCCTTCTGCTTCAGTTATTGTGCTACTGATTCCTTCTAGAGAATTTTTAATTTCATTTATTGTGTTGTTCATCATTGTTTGTTTGTTCTTTAGTTCTTCTTGTTAAATGTTTATTGTATTTTCTCCATTCTATTTCCAAGATTTTGGATCATCTTTACTATCCTTACTCTGAATTCTTTTTCAGGTAGACTGCTTATTTCCTCTTCATTTGGTTGGTCTAGTGGGTTTTTACCTTGCTCCTTCATCTGCTGCATGTTTCTCTGTCTTCTCATTTTGCTTAACTTACCGTGTTTGGGGTCTCCTTTTTGCAGGCTACAGGTTTGTAGTTCCTGTTGTTTTTGGTGTCTGCCCCCAATGGGTTAGGTTGGTTCAGTGGGTTCTGTAGGCTTCCTGGTGGAGAGAACTGGTGCCTGTGTTCTTGTGGGTGGGGCTGGATCTTGTCTTTCTGGTTGGCAGGACTGCATCCAATGGTGTGTTTTGGGGTGTCTCTGAAGTTATTATGATTTTAGGCAGCCTCTGTGCTAATGGATGGGGTTGTGTTCCTGTCTTGCTAGTTGTTTGGCATGGGGTGTCCAGCACTGGAACTTTCTAGTTGTTGAGTGGAGCTGGGTCTTAGTGTTGAGACAGAGATCTCTGGGAGAGCTCTCACCAATTGATATTACATGGGTCCTGGAGGTCTCTGGTGGTCCAATGTCCTGAACTCGGCTCTCCTACCTCAGAGGCTCAGGCCTGACACCCGGCTGGAGCACCAAGACCCTGTCAGCCACACGGCTGATTTATAGTGCTGGTGGGTAACCTGGTACTTTGGCTGCCGATAGCCCATGAGAGCTCAGCGACTGACTTGTTGTAGCACTATATACTGCAGTACCACTGACAGACACCAGCAGGAAGAAGAGAATATGAGCTCCTTTTTTTTCTTCTCCTTTTTACTTAATCCAGTTTCACTTGCTCAGAGGGTGTCGCATACAGAGGTCTTGCCCTCGGCTTCAAACCAAAGGTCCTCGAGCAAAAAGCTACACCCAATACCTCAGCTCACAGAAGTGCTGTGGAGACACCGCAATTCCAGCTTCCAGCTTAGTGCTTTTTATCATTGGAGTGTGTGCTCGGAAGTCAGAAAATCTTAGTTCCCAACCCTAGCTCTGTTCAAATTTCGTCAACTTTAGCCTTTTCATTTGTTACATGAAAAATATAAATTCTCCCTCTTATGTAGAGTTTTTTGAAGATTACATGAAATAATGTGCAAAAAGGGCCAAATAAATTGCCTGGCACTTGGGTGCCAGAAAGTGTTAGCTCTCTTCTTTAGTTTACTCGGAATAATTGCTTATTAGATGTTTGTTGATTGTTTTGCCTTAGGTATTAGTCCAAAGCGGAGGGAGATGATAAAGTTAGGCTGAAACTCTGCCGTCTTCTCTCACATTACACTTGCCTGAGAGGAGAAAACAGGATGGGCTGATCTTTTTCTATTCACACGCCCCTTCCAAGGTCTAAATTTTCATTATCTATTTAATAAAACAAATTCACTGAGTATCTGCTCTGTGAAAGTTTTTGGGTTAGATTGTTTAGTATAAGAAGTCTGCCCAATACACTGAGAAGGGGAATGAACACAGTTTGAGATCACGTTTTCAAGCTTTCTGAAACTCAAATCAGGAAATTTGACCTGACAAATACCCATGTGCTTTGAAGGGTGTTGAGATAGTCTGTTTGAAATTGATTGTCATAGAAATGAGAACAGCATATATATAAGAGGGTCATTTTCTTCCGGGGTTCCTGTCACATCCACTTCACCAGCCAATTCCTCCTCCTTGGTCAAATATAAGCTCTTTTCGATTGTCATTTCCTCTACCTACTGGGAAATGAAATTGTCAGCCACATACAAATACATTTAATATCAGAGCTAAAGTGATATACATGCCTGAGGAGAGCTGACGGACATATTCCTACAGGAATTCAGAGACAAAGAAGGTACCTGCAGCAGCCTGTTTGCTTTCCTTGTACACTTTTCCCTAAACCCTTGCTACCCAGGGTTCTGGAAACATAAGCTTTCTCACGAGTTGGAGTGTAAGTTGGAGCAAGGTCATAGAAAAATTGTGAATAACACTGTAGATCTGAAGTGATATCACGTTTACAAATTGTCATTTTTTACAAGTGTTTGATTTAAAAACAAATGTGGTTAGAATGGGACCACAAATATCTTTCTGCATGGTTTTCTGGTAGAAAAAAATACATCTTAAATGCAAATATTTTCTGAATTCTTTAAAAACATTCTAATTGAACATTGGTTGATTGCACACATGCCAAGGCATCCCTCATTTTAAGTTAACCAGAATTTCAAATTAACCTGCTTTCTTAGCTGGTCTGTATTGTTTACTCAAAGGACAAAAATAAAAATAGGTTAAAATGGGTTTTTTGACAGACCTGTAACATAACATGGCAAATATAGATTTAGGACTTCTTTGGATCAGAGGTCAAATAAAGTCACTACTTGGTTCCTGTTATGGACTGAATTGTGTCCCCTCCAAATTCATATGCTGAAGACCTCCCTAACCATCATTGTGATCATATTTGGAGATAAGCTTTGGGAGATAGTTAGTTTTAGGTGAGGTTGTGAAGGTGGGGCCTTCATGATGGAATTAGTACCCTAATATGAAAACACACCAGAGAGTTTGCACGTCCTCTCTCTCTGCCACTTGAGGGTATGGTGAGAAGGTGGCGTCTGAAAACCAGGACGAGGGCCCTCACCAGAACTGACCATGCTGGCACCCTGATCTCAGACTTCCAGCCTCCAGAACTGTGAGAACATAAGTTTTTTTTATTTTTTAAGCCACCCAGTCTCTGGTATTTTGTTATGGCAGCCTGAGCTGACTAATATAGTCACATTTTCCCTTCATGTATATATTTTAAATTTCAAATTTGAAAATAGAGTATAGAATTCTGTGGTTGAGTTGCTTTCCAGGGAGATTCATGGCAAATACTGCTGCTTTTCATACCGCTGCCCTGTTTGTCTGAACAAATGGGTGACTTGGTGTGTCATGCAAGTGATGGATGCTCTCCCCATGGCTGGAGTAAGATGGTTTCACTTAATAGTGGCCTTAAGCCAGCTCCAAGGAACTGTGGCCCAGGACTCAGAAGGACTCCACTGAAAGAAGATGCTGATCTCTTACAGCTCATGGACAGATTCAGGAGTTTGTTTTTCTTCCCCCATCCTCCAAACTTCAGTCTCTAAACTAAATTAAATGAGATATTGATACTATGCATAAAATAGATAACTAATGAGAACATACTGTGTAGCACAGGGAATTCTACTTAATGCACTGTGGTAACCTAGATGGGAAGGAAATCCAAAAAAGAGGGGATATATGTATATGTATAGCTGATTTATTTTGCTGTACAGGAGAAACTAACACAACATTGTAAAGCAACTATACCCCAATAAAAATTAATTAAAAAAAAAAAGAAATGACAGGGAAACAAATAAATAGCAACTAAGGTCTATTCAGTGCCTGTGTTTTTCCAGGTGCTCTGCTAGAGGCTATCTGCAGATTATGTCAAATAATTGCAATACCCAATTAATGCAGGCATTTCCCCCCTCTATTTTGAGTTGTGCAGAGTAAAGCTTATGGAGCGAAGTTGATTGACTAGGCCAGTGTTGCACAGTGAGTGAGGGTGTGGCTGGGACTTCAGTTGAGGAGCATCTCTCTCATGTTTTTGTCATGCTTGTGTGCTCTCAGCTAGTCTCACAATCATTTTTCTTAATTGAGAGAAGAAGAGATCTTTTATCCACTGGGAGGACCCTCTCTAGTTAGCAAAGCCATGGTGCTGAAGAATTTGTGTTTGGGGAGTAGAGCAAAAAGTTCCATCTCCCATCTCAGCTGTTGTTCTTGCCTTTTCCACGATGGAAAAGAGAGGGGTTTAATAACAATCCTAGAGGCAGGATTTTCCTAGGATTAGCTAGGGTTTGCTATTTTATGGAACATGCTCCCTCCTCTCTTGTATCCTTGGAAATTATTTTAAGCACAAAGTTGTAAGAAGAGGTTTAATTAACAGAAAATATTTTATGTGCTCTGTTCAAATATTGGATGGGCAGATGATATGCTGACACTGAGATGTATAAAGCAAAAATTAACAGAGAGAAATGGAGCAATTCCTCATAAGACTGATTTTTAACATATCTCTCTCAGTAATTGATAAAAATAAATCATTCAATCAACACAGTTAACACGTTTTTTTCTAAGGGATATACATAGGGTCCTGCATTAAAGAATCAGAGAATACATATTATTCACACAGATTATTTACAATAATTTTAAATAATATTATTTACAATTGTTAACCATGCACTAGATTGCAAAGCAAGTCCCAATAAATTTCAGACTTGGAAATATTCAGACTACGTTGCATTCACTACAAAGACACTGAGTTAGAAGTCAGTAAAAGAAGATAGTATAATCCCATTCATGTAGAAAATTGAAAAAAAACTCCTGTATAATTAATAAAAAATTCTTGTACTTATTTGATAATCTTTAAAACTTAACAATAAGGAAAATACTACATATCCAAATGTGTATATACTTTGAAAATTACATGAAGAGAAATACATAGAATTAAAAGAAAAGAAAAAAGTCTGAAAATTAATGAGCTAAGTGTCCAACCTAATAAGTTAGGAGAAGAAATACAGAAGAAAGTCAAAGGAAAAATAAGAAATTAGTAAAAAATAAGAAAAACTAATGAAATAGGAAGTATGTACAGTAGTAAGAAATAACATCAAAAATTCTTTCTCTGAAGTAATTAACAAAAGAATAAAACCTGGACAATAATTAATCTAAAAAAAAAAAGGAGAGAAGGCACAAACAAACAATATTTGGAATGAATAAAGGAGGCCTGATCACAAGAAAAGTCAATATTTAAAAGATAAAAATACAACTAATTATTTTGGATTATGGGTTTTTTTTCTTCTGATTTTCTTATTAAAGCACAAAACTCCATGCAATACCTAAGAAGAACAAGCCACTATCATCTAATCCCCTAGGGAGAGTCAAGAATTCTTTCTGAGTGAGGCCTTTAAGACTGATACTGAAGTCTACTGATACTGAGGTCTGGGGGAAATTCCTTAGGGGAATGCTTAGGAACCTGGAAAATGAAGGGGAGGAAAAAAAAAATGTGTGTATTTTTGAATAGTCTACATTTGCACTAAACCTCTGTGTTTCTAATTCCTTTGGTCTGGATTTTGCTCAGTCACTACTCCTCCCTGCCAATGCTTTTATCAAGGTCATCACTGGTTTTCTAATTGCTCATCCCATGGCCTATTTTCTGTTTTGACTTTTCTGCAGCATTTGCCACGCTTAACCTCCTCTTCCTCCTCCTCTTTAAGAATCCCTGCTTCTCTTGAATTTCAGTTATTTCCACTATTTCCTCAAAGTGTCCTATAATGTCCTTTTAACTGTCCTCCTTCTCTGATACATTTACATTCATTTGAAGAGGCAGTAACATTCTCAGTTTTCTGCTGCAAACTTTTGTGCCTTTCTCAACAAATCTTTATCTATCACTCAACATTCAATCTCCAGTATGTTTATGCTCCTGAGCAAAAAAAAAAAAATTTTTAAAAATAAAAACACCTTCTCAGTGGTTTATTTTTCTTCTCAGGATCACTCCAGGGTCTTCTCTCTACTGTCCACTTACCCTTCTCCAGGGCTGCCATTTTGTTTGACTTCAAGCCTTGACTTATTCTCATCTCTCCTCTCTGTGTTGTGAGGAGGAGTTTCATGTTCTGTCTCCACAGGTTTGACTGATGATGCAGCTTCCAAGCCAAATATTGATAGGAGGATGATTTTCCTAAAAAACTACAGAAAACTTCCTTTCTCCATTGTATTTCCTTGTATACCAGCTCTTTAGGATCTTCTTTCCCTCATCTGAAACTTCCTTGAAATGTCATTTTGAGTAGCTCTTCCTTTCTCTCATGAGAAGTAACAGCTAAAGTCTTTCTAATTAGGTACAAGTTTCCATCTGGTCTAGCCACAGTTACCTCCCTGGTCTCCCTTACCTTTTGCTATTCTGCTTACTCAGCCTCAGATATACTCACTGTTCTTCAAACTCACCAAGCACAAACCACTAGGAGCCTTTGAACTGGCTGGTCCCTCTTGCTGGACTGTTCTTCCCTCAACTGTCCAGAGGAGTCCCTCCTCTTCTTTGGAGCCTTTAATCAAATGTCACGTTTGAGCTGAGTCCTACAGAGATCACCTAGCCCACTACTCCATGCCTATTGTTTTAAAATATAGTGTGTTAATAGAAAATTTGCTGTACAATAAGGCCAACAGATGAGGAAACAATTGCCATTGACAATATAGCTCATTGTCACAGTTCCCAAGGGGAGGGGCCGTGCAGGCCGGCATCAGGGTCAGTTACTAGACAGAGGGACGGGGAAACTGTGGGCAAGAGCCTTTACTGTGGTTTCCAAGTAAAGAAATGGATAAGGCAAAGCAAGCATGTTTAGGATTAGTCAGTTTGAATAATTTCAACAGGCTCTGGGACATAGGGGCTGTCCATAGTTGTCTGACACCTGGCCCTGGAGTGATATGAGTAGGTGGATAGTGGCCTGGAGTCTGAGAACCCAGTAAGGGAACTGGCTGAGAGTGTAGGCTATGGATTGGTTGGTTTGTATTTGAAAAGCATGCCCTTGGGAGGAGTATTCTGCCCAAGGAGGTGTAGAAGGCAATGAGGGAGGTAGGAGACCAAGCACGGTGACTCAGGCATGTTATTGGGTTGTTCAGAACAAGACGTGTCCAACCATGCATGTCGGGCAGATGTTACAGCATCAAATTTACAGAAGCTAGTAACATTGTTAATATATCTGTACTCCTAATTCCCCTTACTCTAGTTTTTTCAGTAGGATTGTATCACCTTCTAATATATCATACCACATACCCATTATGTTTATTGTTTATTACCTGTCTCTTCTTTAGACTATAAGCTTTGTGAGGATAAGAAGTCTTTTATATTCTATTTTCTTAACTGATAGTACCGAGAACAATACCTAGCATATGTATGTGCTCAGTAACTATTTATTGAGTAAATGCCTTTAACTCTCCAATCTGTAAACTGTTGACATTATGTGCTATGTTCCAACCGAGATTCTGAGATGCTATACTCTGGCTCAAGATCTCTCTGGTCCCTGATTGTTCATGGAGGGGGACAGGGCAGTTTGGACTCTGAAGCAAAATCTAACTGCTTGAGAGATCTTGGTCTTAGTCTATTTCATTTCAGTTTGTTTTTGTAGTAAAGACTCTCTGGATGGAATCTATGCAGCAATATATTTAGTATTCTAAACTCAAGGTCTCACAAGCAGCTTTCTTTGTTAGTGGATTCCAATGCTTCTCCTCCTGTGATCTTCAGGTATTGTGAATTCAAGTCCAGAAGTGGTATGTCTGTGCACACATATACTGTATGTGGATGCGTGTGTCACAGCTGGAAGTGGAAGAGGAGGAGGAGAGTGTACACACACTTCTGCAGACACGTCTGGAACACAAGGCTCAGAATGCTATTCACGGCAACCTTTCATGTCTTCTTTTCCAGTAAATCTCAATGTCCCTTTACATATTTTGAGGAGTGATTACCATGGAAACTATTATAAAACTCAAAAGCATCATGACTTTATATTCTCCACATTAGAGCCTCTAACAAAGGGGACCTCACAGATACTTAACCTCCTAGTCTTTTCTTTCTAATTACACATTCGTGTTTAGCTTATTTTATACAGTGAAAATATAGAGACCTGTGTTGTTAATGTCATTGTTAATAGTCAATGTTGACAGTGTTGTCTTTATTACTCACAAACTCAGCTCTGGTTTTGGATTTCCAAGGGAAAATATCAAATTTGATATCTCAGTAAAATTATTATGTCACATTGGAAAATTTTCCTGAATTTAACCATATTTCTTAGTTCCTGTTTTTAAAAAGTCTTTCACTTCTATGACAGAATGAGAATAATATATTTTAAATATCTCATGTGATAGGAATAAGACTTATGACAAATGTTGTCAAAACATTATGGGGATCAGTCTATGTTAGAGGTTATTTTTACCACCTGCTTTATTTAAAAAAATGAGAACTGCACACTGAGACAAAAATTATGAAAACACACTTGGTATGCTTGGATCTAGAGGCTTTGTCTTTTGTTGTTAAAATATATTACAAAGATGGAGTGTCTGGAGAGTTGAAATCCATTTTGCTTTTTCACTGCCGTGCATAACATGTTGAGATACAACAATTGCCAATTGGGCTTCTTCCTACATTGTCTGTATTCACACAATATGCCTTCTGCTAGGCATGATAATGAATGATAAAAAATTATACCAGTTGGTGGCAATGTTGTTTTCACAGCAACGGTCACTTAGTTAAAACCACAAGTCTGTGCTTATTTTCTCCTTATTAATTCTGTTATTTTGAGTGTCTAACTTGTGCTACGAGTTATTTCTGGTTTGAAAATGAAGCCAGGTTTCTGTAACCCCCAAGTATTCATCTTGTTATCTTTAAATCTTTTTCATTACTGAAGGCAAACTAAACGTGAAATAAAAAATAGCAGGATTGTGTGGGCTGAAAAAGCAAATTCTGAGGACCGCAGGAAACTATGTCAAACATTGCCTTGCCTCATCAAGAAATTACACATACATGCAGTGGAAAGCAATTCTGAATCCTGGTTCTCAAATGCCTTTCATCTGGTATTCTGTTTTAGAACGTATTACTTAATAGGCAGAATATGTGATATCTAGTGAAAATTTCCCTGAACATCAGTTTTTATACAACTAAACTCAGAAAACCTTCCAAGATAAGCAATTGATAAAGTTTAACTGTCTAAATTTATTTCATGTGTAGAATCAACAGATGGGATACAAGAATACATCTGCTGGTTGGAAATTGAGCACCTCCATTCACTGGCCTAAACTTGTGCTAGAATTCTTTACTCTCTGGCTTAGATTTCAACTTGACCAAGAAATCTTTCCAAATCACGTCCCAATTTGAATTAATATTTGTGCCTCAACTGTTACCAACTTCTACAATGCCTTATTCATATATCTACTGTTGTACTTACCACATCTTGATTTACATTGATTATTTGTGCATACATGGTATTCCCATTAGATATCAATTTAATTCCACAAAGTGTACTGGACACCAAGCGTGTGCTAACCACACTACTGAATGTTGGTGTTGTGAACTTTGCAGAGTCAGTAGTTCAGTCTTGTTCAATTGTTTATCTCCCATTTTTCTTAGCATCATGACACATCAATGTGTTCGTTGACTTTGATGAGATTAGAACGTTCATTTTAAAGGATGATGCCGGTGTAGTTCTTTCTTGAGCAGCTGCAAGCGTGCAAACCCAGTGGCAAGAACCAAACAGATGAGCCGATTAAAAGGGTGTGGACTGACACTCAGGTGCCAGGAAGAAAGCAGGGGGAGGAGCAACAAAATGGAGCAAGTGGATTTAGCAGGGAAGATAGAGAGTGAGGGGAACAATAATAGTAGAAAAAACACCACCACACTTTTGAGCTATGTACATCCTATGAATTAGCGCATTTAATCCTCCCAACAATTTCCAAGGTGGGCATTAATATCACCATCCCTCTTTCACAGATGAGGGACCTTGTAGATGCTATTGTAGTGGCCTACCTGAATTCTGTTTCCTATTTTTTCCTGTCTATCAGTACTTTACAGTCTATCAAATATCCACCCTTTCCCAACACAGAGGAAATACCTCCTGGAAAATTGAAGCCATCCCCAGGTCTAGGAGAGGTCCCCATTGATTTAATGATAACTCCATCCCTTGCCAATGATTTGTTCAGGACCTCAGGCCTAAGCTGTTGAGCCCATGGCACTGCCTGGACAGAGGAACTGTTTTAGGAATAGGCAAGTGACCCAATTCAGGCTGAAAGCTTGCTAGAGGCTCCTAAGAAAATAAATCCTTCACTCTGAAGAGAGAGATCCTGGAAGCAAATCTCTCATTTCTTCTCAATTTAATAGTGAACACATATGAAGTCAGAAACTGCTATAAACATTTTGCCACCATGACACAACCAGGGAGGACTTCAGGTTTGATGAGCCAATGCATTTACTCTCTTTACATGTCAATTTGGGTAATAGTTTTTGTTTGATTTGTTAGTTGCTGCTGAAAGCATCCTTACTGACACAAACCTGAGGCATAAAAGAGGTTAAGTGATTTTTCCAAAGTCATACTCATGGTAAGTAAAGGAACCAGCTTCAAAGTCAGATCCATTTGACCAGTTCTAAACACTTTTTAGCATTACCTCCCTGTGGCAGCCTGGGGAAATTCTACATGAATCTTCTGAGAGCGTATTTGTACTTTTGCTGAGCTAGTTTGGGTTTCCTTAATAGGTTTCAGTTACTGTCTTTATTACGCAAACGTCTCCCCAGTGTTAAAGTTCTTTTATTGGGGACCTTTTATTGGCCTGATATCTCTAGCCAGTTCCCTCCTCCCACCCCCATGACTGGAGCCACTTTCTTCAACTCCTGGCTAACGAGTGCAAGTCTGCTTCAACTCAGATGAATCTCTCAGGAATTGCAAAGATACACCCACCGATGAAGCTCATTCTGTTCAGACAGGGCTGTGGTCACGTGTCTCCGCAACTCAGCCTCCTAAGAAATACAGTCCTGACTTGGCTAAGTATTCATTCTTCCTGGAGACATTGTGATATGGGCTGCTGCCTTCCTTTCTCTTAGTCCCTATACGCCAGCTTCCAGCACTCTTTCTCTTGCCAACCCAGCCTTAAGATCCTATGCCTTGCAACTGAAGTGGAACTTGGCTGGGACAGAACATTTGTTATGGTCAAAGATGACCTGTGTATACCACTAACTATCATACAAGGAACAATGTGATTAAAGAACTATAATTAATGTCTTAAAAATTCAGTTGGTGTAAAATATAGATTAATCCAAATGGCACTGATGGGAAGAAGAATAAAAGCTGAGAGAAAGTAATACAATCAATGCACATATCGCATCTTGTTTTTAACAAGCTTCTGAGAACGCACAATAGTTAATGCTCTCCCTCTGCCCTAACCCCACCTCCTAAAGGTTTGTGCTGGCTTCTTTTAAGACTTGGAGTTTTTGCTTGGTGAATTTGAAAAATGGAGACACAAATAGCTGGTGTATTGAATTGCCTCAAGGATATAATGAAGTTATCTTGGCAGATGAATCAAATGATAGTTCTTAAGCAAAAATCAGGAAAATAAACCTAATGTTTATACAGTATTGCCAAGAGTCACATCTTTTAAAATTTCAAAGGAGAAACTAACTGCCCAGAAACCTTGATAAATGTATGTTGACATCCTAGAAAAGAGTGGCCATTCAATTATTTCCATACTCTATCAGCAGAACCAGGAGATGAAAAGCACATGGTTGGAAAATGCCCCCAAGTTCATAAGGCCTTCGACTGTTTCTAAAATATTTGATACTAATATCCTTTTTGAATTGGTCTCAAAGTATTTCCTTTCAACCAAGAAATCCGAGGGGGAGGATTAGCCCAAGTTAGGAATCAATTCATATCAAATACACACATTTATTCATTCACTCACTCAGTTCATCATAAACTCTGAAACTATTTATTGGGCACTCACCTTACTACAGGCTCTGTGTTAGCTCTCAGTCTTCCAAAATGAATGAGAAAAAAACATTCTTTTAAGACAGTCACAGTATACCGGGGTATGAGGGAAAGGGTTAGGACCCTGCAAACACTGGTCAGACTCACTGTGTTTGGAAAGATGATGTGGGAGCAAAGAGGGGATGAGCTAAACACTCCAGGGAAGCAGATGCCAAGAAAATGACACATGGACAGAGGCATAAAGGAAGAGTATGTCTTTACCACACAGAGAAAGAGGGAAAGAATTATAGAAGAAAGAGGTGTGGAGGCATGAAGTGGCACGCGCCTTTGGTGATACTGGCTCAGTGGGCACTAGAGGGAGGGAGAGGGTATGAGGCAGGAAAGATCGATAGGGCCAGACCAGAAAGGGACATTCGATTCTGTACTCTAATTCACTGAAAATTCATTTTAGTGAATGCTTCTTTAGAAAATTTACTTGGCAGTAGAATAGAGGATGAGGAGGAGAAAGAGGCTATGTATTCATAATAACCAGAGCGAGCATGCAATTGTGTCTGTGTATCTAGTATGTCTATGTATCTCTAGGTAAAATGGTCCATTTCTTCTATCTGAAGAACCATCTCTCTACTATTTTTCTTGGACCTGATTCAGGTGGGAATGACTTTACCCTCTGGATCTGGGGGAGAGCATGAGGCCCAGGCCTGTCCAACGTTACATAGCCAGTGACTCTAACAGCCTGTGTGAGCTATAGCAAATCATCAACATCATCAGCAACCTCCACTGAGAAAGGGGAAGATACTCTTCCATTCTGTACAATTTGTTTTGAAGGTAAAAGATGATAGTTAATATAAAAACAATAGAGGAGCTGGTACATAGTGGGTCGGCCATAGTTATTAGTTTAATTGAATTCCCTTATATTCACCATGAGGAGCAAATGAGATGATGTATATGGTGTATATGCTGTATATGGTGTATATGAGGTGATGTATATGCTTTTATACAGGGATATGCAATCCTTTTGTTGTTGTTGTTTTTTGTTTTGTTTTGTTTTCCTGGATAGGATTAGAGTGTCAAGAGAAGGAAAGTGGGTAAGAGGGGAGCGCAGAGATTATCTGGATTGACCTCAACCTTTTGATTAGTGTACTGTATTCATTTATACCTTAATCCATTCCAAAGATGAAATCGCATCATTTATAGATGAAGAAACTGAGGCCCTGAGGGAAGATGTTTCCAAGTAAACATGGTCTGCTAGTCAGAGAACAACGTAACTGTCTCCTCTTAGCCCAGGCCAATGCACTTTCTCCTATACTTTCTTCTTGTAGAAGAAATTGTTATGGTAAATTATTTAGAGAAAATAATCAAACTCTACCCTTAGAAAACAAAGCAAAGTTAAGTTTTACTTTTATTATTTTCTAATGGAGAACATATGGCGTGTGTGTGCTTGACTATAGTGAAGGAATACTCTAGGAGATGAAAGTGTGGGGATTTGAGATTTTGTGACGAGCACAAATCTTCCTTCCCTTGTTTGTTGGAGGGAAGGAGGCAGACAGCTGAATCTCCTTTCTCTGTATCATTCACCAATATCCCTTCACTGCATTTGAAAGGAACAATTTGATCCTAAGAAGTAGTAAAGGATCCAGGGCTTCAAGATACATTTTCTGAATTGAGGCTAGTAAATCCTCTAGACATTCCAAGTCACCTAGATTTTCTGAGAAATCATCTCTAGAGCAGTGACCTAAGGATTACACTGAAAAGAATTTTGTATTCAGTAGGAGCCTGTATTGTGTCCATTTAATTTAAAACCAAAAAATCACACCTATCCTTGCAAAGTAATGGAAACTCAGCCTCTAATGTTGTAGTATACCACACTCCTGACAATTTCACAATTCAAAAATGCGTATGCAGTTCTTCCAAGAGTCATTTTTGTGTCTGCTATTCGTTCATTTTAAATATCTTTTATATTCCCTTGGTGAGTAATGAATGTTCTTCTTTGTGTCTCCACCAGCTGTTTTGTCTAATCAGCTTTCTCAGACAAGTAGACAGAAAACATTTGTTGAATAGCCTGTGATAAAAGCTGTCAGGAGTGGTTGAGAATGCCTTTCTTGCTTACTTTATGTAGCCGTGGAAGAAATTAGATATGCATGTCATACTGAGGGCATCTGATTTTGAGACTTAGCTGGTGTTTTTGAAACAATACTAATTTTCCAATTAGAGTCTACATAGACCATGGAGCTCCTTATGAATGAAAATCAAGCATGGATTGCATTTAGACGAATTCCATGAAGCAGGATTAATAAGACGCAGGGTGAAGGAAACTAATGCCGGCTGTAGTCTCTTACAGATTGTTAGAGCCAGAATTTAAGATCATGTAACCAAATTCCTCACGTTACAAGGAGAGACGAGACGCAGAGAAGGAAATGGTTTCCCTAATATTGGCTCCCAACACAGTGCTCACGTCCATACCCATGTAGATCTGTGTTTGGATTTTTATATATTCCTCCATTTTGGAGTTGATGCCAGTGTTCCGTTTGACATCACTATTTATTGATTTATAGTAATGGCACAACTTGTATTTCAAGTTTTGGTTATGCAGTTGCAGTGGGGCTGTTTATTACCTTGTCATTTTCATTTCAAGTTTTTTTCTTTCAGTGACTTCCTTCCCACTTTACGAAATGGACATATCACAAAATTGATGAACTGGAAATAGGATGTAAAAGTTTACTTTTATTCTCTTTATATTTTCTGGTTGTCCTAGAGACTGGGATATTGTATTACAATTGTATCATTTTTCTTTTCCCAGAACATGTCAAAACGGTCATGCTTTGTATGTGTCTCTAAATAATTCTAGGACTAAAAGGTCACTTAGGGATTATCTAAGCCCTCACCCACAGCATTTTACAATGAAGAAATTTAGACTCAGATAATTTAAATCAGGAGTCACAAATTCAAATAGTTACATGATACAGGCTGGGATTCTGGCATAAGACAACAGGACTAAACAAACTACTCAAATTTCAACCAAATTTATCTAAGTTCACATTCCATCTCAAAAAATTGAGTAGTCCAAGCATTAGCCTACCATTGTAAGGCAGTGGTGAAAAGTGAAACCTACATGTGTGTGTTGTAATGTTCAATTTAACTGTTTAGTACAGTCATGTAATAGGTTTATTTTTCCCCCTTGAACTTGAGCTATAAGTAAATAAACCTTATGCAAATTTCAGTCAGGAAAATCCCAGTTATAGAAACTGACAGAATATTGACTCTATCAAAAACACTGCAAGTGACCAAGAGACTTGTTGGTGCCCAGACCAAAATGCTCAGTCCCTGAGTGTGTCACCCTACACGATGCTCCACTTACTTGGTAGAAAGCAAAGGAAAGGGAGGACGTGTAGTGAATGTGCCATGTTACACTGATACAATACACTTTTCACAATAAAGCTACATTTGCAGACTCTCAGGCCACTCTTAATTTTCTACCAAGGATCAATAATAATTTGAATTTCTATAGAATTTTGCACTTTGTAAAGCTCCTTCATATACATTATGATAACCTTTCATACCAGCCACCATGGAGGTGGAGTCATCCCTACCTTACAATTATGAAGAAAGAAAGAAGTAGAAGTTCATAAAAGTGGAAATAGGAAAAGCAAACATTTTTCCGTCATGACTGAGGGTGTCAAGGTCATGAATGTGACAACGATTATCACAATTTCCTGAAAAATCAGAGCTTGTTAGTAGCAAAGCTAGAACTACATCAGTGGGTTTCTGGTTACCAAACTTGTATTCATTCTGTAATTCATTCAATAAGCGTTCATTAACTATTTATTGTATGACAGTCACTATCCTGAGGCTAAAAAGCTAAATAAGACATGGTCCCTGTTTTCAAGGATCTCATCAGGGGATACAGTAAAATATACAAGCAATTACAACATACAGTGTGGTGAGCGCTCTGAGTGATCCACGTACGGGAAGCCACTGGGAGCACAGAGAAGCAGCACCTGGCACAGATTTGGGGACCAGTGACCACTTTTGAGGGAAACTACAGTTACCCAAGTTCTGAAGGACATATTGATATTTTCTAAGTACAGTAAGATTCATAAAGGCATTAAGAGCAGCAGAGAGTGCGTGCCAGGACCCAGAGGTGAGAAGGAATGCAAACGAGAAACAGAAGGAGTGAACATGTCATCTCTGGCGACCTGGATGAAATTCAATCTTACTGGAGCATAGATGGAGAAGCACGAAGTGATGAGAGATCAAGCTGCAGATATTAGCAGGGGGCCTTGTTTGCTGTACCTCTTCTCTTTCCAGCACATTTGGCTGCATCTCTGAGCATGTTATTCAGCCTGCCCCATGTTTCTAATCAGGAAAACCCTGCTGTTCTTGGTGCCTGAACGCAACCAGAGCTGCTAATGGACCTCACTTTGACCTTTGGTTTTTGCGGAGGCGAGACAGGGCCTTGAAGACTGTCAGGGGAGTCATAAACTTTGACTTACAGAGAATTAAGACTGCAATTAGGGAGGCCTGGGCATTTGGTACTGAGTTTGGCAAAGCAGAAATCCCTCTGCCAATAGGGAATAGCTCTCCAGAAGGTGTTAGCCCTCCGTTGCTTGCCAAGATTCTTTAGGTACCAGATACTATAAGGTGAAATAGCCCATCAGGGTATCCTGCTAATTCAGTATTAGGTACAGACATGGTAATCCACTTCTAGGCTTGTTTTATTGAGACAAGCTTGTTTTATGAGAGGGATACACTTTCTAATATTTCTGTGGCTTGACTAAAACTCGTGTTTGTTAATCTCTCAGCGAGACTCAATCAGACACAATAATCTGGATGATTAAATACAAGGTCAAGCACTATATATTACTTTAAGTTGGCTCTCTCTGAGTTCCCAAGAATGCCACATATAGCTTGCAGAAATCACCTTTGGCAATTCCATAGCACCTAATAAAGGGAAACCTTATTGGGTTAGGATATTTAATACACATTTATTGGTATACTTCTGTAGAGTAGCACCCTGATCCACCAGGGAAGATGAGTGACACAAGACATTTTCATGGGATGAATTATTTTTTTCAGGGAATATTTTCACCAAAGATCAGGGGCGACTCCTTCCTTGTCAGGCCATAAATTACTTAGTACTTCCTTATAAAATGCAGTGAATAAAAGTTTCAATTCTTTAAGTCAGATGTTAGATAAAAAAATTTTTTTAAACAAATTTCATTTGTCTTCTGTTTAAGCAAATAGAAAGAAAAGATGAGATTTTTATCCCCACTAGTGTCTCAGTCATTTTCTGGTGAGATCCTCTTTGAGAATTGCTTAAATGATATTGTGGGTTGAGTTGTAACCCCCCAAAAGATGTGTTAAAGTCTTAACCCCCAGAACCTCAGAATGTGACTTTATTTGGAAATAGGGCTACAGCAGTTTTAATTAGTTAAGATGAGGTCATACTAGAGTAGGGTGGGCCCTAATCCAAAAGGACTATTGTACATATAGGAGGAGGAGAGAAACACCGGGAGAAATCCATGTAAAGACAGAGGCAGAGATTGAAATGATGTGTCTATAAGCCAAGGAAGGTCCAAGGATTGCTAGCCCTCACCAGAAGCCAGGAAAGAGGTATGAAACAGCGTCACTCAGAGCCCTCAGAAGTAATTAACCTTCCTGGCATCTTGATTTTGAGCTTATATCCTCCAGATTTGTCAGACAATAAATTTATGTTGTTTTAAGGCACCTAGGTTATGGTACTTTGTTATGGTAGCTCTAGGGAATTAAGATAAATGGCCTGAGCAGGACTGCAAATTCCTTCCCTCCACAACCCCAAACTTGGGAAGGTGATCTTGAGCTACATGGATATGACTGGTCCCTGTTTGTTTCACCTGACATGAACTGCCCCTTCCTTTTTTTATAGGATGTTTGACAGGGTAGACATCTAATTAAAATTTCTCTTTTCACATTTGGGGCACTGAAAGATGGCTTCTGTTCTCATACAGAAATGTTCCAAAAAAGAAAGCACTCAGAAATTCTCATGATGTCATATAAGGCATAATGGCTGTAGCATATCTTTTATTAATTGCAATATATGTAAGTTAGCTACTGGGATTATTGATATTGTAGGCCTTCTCTATCATGCTGTCCTCATGACAGTTTATCAAGACCATATGTCCATAGGTGAAGGAAAAGCAATCTCATGACAAGTGGCCAAGGTCTCAGCCTCTCAGGTGGGTTTGTCTTAGGGTTTATGGCATGTTCTGTTTCTCAGTCTTCCTACTGATTGAGAGCAGATGGGCACTGAGTTCTAGAAGGCATGGAGAAATCCTTGTATTTGACCATTTTCCAAAGCAAAACTAGAGACAATTATCTGTGTTAGCTTGACTTGGCAATAGCATTGGACTAGTAAAATAATGACAGCCAATAGATTGTCATAAGGTTCAAGGATACCCATCTTTGGCACTAATACCCCAGCAGCTCCACCAATCACGTGTATTACTTTGACTTCTAATTTGTGTTAAATTTTGTCTTGTTGCTGGCTTCATCTAATTTCCAACTAGACAGCCCCTCTATGGTTAACTTGCTATATTTTGCTAGATAAAAATTTGCCATTTCAGTTTAATTTAGATAATGACAGTCTAAAAACTGAGATAGACCTCCATTTACCACCAATCTGATGATGTTTGTTTGTAGGGAAACAAACACCCCATGCATTCCTCCTTAAGTACAACGTTGTCTGTCAGCCAGTGGGGTGGATTTAATAATTAAGTTCTCCAAAGCTGCAGAGAACATAGCCCTCACGCGACACTCATGATAACATTACTTGGCTCAATTAAACTGCGACACCAAATCCACTGGCCTAGTGTTGAAGTGGCCCAGACTTTCTACACTGTCAGAGGAATATTCTGATGTAGCACCCACTCGTCCTTAGAGCAAAACCAGCTGCTATAAAAAAAAAAAAACTCACATGAACTGTAAAGAAGCAAGTGAAACACAGACACTAAAACAAGCTTATTCAAATGTGTTGGGTACCAAGGCCACAGGTTTGTTTCTTGCTTGGTTTCGGCAGGTGAACAGCTTATCCACAAAACAAGGGAATTAAGAGCAGAATGAGATTTCTTTTGGTACCTTAAACCGCAGGCAAGCTGACCATGCAGTCATGTTACAGCTCTCTGAAATAGTCTGCACTGTTGATAATGAGAGGTGATTTTCATGAGTTTGGAAAAAATTTGAGAACGATCTCCAAGGGTGTTAAATGCTATCATATATATGTATATTTAAAATACTTCTCTGCCTCAGTAAGCAAGGTGGGCTTTGAACACCCCCTTTGGGATTGTGTCTCTCCTTTCCCCTAAAATGCTGAAGTAAATTAAAAAGTGAAAAACCCAAACAAACAAAAAGATACATGCACCCCAATGTCCATAGCAGCATTGCCAAGATATGGAAGCAACCTGTGTCCATCAACAGATGAATGGATAAAGAAGATGTGGTGTGTGTGTATATAGACACACACACACGCACACGATGGAATATTAGCCATAAAAAGAATGAAATTCTGCCATTTGCAGCAACATGGATGGATTTGGAGGGTGTTATGCTAAGTGAAATAAGTTAGACAGAGGAAGACAAATACTGTATGATATCACTTATATGTGGAATATAAAAAATACAACAAACTAGTGAATATAGTTTCACTGGGATTGTAAGTTTTCTTTAAATCAAAGAAAAATAAATTCTTCTTGGAAAAAAATTTTTAAAAATGCTATCATGGCCTGAATGTGTCTCCCAAAGTTCGTATGTTGCAATCCTAACCCTCAAGGTGATGGGATTAAGAGGTGTGGCCTTTAAGAGGTTTAGGTCATGAGGACAGAGCCTCCCTCATGAATGGAATTGTGCCCTTATAAGAAGAGATGGATGAGCTTGCTGTAGCTCTCTACTCTCTACTGTGTGAGGACACAAGGAGAAGACAGCCATCTACAAGTCAGGAAGCAGGATCTCACCAGGCACTGGATCTGCCATCTTGGACTTCCCAGCTTCCCAAACTGTGAGAAATAAATATCTGTGGTTTAAGGCACCCAGTCTATGGTATTTTTGTTTCATAGCAGTCCTAGCTGGCTGAGACAAAGGCATATTTTTCAAAGGATGAGGCTAAAGTTGCTGGCAGTATTGAATTCATGATTTTAGAATTTCCAGTTTTTGAGCTTTACAATTTGTGTGTTCTCTCTCCTGATTAATGAGCTTTTGTTTTTATTACATCTTGCTTGCAATATCGAGGTTAGGGAAGGAGTACATTGAGTAGTTATGGTGATGCCTTCATGTGTCATACAACAGGGAATTTGTATTAGTATTAGTTTGAAAAGTATTAGGGAAAGTATTAGTTTGAATCTGACTCTGATATTTTCCAAGTATGTGTCCTTGGGAAAGTTAATCTCTGTGTGTTTCTTTCTTTCTGTGAAGGCAGAAGTTTGCTAGAATAAAACCTTGGTTAACTGGAATCCAAGTTCCTAGCATTGGATCCAATGTATCAGTTCTGACTGCGGTAAGCAGTAATAACTAGAAGCAGCAGGGTATAACACTGAACTTTATTACAGGTGAGAACTATGAAAACTATCTTCTATTGCAGAAAAGGGCAGACACAAGAAGGGGTCAAAATCAAAGGGAACCTAAGTGCAATAAAATTGTCCTCTGGCATAGAAAACACTTTCCTTTAAGATATAATGTTTATTCCCTATAAAAGCAATGGACTATAATGACACAGAAAAAGAATATTTTTTTCACATGTTTTCAGTCAACTATATGATTCTTACTGTTTTATATACTCTGTTTCCTTGTCTTCTATGACGTACATTTCCTTGGTGTCATACATACCCACCGAATCTCTGCTGCTCCTTTTTTTTTTTCATCCTTCTGAGTTTGTTTTCCTTTAACTGGCCAGTATATGGTAACGTTTCTTAGAGCTGGGCCAGTACCTTATTCTCACCCTGTGGGAAGCCTCACATACAACTACAGTTTTAATCATCACCACATGTCAAAAACTCCCAAACATAAATCCCCAACTTCTGACCTTTTGTTAGAGTTTTGGATCTGTGTATCCAGCTGTCTTTTTCACATCTCCAGTTAGATGTCTCAAAATAACCTCACATTCAACACGTCCAAAGACAAATGCTTGATTGCCATCTGCAAACCTGTTTCCTTTTTCTTTTGAGGTGCTCTCCTCAGTCAATGGTACTGCCTTCCAGCAAGTTGCATAGATAAAATGTTGAGTCCACTTTGGAGGTCTTTTTCCCCATCTTGAATCCATCAAGTTCTCTGTATTTCCACCATTATTTTCCTGTCCAAGCTAATGTTAGGTCTCTATCCATTCTTGCCCCTTCCAATCCAATTTGGGGATTTTATAGCCAAAGTGATCATTTTAATATGTGAATCTGAATAGAAACATACATTTTGACTTCCGGTCGGTGGGTATGCCTATAGTAGAGGAATACACTTTTTTTCACTTTCATCTCATCATCCAGTTTCTTGATGGTGTCTCCCATTGGCTGGATACACCTGGGAGCTGGAGGGTAAAGGGGCCCATTGATGGAGTTTTCAAAGTTCTGTCTTCTAGGGTATAGGGTATGGTGGAGAAGGGTGTAGAGTAGGTCTGGAGGGACACATTGAGCATGAAGATTCCCAGTTGCCAGTCAGTTCTCTGCCCCACCTCATGCCTAATTTCATGCCATTCTTCTTTCTAACACTCTCTGTTCCCCCTACACTAGTCTTCTTCATTCCGCTACTTTCCATATGCTGATCACTCTACCTGGAAAGGCCCCTTTGCCCAATCTCTTTACTTAGATAACTTGTATTTATTTTTCATGTATTAGTTCCAACATCACTTCCACATGAAAGCCTTCCCCATACTCCCAAATTAGGTCAGGCCTCCTGTTATATACTTCTGAAATACCATGCACTTTTATTACATAGTACTCATCATACGTTTAATTTTATATTTTTCTCTGATTTTTTGATTAATGCCCAACTCCTCTGTGAAACTGTCAACTCCTTAGCATCTGACATGATGCATGGCACATGATAGCTGTTTGCACAATATTTGTCAAATGAATAAATGCACTTACTATTATATCATAGTGTGTAAGTAAAAAGAGAAAGTTTTGAATGGATGACTCACAAATCTTTACCTCAGATATCCTTCTAAATTTTAGGAAGAAAGTGAACACTCCTTAAATATTACATATCAATCCAGAAGTTGAACCTTACAACTTAATGGATGCAATACATAGTAATGCATATACGTAGAACAAATTTTCAGAGGAAGAGTTGGATAGAATTAGGTAGAGAACCGTCTTATTGCAAAAGTTGTCATGGAACATTGAAAAATCACAGTTCTGCCCTTTTGTTTAGGTTTTCTGGTCAAAAATCAGACAAATACATAAATGGAACACCCCTGAGCACTTTCTCCAGCTTTTTTTCCCCACAAGATCTTATTTGGAAAAGTGTACATACTTGCATGGCTAAAGGAAATCATCAAAGGCAAAAATAGTGACTTTTAGTCTAGATTTGAAGTGGGAATATTTGTCTGAGGCCTTTTTAGACATCAAACTGAAGAGTGCCTCCAGTGAGGGTTCATGAGAAATTGATCTTCTGCTGGGTCTCAGATGGAAACTGAGACTTGGTATGCTTTTTCATTGTGTGTCTTGGTAGAATGGAGAAAGCCCAGATGCAAACACAAATGCACTTCAAGGCTTCAGGTATTAGGCACTTAAGTTATAAGGATTCTTCTTAAAAATACCGAACTGTGTGGAGGATTATATTAGTGAAATATGAACCTAGCACCTGCCATTTGTGGTTCAAATTCTAGTTGGGTGGGAAATAGGTAGAATATATTTCACTGACTGATATATTTTAAAAGGTGTATATAAAACATCTTGGGAGCTTGCATCCAAATCCCTGAAACTATACACCACCAGTTTAATGGGTATTGTGGTCACCAGCTTAGTGAGTATTGGTATGAATTAATTTTTATCCCATACTAGGTTCATACCATTTTTATACTATTTTTTTAGCCTAAGGGGTTAGTGAGCAGCACAATGATTAGGGGTTATTAGAAGGATACTGACACTAAACAGATAAGGCTAAGAATTTCAAGAATTTTCTATCTTTAATTTTTTTATTTAGTATTTTATTTCACAAGTTTATATTAGTAATTGGCCTTCAAAACAAATCATGTACAATTAAAAGAGGCTTTCTCTTCAGTTTAACATAAGTAAATTGAAATGCCAAATGACATATTGTTATGTTACTATAGAACTAATATTTATCAAAAACTATTATGTGTCATCCACAGTGTTCAGCACTGCATTGATTAGCTCTTGTAACAATAGAGCTGTATAAGAAATTATCCCAATAACAAGTGACTTAAAACAGTCATTTATTCTCCTGGATCTGCTGGTCACTTATGGTGGTTCTGCTGATCTAGGCTGGGCTCTACTGGGCAGCCCTGCTTCAAGCTGCAAATTAGCGAAGTGGCAGGAGCAACTCTGCTTCATATATCTCTCATCCTCCTTTGCCTGCAAGCTAGCTGAGACATGTTCTCATGATAATGACAGTAACACAAGAGAACAAACAAATACACAAGGCCTCTGAGAACCTAGGCTCAGAACTAGCATATTCATCATATCTACCCACATATCAGTTGACCAAATCCAATTATATCCAATCAAAGTACCCATGATGAGGATGTGGCAAAGGTGTAGATAGGGGGAGGGAGTGGACATTGGAGTGAATCATTCAATCTGCTATAGGGACACCTTAAATTCTTTACCTCATTTAATGCTCACAGCAGCTGTGAAGTATCAGTGTACATAATTTAGAGGTGAAGAAACCAAGGTTCGAGAGTTAGAGTAGCTTCTTCTATTTTACAAAATAACTAACTGGCAAAGCTGAGATTCAACATCCAGTTTGTTTGACTTCAGAGCTGAAGCTTTTTCTATTGGAGTGTCTCTTAGTGTTTTCATGTTTCTACTAAAGTTTAGGCATAAATCACTATGTAGAAAGAGGGAAAATGAATGTTTTATTGACAGAGATTTTCCTCATTTAATTTTACTCCTTTTAAAAAGCTTAGATAATATTCAAAGTAGAAAATTAAATCTATGTCAACTGATTTTTGCTTTTCCTTGTATCTTTATCTCTCTTACATGTTAGAAAAAATAGGAAAAAGAAACATAACAAAAGGAAGAATCACACTATTTTTCAAAGAAAAAATAAAAACTTAATATTATACTTAAAACTGAAACTTAAAACTCCATTCTGATACCATTTTACCTTAAACTTCCTTGGGATTATGTTCTCATAAATTTATCTTTCCTTAAAAAAAATTTTATCTGAATCCTGATGACATAGTGGTTTCTTCTCCCTGTTTTCCAACTTTCTCAGTTTTGTGGTTCAATGTATTGAAAAATTTTTAACCTTATACAGTCAATATGCTAAAATTCTATGGTTGTAAAGACCAGTAAGAGGAATTAATAATAGCTGGCATTTATTAAATGCCAATCATGTTCTGGACACTTTACCCATCTTAACTCATTTAGCATTCACAAAAACCATGTAAGTTAAAAGGTGATTATATTATGTGCTTTGTAGATAAAAGGCTCAAAGAGGTTAAAGCACATACCCTGTTTCCCATAGCTAAAGAAGGCATATAACCAAGGTCTGTCTTAGGCCAAAACCTGTACCATTAAAAACTATATCACATTATTTCTCCACCTGGAGTGACTCATAATCTAGTGTGGGAATCTAGAGAAACAATAACAGTAGAGAGAGAGATGGACAAGCAAACATAAAATTGCAAAGCATTGTTCTTGAAAGTATAGTTATGTGATCAGTGTAATGGAAACACAGTGGAACAAATGTTTATATCTGCCAGAAGAATTCATGAGGAAAATAATAGCAGTAGAGAAACAAAAAAAAGAAGGATATTATAAGTTGTTGTAAATAAATATATACATATAAAGTTAGAAAGCAAGGACTTTCTAACATTCCTTGGAGGCTGTTTGTATGTTTATTTTTATGCTGTAATAATACTGTATTATAACTAACCACAAAACCTTAGTGGTATAAAATAATAAACTTTTATTTAGCTCACAAGTCTATGGGTTGAGTGGAGATTGACTGTTTCAGGCTAGGCTTGGCCAAGAGGCTCTGCTGATCTTGGTTGTATTCATTAACACATCAGGAGGTTAGCTGATCATGCAGGGTGCAGCTATAGAGCTGAGCTTTGTAACACATCTTTCTCTTTTAGAACCAGCTTGGGAATGTTCTTCTTATGGTGATAGCAGAGGCTCAAGAGAATGGGTTAGAAACTCACAACTTTTGTTAAGGCCAAGGCTCAGAACTGGCACAATACAACTTCTGACTTATTAGAGTTATCAAATAAAGTCAAATGACTAAAGCCAAAATCATGGTGGGGAAATATACTTCATCTCTTTCGTGGAAGGTATTATAAAGTCACATAGCAAAGGACATGAATACAGGAAGGGTGAAGAATTGAGGTAGGGGAGGATTCTGGGAGGCCTGCAGAATAGAAAGCACCAGGAATCTGTCTCTCCACCTAGACAATAATTTCACTGACAGAATCTGTCGAATGTAACTATTTTGGAATTCTGCAGCCTATTGAGGCTTGCAACTTCCAGGAAGGTTTGAAGAATAAATTATAATTAATTTCAGTTAATTCAGCTCTTAGTACTGTAGTAGCTACCCATCCCCTAACCCCAACTATGTGGCAGGCAGCTGTGCATGTGTTCCTGGAGCAGCTTGCACACAGGGTGGGTAGAAAGAACCCTGTCCTTCAAATATACAGGACATGTGCTCTTATTTCAGATTGCTGTTCCTAATCACAGAAGTGCAAACAAAGAGGCAGTGGCCATTGCTGTTGCATCTCTCCCCGTGTTGCAAGCCCCTCTGTCTCTGACTGAAGTGACTTCAAAGAGATGGTGCTTCTCCACCCCCCATCTTTATTTTTCTCTTTTTTCCCTCTTGAGAGCCAGACATTGAGAGTAGGACATTCAAAAGCAATTGTGTGTAGGGGGGAAATTAGAAAGTGACCACACATGCTCAAGGGAAGGCACAGGCTCAGAAAAGACTTGAGGAGACCTAAAGTTTACACCTCAGGAGGATCCTCAGCATAGGGACAGCCTACAACAATCAAAACCGAGCAAAATCAAAATAGCAAACCTTGGGGAAGGGGGAGAATCTGATTTCCAGAATCACTACATTATTAGATTCAAATGTCCAGTTTTCAATGCAAAATCACAAGGCTGATATATTTAAAATGCTAAAAGAAAATAAACTGTCAACCAAGAGTCCTATATCCACCAAAACTGTCCTTCAAAAGTGAGGGAGAAATTAAGCATTTCCTGGATAAACAAAAGCTGAGGGAGTCCAGTTACCTCAGTAATGATGTATAAAGATGTAATTTTGTGACATTAACAACTGAAAAATGGAAGGGATAAAGCTGTTAAAGAAACAGTTTTTGTACGTTATTGAAATTTACAAAAAGTCAACTAAACACAAAAGAAGACAGTAATGCAGGAAATGAGGGACTAAAAAGCTTATGTGTCATATAGGAAACAAGAAGCAACACGACAGAAGTAGGTTCCTCCTTATCAGTCATTACTTTAAATGTAAATGAATTAAACTCTCCAACCAAGTCAGAGGTTGGCAGAGTGAGTCTAAAAAAACCATGATCTAACTCTACACTGTCTACAAGAGACTCACTTTAGATCCAAAGAGACAACAAATAGATTGAAAGTGAAAGGATGGAAAAGGATATTTCATGCAAATAGTAACTAAAAGAGCAGGAGTGACCATACTAATATTAGACAAAATAGAGTTTAAGTCAATGCCTAACAGAGACAGAATGATATAAAGTGTTCTGTGTTCAGATCTCAGTTCTACAACATACCAAGCTAAATGACCCTGGACTAGTGTCTTAAATTCAGAGACATCCAGCTTTCTTATCATATAATGAAAATTGCTTTTCACAATTATCACAAGGATTAGATATAAAACATATAAATCATATGGTATGTATGTGTGCATGTGTACATACATGCTACTCTTTAAATGTATATAAAACTTATGTTCCATAATAGCAGTAATTGAGTCAAGCCAGAATCATCAAAACTATTAGATGAAAATTTGTTTGGCAGCAGAAAGTGATGTGATACACTGAGCCCTGAGGGACTGCTCTAGTATTAAAGGAAAACAAAAAGCCAAGACAACTAAATATAATGCATAATCCTGGATTGGATCCTGAACCAAAAATGTCACTAAAAAGGACATTATTGGGGTGGTTGACAAAACTTGATTATGGGCTCTATGTCAGATAATAGTATTTTTTGTATATTAGATTTTTTGAATTTGGTAATTGTACTGTGGTTAGGTAAGAGAATATCTTTGTTTTAGAGGATATATACTGAATATTTAGTGGTGAAAAGCCATGATACCTATAACTTATTCTCAATGGCCCATAAGAATAATAAGATTAAGAATAAGGATTTTAATAATGAGTGTGTAATTAGAGAGAAAGAGAAAATCCCAAAGCATTACAATCTTAAAAATTTATGAATCCACATAAAGAATATATGGTGTTCATCATATTATATTTTTCTGTAGGTTTGTAAGTCTTCAAAATAACACAAGTTGAAAAAAGGAAAGAAAAAAAAAGAATTGAGGCCAAAAATGTGATCTACTACAGTAGATTACGTAGAATATCCATCTGCAATGTCAGCAATGGATGTATGTTAATTAGCAAATGCCTAAAACTCCTGGTGAGAAATGTATTTTACATTACCTACCAGAACACATAGGTATATTCATGCATATGTACATATAAAATGGAAACAAAAACTTCAAAAAACAGTATTTATTTTCACTTATTCTGACTGATCCACTCATATATTGTCTTGTCTTCTATTTCATTCTATTTTATTCTACTGTATTTCATTTAAAAAAGGCTTCCCTTTGCTTCAAACTGAATTGATTTCATCATGCCCTAATAAGTCACAAACCATGGATTGAAAATAGCTTAATATGGTCAATTTTGAATACCTGGCAAGACATTAAGTGTAAGAGGAATTTATAGGTAGATGGAATCATACAAACTGACATACATTCACCAAGGAGAGGGAATTAAAATTGCTTCACCAAGGAAAGTACAACGTATGCCAGGGAGATTCATGTACAAGTTTGATAGTGTATTAGTCCTTCTGACCTTGGTGTTTTTAGATATCCGTATGGTAACACTACAGAGAACAGTTATACTACAGAGAATTGTTTGATATTAATAGTTGCATAAAGAGTAAAGAATAGCTATGATTTAATTCTACTTATATGGGTTTCAGTTAGTAAATGTTTAGATGTAAATTAAATCATTTAATTTACATGTAAATTAAATGTAAATTAAATGAATTTAGCATTTGTCTGTGCATCATGGCCTGGTAGTAGAGATCAGATTACAGGCACATTTCCAAAGAACTCACAATTCAGGTTTATAAAGATAACTCTAAAAATTATGTCTTCAAAGATGAAGACTATGAAAAATTTTTTGAACTTTTACTACATACAGTCTCTGTTCCAAGTGGCTTATAAGCATCATCTCATTTAAACCAATGACAACCCTATGAGGTGATTACCATTATTCAGTTTACTTCACAATTAAAAACTGAGGCTCCCTTCCTAAGTCTGCACAGCTAGTACATGATGAAGTCAGGATTTGGACCCAAGTCTTTTCACTCCAATGAGTAAATGCAAAACTCTTAATGCATGAGCTGGGAGAGGTATGAATGAAATTTCTCCTAGATCTTTTGGAGAGAGTGTGCCCCTTTTGACACCTTGATTTCAGATTTCTGGCCTCCAGAACTGTAAATTATCATAGTTTTAAGCTACCCACTTTGGGGTAATTTGTTACGGCAGGGCTAGGAAACTAATGTAAACAGCTTGACGAAAACAGGAACATTAATATAATAATCAAGATTTTTCTACAAGTTAAGTGGAAGGACAAGTAGGGGTTTTAGAAGCCAAATATGAGGTTTAGGAAGCACAGTTTTTCAAGGAAATTTACAAAGGCCACCGTTATTGAATGTCCAGGTGCAAGCTGAATATTCACTGTCCAATCCAAGAAGATTTTGTTCATAATACTGATCAAGAGATATGTTTCTTTGTTGAGTTAGAGCTTCATTTCACAAGTAATTCAATAACATCATGGCCATTGATTCTCAAATAAGTTCTATAACAGAGATTAATCATAGCTTTGTTTCACATGCACTTCGGCGACCAAGGAAAAATAATTACCACAGGACAAGTCATCAGTGTCATTGCTGTCAGGGCTCCAACAGAGACAGGGGCAAGCTGACATTGAGTCATGAGCTGGATAAGTAAGATGGAAAGGCTTGACCCTGTCCCTGGCTGTGCTCAGTTGTCCAAATCCAATAACAGAGACACACCCAGCAAGGAGCATACACAATACAAGAGTACTCAATTGGTCAAATGGGATGGAGGTTTAGAATGTCAGGATCTCATGCAAGAAGTGGGATTTGGGATCATCAGATAGAATTTTTCACACACAAAAATTGTGAATCAGATTCTTTTGAAATCTGATTTTTAAGTGTTGTCAACTATTTCAAATTAAATAACACTGTGCAGGTTGCGTGGAGAACATCAGCGGGCTATATACATCACTATGAACCATGGCGAGTCCTCTGATTGAATAGATTTTTCTTTCCAGTTTAGTCTAAGGGCAGCAGGATTCAGGGAATGAAGGTAGAGGGCAGAACTAGGTAAGGATTCTAATCTTTCTTATCTGCAGCTGGCATTCTGTGGTACAGAGCTGGGCTCCACTAGGATTCTTTAGCACAGTTAGCAGGGTAAAGAAAACAAACAAAAAACCAAGCAATCAAAAACAAAAATGAATAAAGGAAACAAACAAAAAAATATCCTTGGTACCAAAGATAAGATCAACAAGGACTAGTCTAATGGATAGGCCGTCTACATCCGTGAAGGTAAAGGAGGCTGAGAAAACTTTCTTGCTGTGTTCCCCTGATGTATGAGAATTTAGATAGTAATAGTCCAAAGTGCTTTTATATCCATTCATTATTATGTTTGGAGATTTTAATATCCTGCTGGAATTGTTCGTCACTAGCGTTAAATGATGCTGAAACATAGGTGACTATTATCATTATTTACAATAGAAAAAAGGGCTGAAAAGTAGGGACTGGTTATTAAGATAAAATGTGGAAAACTTAGCTTTTAGAGTTGTGTTGTCGGGAACAGTACCACTATCTCCCTTTGCTTACATTCATGGTGAAGCCAGGATCTGAAGTAGCCACAAGCCGCATGTAGCTATTGAGCACTTGAAATGTGGCTGGTTGAAATTGAGACGTACTTAGTATAAATGTACACCAGATTTCAAAGACTTATAAAAGGTATCATTAATATTTTTATGACAATTATACGTTGAAATAAAGATATTTTGCATATATACAGTTAAATAAAATGTTTTATTAAAATTATTTTCAACAGTGAAAACTGAAGCCGAATCTGGCCTCTATCCCAACACCAAATTAATTCTCAGTGAGAGTTTTGGGTGAAGGAGAAAAGAAGAGCTTTATTGCTTTGCCAGGCAAAGGGGGCCACAGCAGGCTAATGCCCTCAGAACTGTGTGCCAACTTGGAGAGGGTAGTGAGGAGTTTTATAGTAATGGTTCAGAGAGGGCGTGATCAGCTCATGGACAATCTTCTGATTGGTTGGTGGTGAGGTAAGTGGGAGTCAGTATCATCAACCCTTCTGGGGATCTACTGCTTGTGGACAGCATTCCGTTTTTTTTTTTTTTTAAACATCTTTATTGAAGTATAATTGCTTTACAATGGTGTGTTAGTTTCTGCTTTAAAACAAAGTGAATCAGTTATACATGTACATATGTTCCCATATCTCTTCCCTCTTGCGTCTCCCTCCCTCCCACCCTCCCTATCCCACCCCTCTAGGTGGTCACAAAGCACCGAGCTGATCTCCCTGTGCTATGCGGCTGCTTCCCACTAGCTATCTATTTTACATTTGGTAGTGTATATATGTCCGTGCCACTCTCTCACCCTGTCACATCTCACCCCTCCCCCTCCCCATATCCTTTAGTCCATTCTCTAGTAGGTCTGTGTCTTTATTCCCGTCTTACCCTTAGGTTCTTCATGACCTTTTTTTTTTTCCTTAGATTCCATATATATGTGTTAGCATACTGTATTTGTTTTTCTCTTTCTGACTTACTTCACTCTGTATGACAGACTCTAACTCCATCCACCTCATTACGAATACCTCCATTTCATTTCTTTTTATGGCTGAGTAATATTCCATTGTATATATGTGCCACATCTTCTTTATCCATTCATCCGATGATGGACACTTAGGTTGCTTCCATGTCCTGGCTATTGTAAATAGAGCTGCAATATTCCGTTTTAACTTCTCCCACCTGGTGGGGTTTTCAGTATCTGCAAAACAGCTCAAAGATATTGTTATGTATATCTCTTGTGGGGGAAGCAGGACTCTGCCCCAAGGCTGCACTATTGTTTCTTTTGACTGTTCCTCCCTTGTCTCCACATCTACTCCCTTCCCTAATTAACAACTGTTTGAATCTGCTCTTGGAACTCAGAGAAAGTCACAGAAGCTGAATGAAGCCTATTTCCTGTAATCTAGAAATGGGGGACAGAGAAGCCTTTTGTGCCCAGGAGCCCCACAGGGTCCTGCTCGGTATAAAACTGTTTTTAATATCTCTACAGAATTTAAAATTTCATGTGTGCCCTGTATTTGTGGCTCACATTTATTTGCAAGGGATGACACTGCCTTAGAGGATTATGAGTTAGGTCGCCATTTGATATTCATCAAAACCCCAAGTTTCTGACTAATGTTTCACTTGGTAGCTGGATAATATAGTGTCACGTAGATCAAGGCAGTATTTATTTTTCAGGAATTAGGCAAATAATATAACCTCATGAACATGGCTTTTACATGATAGGCATTTCATACAAATATTTGTCCCAAATACTTTAGGTCAAATGCAAGAAGAGGAGGCAGCTGATGAATGCCTGTCAAAGCAATCTTCACTAGATGAGAAAGTATAATTTTAAATCATAGCAGAAATTATAGTTTACACGCTGCATTAGCCAACTCAATCTGCATAGTATATTTTCTATAATGAATTTCCACGTGATAACAACAAGTCCAGATGTAGCATTTGGATGATGATCAGTAAGCTTTTTAGATCAATTTATTATGAATGAAAGAGGCATTTATCTCTTCCTCACACAATTAAATTTGCATTCCCTTTCTAAAATTTTAAAAGACCAATAAAGGGATCTATAATGGACATTAAACCAATTCAAAGTTGTGAGCACTTAGTCTTCTCATGTAATATAGTTGTCTTTAGAATACAAATGGAGGCATTCATTGGGAAAGAAAGTATAAATTTTTGCTCTTGATGAAAGAAATATTTGAGTTTATGCTATTCAGGCAAATGAAGAATCATTTTTCAGAAAATTATGGTTTCTAACCAGAAATTCAGATATTGTCAATTTGAATTTAAATTATAGGAAGGATTGCTATACCCATTCAGGAAGACGGGAATTTAAATGAATGAGATTACTAAGACATGCGTAATGTTCTTAGCATTATTCTGTGTATATGCTGCTATTGTTGTGTGTGTGTGTGTGTGTGTGTGTGTGTGTGTGTGTTTGTCTATAATTGTCATGATCCAATGGCATTTGTTAAATGTCCTTTATGTATGTTAGATTGTGTTAAAATAATAGAATTATAAATTTTATTGCTGGAATAGAAAGAACCTGTACTCCAGTCCTCTGACCAAAGCATGTAGTCCACGCTTTCCATCATTTCCAGAGGGTTATTATCTAGATGCCTCTGCTTCCAACCTCTAGTGATAAAGAATTCACAACTTCACATAGCGTATTCACATTTTACCACCTCAACATTTGCAGACATTGTTAGCTACAGTCTTCTTTGCACAGTTTCAAATTCTACTTCCCTAAAACTTATATGTGTAGGAAGTTATCTCTTGATGCCAGATGTGTTTCATTCCTAGTACTTCCTAAGAACAACCACTACACACTTTTGAATGAATAATATTAAAATCATAAAAATTCATCTTCTTACATACCGTCCTACCTAATCGGGTAATGCAATATTGTGCTCTGTTGTTTTAAGGCTATTGGCTTGAGAAGGGTTTATAATATAAGGCTGCATAGTAGGTAAGAATTAGGGTATAGAATAGAGGGTCTTAGGTCAAAATCTCTTAGTACTTATACTAGTTCTTTGACCTGGGACAAATTACTTAACTTTGATCAGAGAAGCTTTGCTTTTATATGTTCCACACATTAGCATCTGGGGTCAGACGTCATTTGTTAAAAGGGTTATTCTAATTTTAAATATTTGGGAGTTACTAATCCAATCAAATGACTCACCTCACCAAAATAGTCAATTCAAAAAAATCTGTAGAGGATAAACAAAGAAAAAGATAAACTCTACTTATTCGCAGGGAGCTTGCCATTAAGTTGAGAAGATAAAATATATTCATATTGAAGGAGAGCTGATTGATATGTACCAGAGGAGTGGTATTACAGAGCTAGGAGACTGTGGTGGTTAAGAGCATGGGCTCTGGAGTCAGGCTGCCTGAGTTCATGTCCCTACCCCATTTCTTACTAAGCATGCATCTTGGGCAAGCCATGTGATCTCACTGGGACTCACCTGTAAAATGGGGATAATAAAAGTACCTTAAGGCATTGTAAAATTAAATGACATAATATATGTAAAGTTTGGACAGTGCGGGTTGCACAGGAGACATTTATTAATGATATATAACATTTACATATATACATATACAGAGACAGAAAGAATATTTTTAAGTAGTGAAGAGCAGGAATAAAGGAAGTGAAAAGGTCCAAGCATAGTTAATAATTGTAGGGATCCGTGTGAGTAGCTTCTGTGTTTATGCCAATCTTGCAGCAACACTCTGTTCTTTGATATATCTCAGAAACACTTGATCCCCCATAATATATAAGCAAGAAGTAGATGTTTTCTGAAGATACCATGGAGAGAGGAAAGGAAGGGTTCATGACATTTCATATGACCAAATATCATGAATCTCTCTTTGGGCCACTCTTGGTAATCTTCCCCAAATCTCTTTTCTGATGCTAACCATATTATCTCTCCACTCTTTCACAAGGCTAACACTCCGCAGCTTCTCTTGCAATGCTGGTTCCTCCATCCTCCTCCTGGTGGACTCTAGCATCCCACCTCAACCCAGAGCACCTGTGAGTTGCCTATTTGTAGTCTCATACTTACCATTCTGCTTGGTAATGAAATAATCTGCCTCAGGAACTCCTTTCATTAAAATAGAGAAGAGGCTGCTAAAACATTTTTCCCTTCTGAAAAACAAGGCTATGGAGGAAAGCATGATCTCACTTGCCAAGAAATGGCAGAGGACTAACATTGGATAAGAATGCCTAAGATGATTGGATGTTATTCAGTGGGCATGAGAGACCACTATGGGAAGACTTTGGGTCAGGGAAATAACGGAGTAAGTGCAGTGTTACTAGAGAGAAACGACTTGGGTTGGTCAAAAAAATTGAGACTGGAATCAGGAGAACTGAGTTGCTATTATTTGACCTTGAGAAAATTACTCTTTGTTTAAAATTTATTTCTCTGTCTTTACAGTATATAGAGAGGTTTAAGTTCAAAGGTGTTCTATTCTTTCCAGAATAGAAATCCCAATTTTTTTAAGTAGCGTGCCAAATGTCACTGTGTCAATTAGAACCAGAGCTGAGATAAAAAGCATACATGTCAGGAGCCTGGAGGGTCTAGAGAATATGCTCAAGAAGGAAAGTCTCTCATTTCTGAAATGACGTTTACACAACTAGCTAGAGAGATGAGGATCTTCATGATATTTCCTTCAAAATGTATCAATTAAGATTGAATTCATTGTGTTCCTCTCTTATTCGACTCATGAGATTTTCCTTTTCTTTAGGATCTGAACTTTGACCTCCTCGCTGTCTTCTCTGCAAGCCACCTTGCCTTTCTAGGTAAGGGGATGGGATAAACAAGAGCATGGTGACTGTCCCTGTGCTAAGCTAAGTCCACATACACGTGAACACACCTGGGAGCTAAATGATATGAGTTGTTTTACAGATTTCTAGGTTAGAATTTGGAGATGTGAAATAACTTTTCCAATTCCTGGAAACATGGCTGAATCCAAGTCTAGTGATGCCCATTTGGGCAGTTTAACTTTTTTTTTTTTTTTGTATAAGGAAGTGATTTCTATAAAAGTCAGGATACTATTTAGGGGAGAATAAGAAGAGGCAGAGGATATGATAGAGATGGAGCCCATGAAGGGGATTTTTCAAATAGGGAGTAAAATGCTATTTCTTGCCCTGGGTGGTTTCCAGGCTGGTGATCATAATTAATTTAGCTGTACATTTGATGGATGTGGTTATCTGAATTTATGTTTTATTTTGCAAAAGAAAGGTTATGAAAATTATCCCAAATTCATCAGGATGTTAGTGGTGTAGGTAGAATTGGAAACCAATAATGATTCTACAAAGATTCAGAAGTATGGTGCTACTGCTGGCAGTAAAAAGCTGTAGCTAATTCCTATAAACTTTGGCCAGTGAAAGTTTAAGAAAAACCATGGAGGCTTCCTACCACCCTTCTTCAATTTCTAATTTGATTTTAGAGACACAACATAAAAAATAATCTTACTTTTAAAAATGAAATTGAAGATGAGCAATAACCCCACCAACTTACACACCTTGTGCATGAATTTATTTTTAAAAGCCACATACTAGAAATTGCTTTTTGAGTAAAGTGGCTCAAATAATATTCAATCACAATCCAATACCATTGGTCTCCATTGGTGCAGGATGTTAAACTTTTTATTTATATTCTGCTGGACCTTCAGTTGCTTCATGATAAAGAGGTCTAGTGGTTTACGTGCCCCTTTTCTGGGCTGTCATGGTTTTTTTTCATAGTAGACCTGTGTAAAGACAAGTATTTCATTTCTACACTGTATAGTTCTTGAGCGGGATTAAAAGTCATGGACAGATTTTACATTCTGTTGAAATTCATGAATGCCTTTCTGTTTAAAAAACGTTTTTAATATAGGACACCATTAATTACTAGGATTCTGATTGTAATTGCCTGGTCTCAGAACTGATGAACAAAGCCATTTTGGAAAGCAATCAATCTGAAATCTAATTTGTTGGCGAAATGAACCATATAAACAAAATGCCACTTGCAGTTTGTCTAAAATGAGATGTGCTTAACGAGCCCATCATCTTCTGTGATCCTCATCACTATGGGTCGCAGCTACCTCGAATGTCATCAATTGGATCCAGAGCACAGAAAGCTGAAATAGAACACAACACCACGAGCAGAGCGAATATGAAACAGATGGCTCTGCAATCCCCGCAGGGTGACTTTTTGGGGCAGCTCGGGGGTGAAGGCAGAGTGGCTACTAAAATCAACTAAATGCAGTAACACACTTGGCTCTCCTGTGTCATGCACCAAAAATAGCTGTGATTGTTTACGGTAACTCATCCCATTCACACGTATTCAGATAACAAAAGATGAAAGTGCAGGAAACTGGATTTGGGGAAAAGGATCTGAATTATTTTTTATGAAATATATATACACACATATGTGCACACACATATGAAACATATATACTATGCACACATAAAACATACTATATATGTACACACACACACACACACACACACACACACAGGAACCAAAAGGCATCTGGTGGGCTATATTGTAGAATCTGTGCTTTGTACAAAGTTTGACACAGCCTTCACTTGGTCTTTCATTAATTAAGGAAAAAATTCATTTAAAAGTCTTACTGATCATCTCTGATGACTTATTGCTGCATGATCCTAAGACATTTGATGTTCTTGAAATGGATCATACAAGAACTATTAGGGCTTCCCTGGTGGCGCAGTGGTTGAGAAACTGCCTGCTAATGCAGGGGACACGGGCTCGAGCCCTGGTCTGGGAAGATCCCACATGCCACGGAGCAACTAGGCCCGTGAGCCACAATTAACTGAGCCTGCGCGTCTGGAGCCTGTGCTCTGCAACAAGAGAGGCCGCGATAGTGAGAGGCCCGGGCACCGCGATGAAGAGTGGCCCCCACTTGCCGCAACTGGAGAAAGCCCTTGTACAGAAACGAAGACCCAACACAGCCATACATACATACATTCATACATACATAAATAAATAAATAAATAAATAAATAAATAAATGCATGTATGAGTTAAAGTCTTCGAGTTAAACCTGTCATCTAATTATTTTAAATTTGATAGTTCACTTGTATCTTGGGGCTTATTTATTTATGTTTACTCAGTTGGTATACTAAACTAGGAATTACTTCAAAATACAGTAATCTCAGGGCTTTGTACAACTGAAATTACAAGACTGAAATCACCATGAATGTGGCTAGTCCTATCATGAGATTGCTGGGGGTAGATGTAAATTGGAGGATTGTGGGCACCTAATTTAAGGGAGAAGAACCCTTCTGAATCAAGCAGTCCTCATCTATGCAAGTTCAAGCAGGGGCTCAGCAGAGAGATAAAACCTTTGAGTTGATGAAAAAATTATTTCCAATGAATCTCAATTGAGAATATTTTATCCTGTAGAAATTTACTATGAATCAGCAAGGCCTTGTCAGTCAGTGTCATGGATAGACAGTAGATTGTCACAGATTGGTATAAACTCACTTGGGAATTTATAGGGAATGCAGCGTCTCTGGCCCTACCCCAGATTTTCAGAATGAAAATCAGCCTTTTAAGTCCACTTGGAAGCCGTTCTACATGGAATTCTTCAAAGTTACTCCTACAGATAGCTACCAAACCTCTTTGGTATACATAACTCTACATTAACCAGAACCCACATTATCCAGAGAATCAAAATTTCTTCAGTCTTTTAGATTACACTGGAAATTTACTTTTTCTCCTAGGGTTATGTTTAATCTCTGAGAATTAAAGATAATTAGATGACAAAATGGATGACATAAATGGAACAAATTTATGTTCTCTTTGGTTAAAGGTAGATATGTTTATTATTTTCTGAGAAAAATGGTTTCAAGTGAAAAATGAAAAGTGAGTATGAAATGAAATAGTCATAATAATAATGTCATGCTGAATACTTATACACATGCACACACATACATATATGCATGCACACACACATATACACACATTGTGCTCACATATGCATAGACATACACACTCACATACAAACATCTCACATCCCACGTTCAGAGCTAGGTCTAGGAACATATTTTATAAGTGTGATATAAGTTACTTTTATTTTCTTTAATATTATATGAGATTTAAAATGTTTATTATGGAAATTCAAACAAACACAAAATTAGAAAGAATGATATAACAAATACCCTTGTGTCCGTTACTCAGATTCAACATCCGTCAAGATGTTACCAAGCTAATATCATCTATCCACCCACCTCTCCCTGTTTTTGGTGCAAAACTTTTTTTTTTTAAGGCAAATAGAGGACACTGTCATTTCACTCATAAATACTCCTGTCGATTAAAAAATTATTCACAACATAAAAGTTGAGAGTTGTGTTCTATTCGGTGGGAATTTTTAGGACTTCCAGCCTGGGAGGCAGCATCTCAGAGGCAGAACTGCTCTGAGGTGGCAAGTGGGGAGCCAGGTTACATAGAAGTTTTACAACAAAGGGCAGGTCGTTGCAATGTCAAAAGATTATTGTTAATTAAGGAAAGCCAGATATCTCAAGTTAAGGAATTTAGCACTTTTCTATGTATGGGAGGATACAAGAGTCTGAAATCATTCCTTTGATATGCACTTCAACTATCTGGGGCCAGTATCCTGTGTTTTCACATCCTGAGTTCCCTCAGGGCTCACCAGCTCCCTGGTGGTGGCTGCAATCACTGATTGACTGTCTCGACCTTTGTTTACTGATGTGGCAGGCAATATTCCATTTATTACTCCAGTATGCACCTCTAACTAATAAGGGCATCACTTTTACATAACCATAATGCAATGATCACACCTAATGAAATTAACCTTAATTCCTTCATAGTTAAGAACAAATAATTCATATTCAAATTTTCTCAATTGTCTCAAAGAAGCTCTTAAAAAATCAGGATCCAAACAAGATTTACTTATTGCCTTTGGTTGTTTTGTATCTTAAGTTTCTTTTATTCCATAATAGAAGATGCTCCCCTACAACCCATTCAATTTGCCTTTTCACATCATGGTTTGTTGAGGAAACTGAGTCTTTTTTCCTGTAGAGTACCCTACAATCTGCGTTTGGCTCACTGCTTCACGCTGGTGTTTAACTTATTTCTATTTCCGGTTTAGTCAATAATTTAACTTTCAATTAATAGTAAATAGTTTCTTTTCAAAAAAATTCTCATTAGTGATCTTTAGTCATATTTATTCATAATCAGCTAATTATCTTTCTACTTAAATTATACTACTTGCAGAATTCTTGAGTTTCTTTATTCATTCTTTCAACAAAACTTCGTTAAGAAACAAAGTGAAACTAGTTTGTAAGACAGGCTCGGACAATCATAATTGTTAAAATCTCGCCGTCAATGAAGCTGTCAGTGATTAGCTTCCTGTGGACTTAACTAAAGCCTGTGATAACCTGTTTTTTCTCCATACCACCACAACTGTCAGTCTCTTTCAGATGGAAAGTTAAGATGTTAGGAAAGAAACATGATGTTCCTCTGGGTTGTTTCTCTTCCAAATGAATGTCCCTAATTCTTTCAAGACTTTCTCATATGACATGCTTCCAGAGCCCTCATCCCCTATTTTATTAACGTTTCTTTTAAAATAGGATTCATGAAATTTAATACATGATTCTAGGAATGATTAAAACTGCTTTAAGAAAATCAAGAGTAAAATTTATCTGTTAAACAAGTACAATAATTATTGCAATCATAACAAGAGGCAGGCACATAACAGATACTCGAGAAAAGGCAAACAAACAAACATACTTGTTCTTTGCCTTCAAGAAGTGTAGAGTCTAATGGAGGAGATAAACTTAAAAAATAGGAAATGACAATAGTATGTCATAACTGCTATGATAAGAGTGAATATGGGCATTTTGAGGAGGATCCCCAATCCAATCTGGAGGTGGAGATCTCAAGCGAGGAAGAATTAGCCAGCTAATTGGGAAGAGAGGGAAGAATGTACCAGCAAAAGGAAGAGCAAGTACGTAAGCACAGAGTCCTAGAAACTATAAGTCGTTTAAGAAGATGAGATCAAAGGAGTTGAGTAGGATATTGGATTTGATCACTTTTCATAATCTGAGTGTCATGATTATATGTTCGGGGTACTATTCATCTGTGTTTAGGGTGATCTTTTCACTGATTCATTTGTCTAGTAATTATTTACAAAACTACCACTTTATGTTAGGCACTGGGATGATAATCCTGAGTGAAATAGATAAGATCTCTGCTCTGATGGATATACAATCTACTGTGGAGAGACAAAATAAGTAAATAACTAGAAAAAATATAAAAATTAGAATAATAAAATAAAAATTAAAGTTATAAAATACTATTTTTACTTATTATACTTATAAAATAAGTAATAAGAATTTTTTAAGTATAATAAAATGGGTCTGAAGAAGTGACATTAATCTAAAACCTGACTAATAAGAAGGAAGCATACATGCAAATGCTGTATCTGGGCAAGAGCTTTCCAGGCGAGGTAGCTGTAGAGGTCAAGTGTAAACTTGGTGTGTTGGTATAAGAAGAAGAAGGAAAATACGGCATGAAGGATGATAAACAAGATGAAGAATGGCACAAGGTAGATTCAGAGTGGTGGATCCCATAGGGTAGTTAAAACCACGATAAGATATTTTTATTTTATTCTAGATGAGGTGGGAAGCTATTGGTATTTTTAAGTAGGGAAGTGACATTCTTTAACTTACATTTAAGAAAGGTCAATCTGGCTATCGTGTAGAGAATGGATTGGCTGGGATGGGGCAAGAGGGGTAGAAGGGAGACCTTTATAGTTCAGAAGATGGGTCTTGATGACTTGAATAGGAGATATGGTAAGTTCAGGGACTTAGGGGTTGATCAAGGAAGAAACAAGACCACAAGAGGCAGAAATACACAAGCTTTATTTGGGCAGTACTTGGACAGGGTCCTTCTCAGCAAGAAAACTTCTAGAGGCAGCAGTATGGGGCCACCACCCGGTGGGCAAATAGCAGAGGGGAGCTTGGGGCTTACACGTCTAGGTAATCTTACTCAGTGGCAAGGTGGGGAGTTCCTGGGACAGAGAGCTCCAAAGGGCAGCAGCCATTTGGGGTATTTTGTAGCTACAGGGCTTGTTTTATTTATGGTTAGCAGACGTTGGGGGCAGCTTAATGGGGTTTAAAGTATGTAGGATCTGTTATTTATTTATTTATTTATTATATTTTATTGGGGTATAGTTGTTTTTATTTATTTTATTTTTTAATTAATTTTTATTAGAGTATAGTTACTTTACAATGTTGTGTTAGTTTCTACTATACAGCAAAGTGAATGAGTTATACATATACATATATCCCCTCTTTTTTAGATTTCCTTCCCATTTAGGCCACCACAGAACACCGAGTAGAGTTTCCTGTGCTATATAGTAGGTTCTCATTAGTTATTTATTTTATACATAGTAGTGTATATATGTCAATCCCAATCTCCCAATTAATCCCCCCCTTCCTCCCCCTTGGTATCCATATGTTTGTTCTCTACGTCAGTGTGTCTATTTCTGCTTTGCAAATAAGTTCATCTGTATCATTTTTTCTAGATTCCATATATAAGCGATATTATATGATATTTGTCTTTCTGACTTACTTCACTCTGTATGACAGTCTCTAGGTCTATCCATGTCTCTGCAAATGGCATTATTTCTTTCCTTTTTATGGCTGAATAATATTCCATTGTATATATGTACCACATCTTCTTTATCCATTCCTCTGTTGATGGACATTTAGGTTGCTTCCAAAAAACTAAAAATAGAACTACCATATGGCCCAACAATCCCACTTCTGGGCAAATACCCAGACAAAACCATAGTTCAAAAAGATACATGCACCTCAGTGTTCATTGCAGCACTGTTTACAATAGCCAGGACACGGAAGCAACCTAAAAGTACGTAGGATCTTAATGGCTAAAAATATGGGGGTTTGGGAGCTATATTTAAAACAATTTGGATGTGTGAGAATTTGAGTTTGGCACTGGCAGGCTTTGAGATAATGATGCCAGCTTGTTGTGAAGCAGGAAACAACATGGGACATTTTAGGCTAATACACAGGGGCCATCTCTGGCTCATTTATACAACAGACGGTATCCCTAGTGATGGAGTGGTGGCATCAGCAGGATTTACTTGGAGTGTGAATACATAAATGAGAGGAAAAGAAAAAGTATGGGTATCTTTCAGGTTTTTGGCTTAGGCAACTGGGTGATGTTATTTTCTGAGATGAGAAACATGACTAGAGGAGTATGTGTGTGTGCAATAAAGAGCCCAGTTCTAGACAGTTCATGCTGAAGTGTTAAAAGCACCCTTGAATCATTACTATGGTAATCTCGATCCCACTAATCCATAGAAAGGAACAGTGAATCCAGGCTGAGCAATCTCTGTAACCTCAACCCAGCTCTGGCAAACACATTGTGTCCAAATATCTAACCTTGCAGTCATATCTACTGGAAGGAAAGATGAAGCCTAGGAGTTTGATTACACAGATGTATTTATATGTAAAACACAGTGTCAGTGGGAGAAATGATAGGCATGAGCAGTGCCTAGAAGGTCCCAGGTGAGGTGGCTTGATCTGCACATTTAGGTTAAATTAATAACACTACTTCTAAATTCTGTACAGTATAAGGTAAGACAAGGAAATAAAAGACATACAGATTGGAAGTAAAGAAATAAAACATTTTGTATACAGACAACATGATTGTCTACAAAGAATATCTCAGAGAATCCGTAAAACAAGGTTGAAGAACAAATCAGTGAGTTTAGTCATGCCATGGAATACAAGATCAGTGTACAAAACTAAGTTGTGTTTCTATATACTAGCCTTGAACAACTAGATTGAAGTAAAAACAACAGCATATGCAAGAATACCTGAAAACATGAAACACTTAGGGATAAACCTACAAATATGTGAAAGATTTGTATGCTGAAAACTCCCAAACTTTGTTGAGAGAAATAAAAGAAGACACACCTCTTAGAATAGCTAAAAACAGAAACAAAATCTGACAATACCAAATAAAGTCAAGGACTAAGAGCAACTAGAACTCTCACACTCTGCTGGTGAGAATATAGAATGGTACAGCCACTTGGGAAAATAATTTTTCAGTTTCTTATGAAGTAGAATATATATTTACTACATTATCCAGCAACTGCATTCCTAGAAATCTACCCAAGAGAAATTATAATAACACCTACACGAAAATCTATATGCAAATATTTATAGCAGTTTTATTCATAATCATCCCAAACTGGAAACAACCCAAATGTTTATCAACTGGTGAATGCAGAAAAAAATTGTGGTACATTTATACCATGGAATATGTCTTGGTAATAAGAAGGGGAAAAAACTACTGATATATGCAATAACAAGAATGAATCTCAAAAGCATTAGGTAAGTGAAAGAAGCCAGGATCCAAAGGCTACAGATCATATGATTCCATTTATATAGCATTCTAGAAAAGGCAAAATTATAGGAACAGAAAATATATCCATGGTTAATAGGAATTGTATTCTGGGGGACAGAAATTGAGTAAAATGTCATGAATCATTAAAAATATAGTTATGGTATTTGTCAAGGATTTAAATGCATTTATTTTAAAGAGTTAAGTGGTTTTATAAGGTTTCTTATTAAATAAAGTTATTTTCGATCACTGTTCCATTTTCCACTAGCCACAGGTAATTATTCCATTTTTCGTTAATTATTTATTTCCATTACTCTGAACAATATGCTTCTTTATTTCTTGATGCTTGTGTTTTAGGCATTTTAAAATTTGTTAATAGATTATGAGTCAATTAAAGATAAAGATTTAGCTTTTACTCTCTTCAAATACAACAAGAACACATATTTCCAGTCACCAACCTCACATACTCTTACTTTATTTGTATTCTAGTTTTAGTTGGATTATTAATTAGTGGTTGACATAGACAGGAACATTCACAATAACAGCTGGTTTCTCATCAGAAATAATGGAAGCCAGGAGTCAATGGAATCATGTTTTTTTTTTTAATGGAATCATGTTTTAAAGCCTTGAATAATAGGGAAAAAAAGTCAATCCAAATTTCACTTTCTAATCAAAATACTTCAAAAATTAACACACTATAAAGGCCTTTTCATATAAATGAAAAGTGATAAGAATTAATCACCAGCAAACCTGTTCTGTGTGGAAATTATTTGGTCTGAAGGGAAATGGTATCAGATAAAAACTTGAATCTACAGGTAGGAATGAAGAGCACCTGGACTCATAAATATTTAGGTAAAAATGAAAAAGCATATATATTTTTGTCTCTCAACATCTTTAAAAGGAAATTGACTGTTTAAAGAAAAATTATAACATTGTACTGGGTTTATAACAGGTGTAAAAGTAGAAAATATAATAACAGAAGTACAAATGAAAGAGTGGCTAATGGAATTATAGTGTTGTAATATTATACTATTTAACACAAAGTAGCATAATATTAGTTCTAAGTAGACTGTGATAATTTATAGTTGCATGTATAGTCCCTAGAACCACCACTAAAACTAATACAAAGTATAGCTAAAACTTAAAGGCAAAATGTAAAAAAAAAGAAATTTTATGAAAGTTCTAATCCTGAATGTGTATGTACTTATAGGTGTGAGCACCTAATAACAGAGCTTCAAAGTTTATGAAGCCAAAAGTGACAGAACTAAAGGGAGAAAACATAATCTTTTTTTATCTACTTCCTAGAGTAATGAAAATAAACAAATGGGACCTAAATAAATTTAAAAGCTTTTGCACAGCAAAGGAAACCATAAACAAAACAAAAAGATAACTCTCAGAATGGGAGAACATATTTACAAATGAAGCAACCGACAAGGGATTAATCTCCAAAATATGCAAACAGATCATGAAGCTCAATATCAAAAAAAACAAATAACCCAATCCAAAAATGGGTGGAAGTAAAAAAAAATAAACAAATGGGAACTAAGGACACTTAAAACCTTTTTCACAACAAAAGAAACTATAAACAAGACAAAAAGACAACCCTCAGAATGGGAGAAAATATTTGCAAATGAATCAACAGACAAGGGATTAATCTCCAAAATATATAAACCGCTCATGCAGCTCAATATTAAAAAAACAAACAACCCAATCAAAATATGGACAGAAGACCTAAATAGACATTTCTCCAAAGAAGACATACAGATGGCCAAGAGGCACATGAAAAGCTGCTCAACATCACTAATTATTAGAGAAATGCAAATCAAAACTACAATGAGGTATCACTTCCCACCAGTTAGAATGGGTATCATCAGGAAATCTACAAACAACAAATGCTGGAGAGGGTTTGGAGAAAAGGGAACCCTCTTGCACTGTTGGTGGGAATGTAGATTGATACAGCCACTATGGAGAACAGTATGTAGGTTCTTTAAAAACTAAAAATAGAATTGCCATATGACCCAGCAATACCATTACTGGGCACATACCCAGAGAAAACCATAATTCAAAAAGACACATGCACCCTAATGTTCATTGCAGCACTGTTTGCAATAGCCAGGTCATGGAATCAACCTAAATGCCCATTGACAGAGGAATGGATAAAGAAGATATGGTACATATATACAATGGAATATTACTCAGCCATAAAAAGGAACGAAACTGAGTTATTTGTAGTGAGGTGGATGGACCTAGAGTCTGTCATACAGAGTGAAGTAAGTCAGAAAGAGAAAAACAAATACTGTATGCTAACACATATATATGGAATCTAAAAAAAAAAAAAAAAAAAGAAAATGGTCAGAAGAACTTAGGGGCAAGATGGGAATAAAGATGCAGACCTACTAGAGAATGGACTTGAGGATACGGGGAAGGTGAAGGGTAAGCTGGGACAAAGTGAGAGAGTGGCATGGACATATATACACTACCAAACGTAAAATAGATAGCGAGTGGGAAGCAGCCACATAGCACAGGGAGATCAGCTCGGTGCTTTGTGACCACCTAGAGGGGTGGGATAGGGAGGGTGGGAGGCAGGGAGATGCAAGAGGGAAGAGATATGGGGACATATGTATATGTATAACTGATTCACTTTGTTATAAAGCAGAAACTGACACACCATTGTAAAGTAATTATACTCTAATAAAGATGTTAAAAAAAAAAGATGTGGTACATATATACAATGGAATATTACTCAGCCATAAAAAAGAACAAAATAATGCCATTTGCAGCAACATGGATGGACCTAGAGATTGTAATACTGAGTGAAGTAAGTCAGACACAGAAAGACAAATATCATATGATATCACTTATATGTGGAATCAAAAAAAAAGGGTACAAATGAACTTATTTACAGAATAGAAATGGAGTCACGGATGTAGAAAACAAACTTATGGTTACCAGGGGATAAGTTAGGGGGAGGGATAAATTGGAAAATTGTGATTCACATATACACACTACTATATATAAAATAGATAACTAACAAGAACCTGCTGTATAGCACAGGGAACTCTACTCAATACTCTGCAATGGCCTATATGGGAAAAGAATCTAAAAAAAGAGTGGATATATGTATATGTATAACTGATTCACTTTGCTGTACACATGAAACTAACACAACATTGTAAATCAACTGTACTCCAATAAAGATTAAAAAAAAATAAAAGCTAAATATTTTTAACCAGTAAAAAAACAGTAAAGGGAGAAGAGATAAAATCTATAATCATAGTTGGAAATTTTGACAACAATTTCCCTTAAATTGATGGAATGACTTGAAAAAAAAAAGGTGTTATAGAGAATTTTGGAACAGCACTCCCAATCAAACTGTACCTAGTTGGCATTTACAGGGTTTTTGTTTTCTGGCTGTGAAATCAATAATTTAGGTGGTACACAATTTTAGATTTACAGAAATTTTCTCCCAGCATTTCCATTATTGTCATTGAGAATTCTTCTATTTAATTTCTTTTTCTTTATAGACGATCATTTTTTCTTTCTGTTTGCTTTAAAAATCATTTCTTTGTTAGTGGTATTGTGCAAATTTATTAATAAGTGTCTAGGAGATTTCTATTTATTTCACCTACTGGGTATTGTTTGTGCCTCCCTTTCTGATTTTTTATATTATTATCAATTCTTAAAATTTCTCAGTTATGATCCCTTTCAATATTAATTCTCTTTTATCCTTTCTATTTCCTTCTTCTGGAATTCCAATTGGATGCATGTTAGGTTTTTAAACATTCTTTCCTCCATATTTCTTTGTCTCTTCACATATTTCCTATCTGCCTTTCACTGTTGTGTTCTGTAGTTCTATAGTTTCTTTAGATGTATCTTTCATGTCAGTATTTCTTCAGCTGTATTAAAGCTTTTATTTAATCTGTATATTGAGGTTTTAGCTATAGTGCTGACATTTTTAAATTTTAGAAAAGTTATTTTTTAAAATATGCTTAGTTATATTTTTACAGTCTCTTGTTTCTTATTCATATTTTGAATTCGATCTGTTATTTCTTTAAACATTTCAAGCATGGGTACTTTATATTCTGGATTTGATAATTATACTATTTGGAATCCCAGGGGTCTATTGCCATGATTTTTTTTTTTTACTCATGGTAACTTGTTTTCTCATGAATTGTTAAATTTTATGATGTGAACTCAAATTTATGTATGGGTCTAGGTTAAGGACACGCACTTTCATAAACAATGTATGTTTTTTTCTACCTAGAAAGTTGAAGTGCCACTACTCCTGGACTAGATTAAGAAATTTTTTGATGTGGGTTTTCTAGACCAAACAGTAGTATAATTGTATTTGAAGGCAGATCTATGGTTAGTACTTTTTATTCCAGTGTCAATATTTTTTCCTTCCAGTGTCTAAACCAATATAAACAGGTGTTTTTGTCATCTGCCCTTGTCAGTAGGACGCACAAGTTCCAGACTTTATAAGGGAATCTCCATTCTAATTCTACTTTGCCCAGGCCAAAGTCCTCTCATAGGACACTAGACCACGAGGCTTTAGATTTCTGATATCAGCCAAATCCTCTTGAGCATATGTGGTTACATCCTTCCTGGACCATTCTCATTTTACTTCCTTCTTTGTTTTGGTCCCTGGTTATCTCCTCAACTTGAACTCAGTGTGACTTTATCATACGAGGTGTTTTCAAGGTAAGTCTGCCTAGTCTTATTTTTTAAGAAGCACTTATTTAAGAAATAAATATTTGTATATACATATACTTTTTAACATTAATAATCCTGTCTTATTAAAGTATAGTTGACTACGTATACTTTCAAATGCCATCTTCTTGGTTTCTTCCCTTTGTTCCACCTGATTGCAGTATTCAAGTACTCTTCTGGGTACCGTGGAGGCTTTAAAGAACAACATAGTGATCTTTTCCTTTGGGAATGCAGCAGAAGAATTGTATTGCACTGTAATACAAGGTAGAAATTCTAGTGCCATAAAAGGAGTCCAGATGAAGTGGAAGCAAGGGAATGAATGGTCCAGGACATGCCATTTGAGGGTTGGCACATGGAGAATAAAAAAGCATCTACTTCCTTCTTCCTTAGAATAGTGGTCTCTGCCCCTGACATCTGCTCTCCTTGCATGGCTGGTTCCTCCCTCCACTCCTTCCCTAGTTAAGGCCATGTTGCCCTCAGATCTCAGCTCAGTCCTCACTTCCAAAGGGAAGTCTTCCATGACCTCCTTGGAAGGTCAAAGCCCTTCCCTGATACTATATGCCTCTCATTCACAGAATCTAACAGACCTGGAATTTTAGATTTATTATGTGGTTAATTTAAATTTTCCTTCTAGAGTATGTAGTGTAGGACAGCAGCAACTTTATCTGATTTTTGCTTATCATTGAATTCCTAGCACCTGGCATTGTGCTTAGAAAATGTTTGAGTCTCAGTATGTATTTTTTGAGTGATTGAATGAGTCCTTCTAATCTTATGTTTTTTACTGATTAGATAAGCCTTTTGCTTACGACTTTACCCAGTTCATTGCTTAACATATTGGTTGGTCAAAGATACAGCCTATTGTTAGACACAAGACAGCTTCATTGACCACATTTCTGGTAGCTGTGGCAACTGAGTGACCCAAGTTCAGGCAACTTTGGAGGCTCTAGGATTAATGGGGTTAGAAAAGTCTGGGATTTTCTCCCCTCCCTAGCCTGCACTAATGCACAGTTCTTACCCCTACCTCAGTTGAATTTAAAGATTAATAAAAGCCACAGAGGATAATGCATAAATTTTAGAATTAAAGTAGTTGGAGATTTAAAAAAAATTACCGTGTTCTGGATTATATAGGAGTATAGTCCAGAACAGCAGTGTTCAGAAAATAAAATAGTTTCTGGATTCTACCATGGGAGGATTATATCAGGTTTTATTGTATTTACACATTCATCAGCTGTGGATATAGATATAATATTTATGAGACAAAATGAGAAGTCAAAATAGATAAAAATAGCTCAAGATTTAGAAATGAAGAATCAAACTATAAAAGTAGGTTGTGAGACGGTAGATGAAATTACATAGACTGGATTAATTTTTAGTTTCTCAGGACATGTATATAGAAGGAGATCAATATTGTCTTGGGGAGAAGAAGAAATAGTTTTTTCTTGGCTTGTGAGGCCCCTTGGCTAGGATATGCAGAAGGAGAGACTGCAAGGCTGGCCACAGGGCACAATCTGGCCATCAAGAGGATAGGATCAAATCTGCGGCAGTGTTCAGAGGTCTCCATTGAATGGAGGAAGAAACAGGGGAGCCACTGGGGAGCTGTAACCATTGAAGCGATATGTTAAAAATGGCAGCCAGGAGAGCAATTCTAGAAGTATTAGGCTAAGCTTTTGTCTCCAGGACAAGGGTCTTCCTGCTTCTCCTGGATCATCCACAAAGCCTTCTATTGACCTCCCACTGCTGTCGAGGCCATTGAAGATTGCATCTGGCGAGAGACTGAATACGAGAAGCAGTTATGACAAACACAGAGCTCTCCCTCCTGATGGTGCTGATGGTGCCAGGCTCTCAGAGCACATAACGCGCTTGTTAAGGTTTGGTGAATAGCACCAATCTCCACAGAGGACGATTTGGGTTCCCATAGAGAAGTCATCAACACAGAGTAAGAATTCAGCCAATTATGTCTCACCTCATCGGTCCTATTTAGATGGCAACCCCATGGGGCATGGACCATGTCTTTCCCTGTGTATTGTACAGTGTTGAGGAAACATTTGGCACTCAATAAATACCAATCAAGAGCTTGTTTCTTGTCTCCCTCAGCCTCCCACTGAGCTGATCTGAGGAAGGAATTCCCTTTGAAGTCTCTTGTCCCCATGCTTTTGATAAATAACATAGAGGCACAGAGAGAGATGAGGCATCTATACAGTCCTGGAACTGTTTTTGGTCTCCATAGATGACAAATACTATCTCCGTAGTGATATAGCTAGGGGGTAAGAGGCATACTTAGTGGGACCATGCCTTATAAAAACTCTTCTTCCATAAACAATGTCTTACTTCTTATTTCTCACAGATATATGATTTATGCTTTTAAACATCTATTAATACCACTGCCAAGTTGTCTTGCTGAGCCGAGAGGTATAGCCCTTATAAGTTTCGGTTTACTTTAGTAGTTCATGAGTTTTATCATGTACATAGAGAAAAGCAAAGTATAGGTGGATAAGAAATTAGAAGAGAAAATAAAAGGTAAACATTGTAAAAATAAAAAAGGATTTTAAAAAAGATAATCTGTGATAACTTTAATAAGCCCTGGCAAGGAGTTGCTTAGAGCATTGAATGTGTCGCTGTTGAAAAATGACTTTGCTTTTTATATTATAAAATATTATAATTTTTGCATTAGAGAAAAATATTTACAAAACTTTTTTATAGGTATCGAGATTTAGGGAGAAAAAAACAGAGAACAGTATATTACAAGTAAAATAAGGCATCTGAATTAACATATGCATAAAATATGCATCTACATTACCAAAAAATATACATTTTCTTTACATACTGGAAAATCTCTCAAATTATTTTCTTTAGCTATTGAGGCCAAGACATCTAATGTTATAGAAGACAGGTACTAATGAGGTTAAATAATCCCTAGAAGATGTGGCCATGTGGTGGAATGATGGCAGCTCCAACTCTTTTTTCATGTACTCATAGTTCCAAGACACACTCTCTCTCTCACCACCGCTCCACCTCTTTTTCCCTCTTTCTCTTTCCCTTCCCTCTCCCTCTTCCTTTTCTCTTCCATTGAGGCATTTTAATTATTAAAAATATTCATTTGAAAACTTGTAAGGATGAGAGTTTAACTTGGACTTTGATTCAGGAAAACACCTAATGTCTCTTACTTTGAATAATGTACAAAATGAGAATAAGGCATGATGCAGCCAGGATTTTAAAAAGATGTGTCATGCTTACTCATGTTTCTTTTGAGAATAAAGTAAAATAGCTACATTATGCCCTAAAAGGTGTTGCAGATCTAAAAAAAGAATGATTGAAATTAGGAATATCTTGACCCCAAAATAATAGCGATTGAGAGACTTTCTTTTTGAAAATTTCCCATTTTGCTGTTGATTTCTTAAACTTTATTATTCCCTAAGTTAAGGCCAAAGGGTAAGGCATTAAAATTATAATAACTAAAAATGTAGGAACTCACTCAGTGCATTGGGTATTTTATCACCTTTGGTCATTAGAATGAGTCCTCAGATTAAAATCATGGAGCTATAGTGTCTCATATGAAGGTGGAATTAGCCCTCTTCTGTGTAGGAGAATCAGATCATACCCATAGTTCTGTGTTCAGTATTCAATGCCATGTGACCTCAGGAGAGTGACTGACATATTGAAGGGAATTTCACTGCTTCAATATATTAGTGAAAGGTTGAAGAAACGTTGAATTCTTTATCAAGAACAAAGAAGAATGAAAAAGTAGCTGTGTTGGAAAAATTGTATTGATGTAAAACTTCTTTAGTTTTAAGCCAAAATTTGAAAAAAATAGCTTGGGACTCAGGCTGGGGTGGTGGTTAATTCAGCTATTTGGGTGATGATCTTTTCTGCCATAGCTGCTAAAGTCTAAGTGATGATGAACGGGGTGTTCAAATGTTAATGATGATCTTTAACTTGAGACCAAATAGCAGTTAATATCCCAAATCATATCCATTCATTCAGTTAGTCTTTTAGTAAACAATTACTGAGCTCATGCACTGGATTAGACACTGATAGCTGCTAAAAAATTTGGGGTTGAATGAGAATGATATACTATCTGAACCTGTGGATTTCAGTTTCTAGAAGGACAGACTTTAATCAACCAACCACAAATTTGGTATTTAATTATATTGTGGTGAGTGCTATAGAGAAGTATAGAGTGCTAAGGGAGCATATGACAGAGGGGATCTGAACTTTCCTGATAGTGGGGTGGGGCGTTTCATGAAAGTCTTCACAGAAGACATGATATTATTCTAAGATGTGAACTCAAGGAGAGCAAAGCAGAGAACGGGCCAGGTGAAGGGAAGAGCATACATGAATAAGGACACAGGAAGGAGGTCCTAGAGTGGGAGCACCAAGGCCCATTTCAGAGAGTGATGAGACACCTGTATGATGAGGACTCAGAAAAGGAGAGGGTGAGTGTCCTGAGATAAGAAAGGTGAGGCTTTGTGGGCTTTGGTAAGCATTTCAGAATTTATTCTAAGAACAAGGAGATGATACTAACAAGGTTAAAGTAGGGGATCAGTATCACGAGATTCACATTTTTCCAAGATCATGTTGACCATATTGTGGAAAATGGTTTGGAAGGCTTCAAGGTCATATATGGGGAGATTTTTTTAGAAGGCTATTTAGCATTCATTCACCAAATATTTATTAGTGCCATCTGTATATCAGGTGTGTGTGTGTGTGTGTGAGTGCGTGCGTAGGGGGCAATGGCAAAGAAAATCAAGATCATGTCTGCCTGCACAGAGTTTACAGGCATTAAACAAACACATATAATCATTTAATGAACATTTATTGACTGCTGACTATATGCAAGCACTACATTAGGTACTGCAAATTCAGAGCTAAATTAAGAAGGTGTTATCTCTACCTTGTGGGGTTTACATGGGCCGGTGGTGGAGAGAGATGATAAACAGTTAAACAAACAAAAATATAAGTACAAGTTCAATTAATGCTTGAGGGGAATTTCAGGGAACTGTGAGAGAGAGTGATAGAGACTGCTGATCAAAGAAATCTATCTGAAAAATGATGCTTAGCTGAGAGATGAATAATAGCAAGGATTAGCCAGGCTGAGAACTGATTATTCTGTGTTCACTCTATTTCATGTTTGCTTTTTAAAGTGTTTACAGAGTTTATGGAACTTTCACATTTTGACTTGAGAAGTATATAATCAATTTGAATGTTGGAGAATATTTAATTTGTTAAATCCACATAGTTTTGAGTTATCAGTTATGTAAGAAATCTGTGAATATTTAGAGAAATACTATGTAATAATAAATTGAACTGAAGAAAAAATAGTAATTATTGTTCTTTACACCAGAAAGTCCCTCAACACGAACATGAAAGTCATTTCCAAAGAGCTAAGAGAGAAGTCTTCCTCTTAGGAGATTGTACTCCTCTTCAAATGCCTACATTTAATAGTACATGTAGCCTTGTGTGCTGTTCAGGTCAATATGTCTATCTATTAATTTATTTACTCTCTCTTATGCTTTTGTACATCCATACAACTCATTCATAGGTTTATTAAGCATTTATCAAGTGCCTACTTTAAGCCAGGTACAATGATGGCACATGGTATAGAAAACCAAATAAAACATGAGCCCTGCTGTCAAGGAGCATTCAGTCTAGAGGAAGCCAGAGAGAAATGAATCTGTTATCACAGAAAGCACAGCAATTTCTGTAACAGAGCTAACCTGGAGGGGTATGGGAGCACAACAGAGAGACATCTTAATCAGTCAAGGGGAACAGGGAAAACCTTCTGGAGGATGGTCTCCTTGAATTGCGTTTGTCTTTAAGAACATTGTAGAGAGAGGCAAAAGTTTAGTCAGAAGACTCAGAAACAGCACCAATATGGGCCATTCATGAAATAACAAATAGGTTAGCTTTATTGGAGCAAAGGGTTTATTTATTCCAAGTTATCAGCACCTATTTTGTTCAGCATCCTTGGTAAGTATTAACGGATACAGAGCTGCACAAAAAAGCTTTTGATCCCATCCTCTTGGCATTTATAGATTATTAGGGAATGGCAAAAGATGAATTAGAAGATCAGGCAGGGAACAAATTATTAAGGACCTTATATATTAAGTGAAAGTATCTACATTTTGTCCTGCTTAAGTAAGGAAATTACAGGGTCAATTAAACTTTATCTAAGAAAGATCAACCTGGTTGTAGAGTAGAAGATGGATTGGGGAGCTGAAGGTATTCAAGATTTGACATAAAAAGAGTAATTAGTAGACTATTTTAAGGATTGAGGCAAGAACTGATGGATGCCGGAACTAAGGCAGGAGGATGTTGTGGATGAGGCTAATGTAGAGACGTTAAGGAGGTAGAATCTATAGATCTTTTGGACCAGTTAGCTCTGGGGAATGAAAGAGACAAAGGAGTCCAGGGTGACTCCTGGTATCCTGGCTTGGGAGGCTGTGTGAATGTTGTTGCAATTCCTCCAGACTGGGAATCGTAGAAAAACAGGGGTTAGAATGAGTCCGTAATCTTATGCATTTATGTATTATTATGTTCTTACAAAATTAAGAGCTCCTTTCAGATAGGAAGCACTTCTTAGACTTTCCTTATAACTTTACATCTTCCCACACTCTAAGCAGTCTTTCCATCAATATCATAAGCTCAATAAATAATCATATAATCAGTTGAGAATTAGATTTTTCTTCTCCTGTAGAGAAGAATTCCACTTTGAGTGAAAAGAGGAGATAATTTTTGGCAGTACACTGAGAAAAGGACATCTACATTATAAGCTAGGAGAAGATGAAGTTCTTTATCTCTGAATTACATATCATAGGAAAGTATAAAAAATCTTTCATGTCTCTAAATAAATACTGTTTCAATTTTTTTTCTGAAATACAAATTTCAAAGGTCTCTGATCACTTAAATTAAAAAGTAACCCTATTCTACTTCACAATCCGTACTCTACCTCTATATTTAGTGATCCATGGATTAGAGATGCAATTCCTCATAGCCACACAGCCCTCCCTCTCAAGAAATCACCTCTCAATGAATGAAGAAAAAGTCCCAATGTCAAGGAATACCCAAGTAACCCACAGGGAATGCTACAGTAAATGTTGAATAGGGAAGTCACGGAAAGTCAACGTGAGCAGTGAATGTCTTACTGATCTCCGGTGTCCTATGCTGAGTCTCCCACCTCCTCAAGACACACCCCCACTTTGGTTGAATCTCTTTGTCTCCCTTCTGTACCCTTCTGTTTAGGCTGGTGGAGGAGACACAGTCAAGTTGAGAAGAGCAGGTGCTGAGTACTGCTCAGCAGCAAATTAACAAGAAAACAAACTCCCAGGAAGCTTGAGGCTAAAAGAGAGCTCAAGTCAACCAACTAATATTTCTTGAATATTAGCTCTGGGAAGAGCTATGCATTTGTGAAGATGAAGAAAACATATATAAGACAGCAAAACTACTTTCAAAGCACTTAGAGTTTGCATGTCAAGTCTGAACAAGTGAAAGCATAGCCAGTAGATGTATATTTGCAATCATTCTTATGAAACCGTGTAGTAAACTTCTCTCCCACAGAGCTTATTTGCTTACCCCAGTGATGGTGATCATTTTTATTTATTTTTTTATTTCTTTAAGAATTGGAAGGGAAGAGTCTAAAAATTACACAATGTCTCAATTATGATAAAGACACGAAATATAGAAATAGAATTTCTTAAAGCCTTTATGTAGCATGACATCATGATGGTACAGATTTTACCACAGCTCATTTGATGTCACAGGGACAAAGTTTGCTCTTTTTAACCATCTAGAAATGAGCATAGTGGCATGTGTTGCACTTACAAGGATGCCTTTCTCTTAAAGGCTCTTTTGCAAGGATAGCCACAGCTTAAGGCAGAAGAGCACTGTTTCATATGGGGGCTCCAAGGCAAGAAAAGACATCAAAGGGCCCCAAATCTAGACATAGCTGGACACTTCCACTGCTCTGTACAGAGAATCCACGATGCCTGGAAAGTACAGCAAGGGCACTTCCGCACACAGGTCCAGCCTTTCCTCATTGAAGGTTTATGGGGCTTGTAATGTCAAGATTCATGAATTTCGGGGATTGTACTTGTCCTTGGATCAGATTTGGAAGCAGCTTTTGATCAGTGAAGTGAAACAATTAATTATAATAAATAATGCTACTAGGAGTTCTCACATCAGCTAAAGGAGGAGGGGAGCCAAAGAAATAAAGCTGGTCTCTGGCAGAACCTCAGCATCTGGCTGTCTGGATCAGATTCTGTTTGGCTACGGCCCCCACAGCTCACTAAGCTGTGGGTGAAAGGCACAGTTGCTCCGTCTTCTCATCCGGTGGGTAGTATCAAGTTCTGGTGGGTGCAGGGGGTGGTCAAAGGAGGTCAAAAGAATCCGGGAGGAATGCAAAATTTCTTTCTATTCATCTGTATTTGATTGCTTTGTGCCCTGAAGCACGATTTAATTATTTTCATCATTGCCTCAGCTTCCTCAGCTACCAATCTCATTGAGGGCAATAAAATTATTCAGCCTTTACAAAAAATGCAGCCATAATAATTTTTGACTCAATGAATAGCTAAGGCTATAAAACCAGCTCCTTGGATGACCACATCCAATTGAAAACACCATCCTAGGGTTTTCTCAAGTTAAAGTAAAACATAACCTTACGTGAGAGAAGTACCCTGCCTGCGATTTCCATAATAGATACTTGTTATTTGTTGCCTACAACTTACATCACCATCTCTTATCCACACAAGAATTCTCTATGCAGGTATTATTATCCCCAGCCTAAAAATGAGGAGAGGGACACTCAGAGACCTTGACATCTGTTGGCTTCCCCTAAGAGAGCTTGAGAAAATTCTGGGTGTGCTGATTTGTCACTATAAGGTGTGTGTGGAAAGGGCGGGAGTGGGGCTGGAAGGTGGCCAGAAGTGAGTGCTTGCGGTTTGGACAAAAGCAAATCAAAAGATATAGCTGGATCAGAAATGCTACAAACGGAGAGGAATCGGCAGGGGGTTGGAGGGGTAGGGAGATGTCAGAAATGACCCACAGGGTCCTGGGATTCCTCTAAAATCGTAATTTCCTTGAAAGGTCACAGCAGGAGATACTGGCTCTGTCTGGAACTGGGAGCCCTCTCTCTGGGTTTGTATATGCTTTTTGCTGTATGGGTGTGTGTGCATGTATGTGTATGTTTTAATTTAATCTCCTTTACTTTTGTGATTTCTTTATTAAAAATGCTTTCAGGATCCAAATCGTGGCTTGTGGTAATTGTGGCTTGAACAAGTTAATCCTAAGGCACGCTTTTCTCATTTGAAACTGGGGGCGATAAATGTGCTATTTCACAAGTAGCCGCATGGAATAAATGAAGTGCAGCACTTAGCACAGTGCCTGTTCAGAATAAAGACACAGTAATGTCAATCATTATTTATATATTGATTTACCTAGCCTCTTTATTTCTTTTATACTTGCATACTCACTCACTTCCTTAAACCCACCGTGTTTCGGGGTTTGAGATGATGTTTTATTCAATGTTGCACAGCACCCATCGTGTAGAAAGGATTGTGTCAGAGAGATGGAGTGAGGAGTGTTCCTGTGTATGTGTGTGTGTGTGTGTGTGTGTGTGTGCATGAGCTAGGTAGGGTGGCCCCTCTAGAAGTTTTGTTTAACTATTGCAGTAGTTAAATGCTTCCAAAAATGCAGTGTCTTCCTAATGATATCTCACTACCCATATGTGGGTATACAAGGTAGTTACAGGGTGCCAGAGTGACAACCAGCAGAGACCTGAAAGTATTCCTGTGCCTGCGCAAACTATGAGGGAGTTGAGCTGTGGTTGAAGTGTGACTGGTTGGTTTTGCCCGAAGTCATGGATGGAGTGGGTTTTCTGTTAAATGTTTGGCCAGAGAGGCATGGCTGACCACTTATTTGTAATAAACTGGTAGCTGAGAGATTTTAAGGTGTTTTTTTTTTAAGTGACTTTTATGTGACTAGTTCTTCCCAAGTGCATATTCGCTTTAATAGAAAATGTATTTACTGTCACCCACCACAAACGTGTTAACAACATTCACCCCTATAACTTCCCGGTCTTTCAGAGGTTATAACTAGTCTTGCTGAGTGGACCATCAATACCTCTCTGCTGTCGGGCTGCTGATGGGGAGTGATGACAAGGAGAGAGGACGGGTTTTATGTTGGACGGTGTTGGCTCTCAATCTTAATTTTACTACTTACCAGTTGTGTGACCTTGGGCAAATGACTTGATCTTACTGAGCCTGAGTTTCCTTATCTTACGAAATTAATACCCATCTCCCAGAGGTGCTGTAGAGATTAAATGGGGTGAAGCACATTAAACGTCCATCACAGTCTCTGGACCTGACTAAATGCATCATCAGTGTGAGACCAATTGCCAAGTCCCCTGAGATACTAATGACAAATTCAAGCCTCGGGTAGGGGGTTGGACAAAATGATCTTTAAGTAACTGTCCAACCCTGAGACTCTGTGACACTAAGGTTACAAACTATGCGGGAACACTGAGAAATAATGCCTTCAATTGCAGGTCTCCTCCTGTAAATCACTGCGTGGCTGGGAGTACCAGGCACCTGACCTCTCAGGGTTTGACATTTTTCAAGTGTTAATGGGATGTTCTCGTTTATGTGCTAACATTGAGAAATGATTGCTGGTATTTTAAAATAAAGGGCACTATATGTTCATAAGCAATTAATCAGGATGCTTTTGCCACATGAGAATGGATTGAAACTACAGTGGGAAAATAGAATCTAGGGTTTGGAGTCCAAGATGGCTATGTCCAGATTCCAGTTCCCCCAGTGGAGCAGTGGCAAGTATCTTTAATTTCTACTTCCTTTACTAATAAAATGGTGATCTCTACCAACTGGTCTTATGAGGATTCGATGAAATAAGCACATGAAGTACCTCCAATGAAAAAATGTAAAAGAAAAATATAAAGAAAATAAAAAGAAAATAGAACACATAAAGTACCTGGCAGTTAAAATTATGATATTAAAAGGCTAGATTAACAAAATAATCACAGTTAGTGGTGTTAGACACCTGAATGTCTCACTTTTGAAAATTTTCTAACAATATAAGAATGAGAAGTACTCCATATATCAGTTTGCCAGAGTTTATACATATTATTTTTTCTTTCCTTTCCTTTAGAAGAGGATTATACAAACTTTGTCTGTAAAGGGCCAAATAATAAATATTATATGTTTTTCTGGTCACTTGGTCTCTTTCTCAGCTATTTAATTCCACAGCTGTGTGAAAACAGTCATAGACAATAGGTTGATGAGTGGGCAATAGCCGTGCTCCAATAAAACCACTCACAAAAACAGGCTGCAGGTTGCTTTTGGCTTGTGGGCCATAGTTTTCAACCCGTGCTTTAGAGGACTGATTTAGCCAACAATATTTATTAAACATCTACAATGTTTAAAACGCTGCCTTTGAATTGTTCAAGGTACAAAAATAAATCAGTGTCTTACACGAAGGAAAAAAACACAAGCTTAAAACAAAATACAAATTTATTTATTTATTTATTACTACAAAGTAATTGGCCAGAAGTTGGCTTAAAAACAGTTGACAAGAAAATAATTAAGAAGCTATGTCCTGAGTTAAATCTTGATCTTCAAATGGAGATAACAGTATTTCCCACACAGAGTTTTGGAAAAGAATTAAACAAGATAATGCACACAGAGGATACGGCACATTGGTGCATAGTAAGCAATAAACACATGTTACTTATCATCATTCAGAAGATGGAAGGAATACAACTTGTCACCCCAAGCACGCAATCCCTACTCAAGCCACAGTGGGGTAAACCATGGTCCAGCTCTCCCTGGTCCAACCTCTTAAATCCTACTCATCTTTAAGGATGGAGAGTAGATATCTCTTTCTTTGCGAAGACTTCCCCACAATCATAGAATTGTTCTAATATGCAGTCTGTACCTGTATTTATAACTTAATTTTCTGCTATTTTTAAGCATCATGACCATGGACTTCCCTCTACAGAATTAGTCCCTGGCTTTACCACTCCCTTAGTACATTTTGTACTCTAGTATTGTGTAGCACACGGTTCTTAGAGAAAACACTATATTGAGTCACAATTCTATAGGAGGTGTTAAACACCGTGTCTTCCTACTCCATCACAATAATCATTTGCCATAAACCTCTTGACATTCTCTGCTACTGCTGGTCTATAAGGGGTATTAGGACACAACCTATGAATTTTAAATATTCTCCACATATATCCAAGATTGTTGTCCATAATACACCTTTATCAATTTAATCCTGAGAGGGCTTGCTCCCTGCAAGGAATATCCATAAAATGTCTGCTCCTTATTTTGCTCAGCCTTTCTGTTATGCTGCCTAACGTCAACACTGTTTTGCTTTCTCAGGTTCACTGACAACTGGAAAATAATTATACTGCCTCATCGTTATTAGGTTGAACCATCAAATTTGCCATTGCTTTTGTAGGTCAAATGGTTGAATATTAAAAATTTCACATGAATCAGCCTAAGGCTTTTGTTACCATCATTATTATGTAGTAATTGTACTTTTTGATTAGAGTTTATGCTGAAAATGAATTCCTGCCATTGGGCAGAAATATTGATGTCATGATTGCTATTGTGTATTACAACTAAATATATATCTCTTTCAGCACTATTTGCAACAGCTTAAAGTAATCACTGTTTAATCATTTCACATTTAATAATATATAGGTACTTTATATATTGGCATGTAGTCAGTTTATTAGTTCAACAGTTACTATATAATATCTACAACACACTTTCATGCATTAGTGCCAAGCTAAACAAAGGAAGGTTATGTGTTCTTAGAAGCACAAGCGGGTTAAAAAACATGGGCGAGGGGTGGGAAAGGTGTAAATTCTAGGGAAGCATATAGAATAAGTCTACTAACTCACTCTAGAACAGTAAATGCAGATTTAACATGTTGATTACATAAATATCTCCAATTTTTCACTCATCCCTGTGTCCACATCATTTGCGAAGTAACCTTGCAGCTCTAGGCATTAAGAGGTGGAATCTATTTGCCCCACCCCTTGATTTTGGGCTGGACTTGACACTTGCTTTGGTCAATAGCAGACAGCAGAAGTGGTGTTGTGTCAGGTTTGGACATAGGCTCTGAGAGGCCTTTCCCAAGTTACCCCAAATTATGGTACCTTGACATGCTGAATATTTTAAACTGAAGGAGTCTGAGGAAACAGTAGAAACAGGAAGGTCACTTTGACCTCTTCCCCCATCGCCCTTCATCCCTGAAACAGGTTATAAAAACCTCGCATGAAAGGTGCCCTTACTATACACAGAGGAAAGGAGCATCCTAATCTCTGAAGAGAAAGGGATGCGAAGAGGAATCCTAACAAACAGGTCTTGCTAACTTGCTTCAGTATAATTGCCTCGTACTCCTTCACCTGTCATATTCTTCCACAACGATCCACTCTTCATCAAACCTAGCATACAAATACAGCACTGTTTCTTTGGGTCTCCATTTCCTTAAGGAGGCTCCCTTGTCACATAAAACTTATATCAAATAATTTTGTATGCTTTTCTCCTGTTAATCTGTCTTTGTTGGTTTAATTTTCAGACTCAGAGAGGGACTCTTAGAGGGTTAAGGGAAACCTTTTCCTCCCCTACAATTTCACAGAGTCTTGCTCAGTTTCCCTTCCAACAGCCCAGCTTGACCTGCTGGACGATAAGGAAACACTTGGAGTATAACTGAGCCATCCGACCAGGCAGCCCCCATCTGACCTGGCAGCCGACTTGCAGACATGAGGAAGCCCAGAAACATCCAGCTGAGCCCTGCCCAAACTGCTGACCCACAGAATCATGAGCCCAATGAGCCTCTAAGTTTCATGGCCATTTGTTAAACAGAAAATGACTATTGATAGACATATTTCCGCAAGGAAGTTAGATTTTAGCTAGCCCTTAAAATGAAATAAGAGACTGCCAGATGAAGAAGAGGGAATAGGGAATTTGAGGCAGGGCAATTATTGACAAACAGGCTTAGATTCATGAAAATTATTCTTTTATTCTTAGAAAATGAGAAATCCAGTAAATCAGGATAATACTAATTACATGATGTAGACTATAGAATGTGTGTGTGTGTGTGTGTGTTTGCATGTGCATGCACGTGTGTAAGCATGGTTATGCATGTTTGGGGAGTGGGAGGATATAATGAAAAATGAATCTGGAAAAGCAAGTTGGGACCAAAAAGCCTTGTAAGACCTATAAAATCTGATGAAATGGATCTTATCTTAAGTGCTTTTTCCTGCTAATCTGTAGACTCTTTGACTTGGGCAAAAAAATTAGAGAATAAAGGCAGGGTGGCTATTAATCATTGAAAGCCTTCTGCATGCCAGATGCTATGTTGGGTGCTTTGTACACCCATTGTTAACTCTTATAGTCCCCCCATCACTTTTAGGGATATTGGGCTAGTCTATGGAAAGAGAAACAGTCTTAGAGGGAGGTACGGAGACCATTTGGTTTGTCAGGGAAGCCCTGACTTAACTTGTTGTCTTGGCAGACAACACTGTCTCTTTCACTACCAAGAAGTTGGCCATTGGATGACAAGTTATATTGTTGTACTACTTAGAGGTCATATGAATTGCCTGATCTTGCACAACTTAATAGGTGGCAGACCTGAGGTTTGAACCTGTAAGGCATACTAACATTATTTTATTAAAATGAAAATACCTCTCAATGTTTGGCACATATAGGTGGATTAAATATTTCCTCGATATTTTGTTTTTATAAGTATTTGGGGATGAACATTTTTATCTTATGGAATGCATCTCTGGCATGATATTTTCAGTTGGAGAAAACTTGCCTTAATCTACAGAAAATCAAATGGACATAAGAATGTATCGCTTATACAAAATCAGATTCACACCAAGAATGTACCTCTTATACAAATTCAGATTCACCTATATTGACAAAAAAGAAGAGACTTTTAAAGATGATAGCACATGGACATGAAAAATGTATACAGATATGTGTGCTGGTGACGGGCAGAAAGTTCAACCATTTTCACTTATCTCCCAATCACATTTGAAGACTAATGTTAAATCAGTAGATTTGGCATTGGCTTTGTTCTTGAACGGTGATCATATCTGCCTTTTTCTGCCAACCACCATAATTATCGAGTATATACAATTTAAGCCAATCAAAGCACAATTCTGACTCAAAAATTCAGCTAAGTGTCATGGTACCTGATTTAAGTGTTGATAATAGACCATATCCCTTTTCCTCTATTGGGTCCTATGTGTACCTCTCAGCAAACTTGATGTTAATTGCTGTGTTCTAGAGTAGGTCAAGTGTGCTGTCACTTATTTCTGATTATACTTTTCCTGGAGCTTTTTAGTATCCAAACTTGTCTTGCTCTATCACACACAATTGATGTTATACATGAACAGCAAATTAACACACTGCCCAAACAATTTCCTGTGGTTATTAGGCAGTCTGGTCAGAAGCTGCTCTAAACTTCAGCACAAATGAGTAAGTCTAATTTGAAAACCATCTTTTAAAAAATTGATGAAGCAAAGCTTTCAGCTCTACCGTGTAGAATATAATGTTTCCTTTATATAGAGGACATGTTGGATGTGGCATAGGTGTGTTTACACGAAGGATTATAATTCTGGGAGCCGTGGCCCTTAACCACATGGGCTTTAAGGAAACTACATTGAAGGGCTTCTGCGTTGGGCTTAGCAAATATTCACTGATCTTCTGATGAGTTGTCACTGCAGGTATAAGAATCAGAAATAATTTTCGTCCATATGCGAGTGAAAGCGGCACCAAATCAAACTGATCTGAGTTCAAATCCTACATTCCAAACTTCTCAGGGAAAATTTAATTGATTTTTGAAGACTAAATTTTTGTTTTTCAGATTATAAAAGTAAAACACTTAGAATTTGAAAAATTTGTAAAATTCAAAAAAGAATACAGAAAAAATCAACATATAGACTTGGCAACTGTTAAAAGTTTAGTTATTTCCTTTAGTCTTGTTTTCCTCTGTTTATACTTCTATGTATAATTATATCATTTGTGTTTACACTAGATCTCTTATCATTTGTACCTTGCTTTTTATCCCATAGCATTAACAAAATGTGTGAACTTTCTAAGCTATTAATGTTCTCTGAAAACATTTTACTGGCTTCATGCTTTTCAAAGTTATGGATGTGTCCTTGTTTAGAGACAGATTATTTCCAGTCTTTCTTTATTATTATTAACTCTTTGAGGAGCATCTTAATACATTTATGTTAATCTGTACCTCTGATTAGCTATTACTACTTTCAAAGTTATAAACTTAAATTTTTACTTTTATATTTATATAGTAATCCTGTTCATAATTTTTAAAAGTTCAATAATTCTGATGGCTTTATGATTAAAATAGCACTAGATGTTTTTTAAACCAAAAACGAACCTGGCTTTTTCCTTCTTAGAAGAAATAACTTTCAAAAATTTTTGTTGTTTCTTATAGTATTTAACATCCTATCACTTAATAACATGCTTATATTGGTATGTCATAATTTTTCAAAATTAGATATCAGTTATTATCCTTCTGATGTGAAGACGAACATTTAATTCTCTCAAATCTTGTCTCTTTCTACTCAGCATTTTATCAAACACGTCTCTTATTCACCCAGTTTAATTATAGCAAATTGGTTGCATCAATATTGTGTTTATTATTGTGTATATATTATTCACAGGTGGGTCAGAGTGTATACGTTAGAGCTTATTTCTAGTAAAACTTGATTTTTCCTGAAGTTCATAATTGCCTTTTTTTAAATCGATGAATTTTCTATGTACCTATGACCAACTCATCCCCATATTCTCTAAGAAAACTCTAAAATAAGCATATAGACAAATATAATAAGCAAATATATAAGGAAGTATATAGCTTCTATTTTTTTATGTAGTATACCTCCTGAAGTCCTTTGACCATCTATATAAACATGGCAAGTTGTTCCAAGAGGATGCCAATTCCTGGTAAACACTGATCTGATTTCTTTCTTCATAATGTTATCATTTCAAGAATGATATACAAATGGAATCATACAGTAAATAACCTTTTAGATTTTCTGCAGTCATCATAATTCCCTTGAGATCTATCTAAGTTGTGTGGATCAATACTGTGTTCCTTTTTATTACTGGGTAGTGTTCTATGGTATGAATGTACCACTATTTATTTAACTATTTACCCACTGAAGGACATCTGGATTATTTCCCGTTTTTGGCTGCATGAACATTCACTTTCCACGAAAGTTGTCTTAATTTTTATGTTCAAAAGCATTACCATAGTTAAATATGTGTCTGCTCCCTCACTTATGAGTAGAAGCGTTTTGTAACCTATCAATGTCTGTGTCCCAGAACTTTGCATGGTTCTACCACATAATAAATACTCAGAATAAATTCAATTTCTGAATGTCAGTTAAGATGTTCTACGGCAGAAGACTGATAACTACTGTAGGACTCCAGACATCACTGTGTTTGAGGATTCTGTCATGGCTTCACAGAATAAAAGGAACTTACGTTGTCCTTTGAAGAGTAAACAGGATATGGTCAGGAATTAAAGGTATCTTGCAAGGAAAGTATATTAAAAATAACGGAATGGATCAAGTTGGATAAAGAGTAGAGTGTGTGTAGATGAGTCAAGAGAAATGGGATGAAAAGATAAATTGGGACCATGTTGAACATGGCCTTGAATATCCAGCTAAAGATTTCAACCTTTTTCTCATAGACTTCCAAAAGCCATGTCTGGCTCATATCTGGGGAAGGAACGATGAAAGTTGAATTTTAGTAAATAATTTGCTGGCATTTACTGCAAGACTGCAGTTATTTATGTTCAGATGATATGTATATCTTTGTCTGTGTTTGGAGAAATCTCAAGTGCTATTGTTTTTGGATAAGCAGTCACCACATCGGGCATCAGAACTTATGAAGGGTTTCTGTTACCAATTAGAGGTAAGATCTACAAAGGTGGTAGGAGCTCTGAAGGCAGTCACCAGAATCCGCATCAAGCAGAGAAGAATAGAGACTGGAAATTTTAGGCTCCTAGATCTGAGCCATTTTTGCCCTGCTTCCTGTCTTGGCTGTTAAAACCTCATAATTACAGTAAAATATTGCAGCCCCCATGACATGTGCTCCTTCCATTTAATTTACACATAATATATCTTTTAATCCTCACTGCAAGTTTGTATGGAAGATAGTTTTACCCTCCTTCTAGAGGTGAAGTACCCTGGTTCTAGGGATGTGTCTTGTGGGGTTACAAATAGGTCAAGAGAATACTACTTGTCACAGGAAAAATAGGAGAGAAAGAGAGAGAGGGGGAGGGAGAAAGAAATGAGAAAATTTGGAGGATATTCAAAAGTCAAATTAGAGCAATTCTGGTACCATCACTAAATTAAAAGGGCAGTAATGAAGTGATGCATGTAAGAAATTAAGTATGCAGAGCAGGAAGGAATTCGGAGTGAAATAGAAACAGATGACCCAAAGAGAGTGCTGGGGCAGGACCTCTGAAAGTACTGCAGTGATGGTGGTTATTTGCCTTATTGATCCCTGCTGTATGAGTAGTTTAGCTCAATTTAAAGAAACAGGATATATCTCTGATTCTATCTTGAGAAATTTTATTTTAAGGAGTTGGCTCACCCAATTGTGGGTGTTCGCAAGTAGAAATCTGCAGAGTAGGCCAGAAGACTGAAGACCCAGAGAAGAGTTGGTGCTGTGGTCCTCAGTCTGAATTCCTTCTTTCTTGGGAGACCTCAGACTTTTCTCTTAAGGCCTTCATCTGATTGAATGAGGCCCACCTACACTATGGCAGGTAATTTGCTTTACTCAGTCTACTGATTTAAATTTAAATGTTAATCACATCTATAGAATACTTTCACAACAACATCTAGAATGGTGTTTGACCAAATATCTAGGCACCATAACGTAGACAAATTGACACATAAAATTAACCATCACACCCTCTAATCTTCCAGGCTACCTCAGGTCACTCTCCAAAGCCAGGAAGAAATTTTTCCTACCAAGTGTTGGCCAGGACTCCTACTGCACTTCAGCTGTTACCAAGCCATCAGGACTTGCCCAGAGCCTCAGATGGGGCTAAGAACCGTGCGAGGAAGATTCCTCCTCAGGGCTGCACATGGTGTTTTGTAGCAATGAGCTTTAGACAGCCAGTTCCCTGAACTCTCAACCACCTCACTGAGAGGGAAAATAGAGCCCTGGCAGAGAATCAGAGCTCCATCCAGGACTGAGAGCACATTCTCCCGCCTGGGACAGATAAGTGTTCTTGGAAGGATAAGTGAAATCTAGACCTGGCTCTCCTGCCCAGTTGAAGAGATAGGCATAGAGAGACTGACGCTGGCAGGCGCCCAGCCAGCCCTCATCAATCACTTTAGCTTCTATAATGAGGTCTCCATGGGACAGAGCCATAGGTCTAATACGGGCATGCAGAAACCCACCAACATGTTCTATGTGCTTGTAAAAATGGACCAAACATGCACCAATGAGTGATTTCTCTGGAGACTGGAAAAATCCATTTCCTTCCTGTGCTAGGGAGGAAAGAGTGACTATTTTCAAAAGCTTGATTACTATGGAAATCGTGACAGGATCAGATGTGGGTTGGCAAACTATAGACCAGACACTGCCCATGGCCTGTTTTTGTATGACTAGTGAGCCAAGGATGGTTTTTACACAGTTAAATGGATGAAAGAAAAAAGGAAAGAAAGAGAAGAGGAAGAGGAGAGGGAGAGGGAGAGGGAGAGGGAAAACAACAAGAAATAGAGGCTGCATGCGGCCTACAAAGCATAACCTATTCATTATCTGGCTCTTGCCAGCCCCAGACCTAGAAGAAGATGCACATGCACCAGAATTCAACATTTTACCAAGAGTAAGTGCTGCCTAGTGTGCAACTCTAGGAAGGTAATTTTGGTTTTCAAGCCAGATGTCCCCATGAGGGGCACACTGCACACCGATCCTCCCCGATGAAAAGTCTTACAGGAAAGAAACGTGTGTAACTCTTCAATTCAGTATTTTAGAGGACAGCGACACAACAGTGGGATACCGTAAAGCTTCCATTTTGATAAGATTCAAAAATAGGCAAAACAAATCCATGATGTTAGAAGGAGGGTGCTGCCCTTATGGGGAAGCTCCTGGGCTGCCTGCTCGCGGTGTCTGGAGTAACGCTACCGTTTTGTTTCTTGATCTGGGGGCTCCTTACATTTTTGTTTGTGAAAATTCATGAACATTTATGTTCCCTTAGGAACACTTTTCTAAAAATAAATTATACTATATTAAAAAGTGCATCTAACCAGAAAACCTTTTTTTTTTTTTTTTTTTTTTTTTTTTTAACAAACTGCTTATAAAATAAATATTTTGCCAGGGCTCTGTCCTTTACAGAAAAGGGGACAGGCCAGGTAATTCTAACCTGACTTAATCTTCCTCCAAGAAGTCACGCTGTAGATTTTCCAAACCAAACCCTTTTCCTACTGATTGATAGCCAAGTGCTCTCCACTTCACCCGTCTCCCACTTCTTCTGGACCAGGAGAACACCTTTCGGATGGTTGGTGACGAGAAGGGGATTGAAGTTCTTCTTTGCCCATATGCTATCCCAGTAGGATCAAGGCTTCCTAAAGATCTAGTCCTGCCCACTCCCTCCTGGTGTCTGGTTGTGTCCACTGTTAAAAGTTAGACTGAGGTATATTACAATTTTTAAGAGTTTGAGCAAAAATCAACTGGAATCAAGCAGCGCCCAGCTGGATAGTAAGGAGTATTCCACCACTGACAGGAGCTCAGGAGAGACTTTATAGAGAAAAGGCAGAAGCAGAGTAAGAAAATTATTGATTGGCTGTAGGTTACAGTCTAGATGGCCGTTCCTGATTGGTTGTCCTTAGCGTTTTGATTTCACAACCTTGAGGTATTTATAGGCTTAGATTTTGGCTGGCTTATTCACTTAGACTGCCATGGCATGAGGCCCCCCTCAGTTTAATGGCTTCTTCTTTTAATTAGCTTAATACCAGCTCTAAACACATATTCTGATCACACTGAACTTTTCCTTCTCCTGATCATGTCGAGATACTTCGCCAGTGCTATTCCTCCTCGCCAAATGCCCTTCGCTTAATCACCAACTTGGGAAACTTCTGTTGATCCTTTCTCTGCAGATCAAGTGTTTCTCTATGTGAAATCTTCCCAGACCTACATCACTACAGAGCTAACCGGTTTCTATTGTGCATTACACAGATGCTTCTATCAGTGTGCCCATGACATATGTGATTATTTTTCGGTATGTTTGCTTATTCTGATACTCAAGAGTTCTTTTTAAAATATTTTTTTTCTCTTTGTGCTTAAAATTCTGCTGCTTCTTTTTTTTTAAGAATGAAATATGCCATTTATTGTTTTGTCCCCATGCTTGACGCCTAGTGGGATCTAAAATAAATTTATTGAATAAATGAATGAGTCCTTATTACTTGAAGATAGTATTTTAATATGATAGAATAATTAATTTTTCTCAGTTGTGTGATTCTCCCTAGGGAAGAAATATTCCTTCACCAATTTGTTACAGTTTTCTTTTAAAAAGCAAATGAATTTTAACACACATAGTACTATGATTTTTTTAAAAACTAAGTCATTTATTATTTAGGAGGCTCAAAAGAAAAGTTAAAGACTCAGGGAAGTATAAAAATGAGTCAGAATATTATTACCTAGCTCTGGATTACTTTTTTCATGAGAGAGAACCAAAACCAAAAATAAGACAAACCAAAAAAAACCATTTTCATGAGCTATTAAAATTTTACCTCTAGGCAAAGGAATAATTAACTAGAAAATAATACAGAATTTGTTTTATAGATTAATTGTGAATTATTAAAAAGGTATTCATTGATAAATAGCAATGCAAATTGCAAAAATGTTGTTAGATAAAAATGAAATAGAATTAATCATGTGTCTAAGTAAGAAAATATTGTATGTGAGACGCCAGTTATTTTGAACTATTTAAACACTATCATTAACTAATGGTGAGCCTTTGGGGAACATCTTTCAATTCACCTGTTTCAATTTCTCAACCTATAAAATAGTTCTGAAATGCTACAACTCTAAAATGAATCAAGATTTAACTTTACCTATTTCTATAGTATGTCAAAAAATGGTCTAAGACGTGATACCAAAACATCCCACTAGATGGCAGGGTTCCCATTTCAAAGGAAGCAGTTTTTTTCCTTGTTCAAAATGAGAGCCTCCAACAAACAGAATTTGAAATGTGTTTATTTGTACAGCTATAAATATGGCTCATCTGATCCAGTTTTCCACTGGGTTCCATGTTTTTCAGTGATTTGTAGCCAGTATTTTTCTTTTTTTTTTTTTAAGCCAGATTGAGGAAGTTATTTGATATGCAGCTACGTTCTTTCCAAATAATCAAAGTTAATCCTGATTTCTTCTTTTTAATCAGACATTGCATGTCCACAGTGTCATTAGCTGAAAAAAAAATTATGGAACCATTCATTAAATAGCGCATAATTTTTGAGCACAGTTCCACAGAGCCCTCAGCAAGTGTAAGTGTGGACATCTCTGGAATTTCTTTACAGTTTCAGAAAGCCAAAGCAACACCTGCTAAGTTTCATTCGATTCCTGACTGGCTGAGAGCAAATATTGTAAAGGTAAATCGAACTGAATTTTCAGAGAAGTGAAAGTGCTTTGATCAACTAAATACATGTATGTGGCTAATCTTTGAAAAATAAATGGCATGCATGAAAAGGAAGCTATTTTTATTATTACCAGTTATCATGATTATTATTGTTGCTGACTTTTTTGTTTCTAAAACCTTCAGAGGAGTGTTTTCGAAGAAACTTAAGAGTCAAGAAAAAGAAATGCCTTTCTTCCAAATTTAACATAGCAGACCCAATGTGTTTTAACCCAAAGGAATTTTTTCCACTTACAAAGTTCATACTGAGTAATGCTTTATTAAAGAGAAAAAGGAATAATCCAGACATCTCTGAAAATTACAGATTTGCTCATCCCAATATTTATCAGAAATTGCTAGACTTTCTAGTTTAAACAATTGAAAATCATCCCAAGGCAGAGTTATCTGAAGCATATATAACCCTGTCTTTCTATTTGCAAAACAACACAACACACTAAAAAGAATCCCTTCTAAAGTAAAACACAGTGATAATATCATGTGGTTTTCGGGGTAAAATATGAAACAAATACACAAAAGAGCTACCTCCCTCCATTAAAAACAAAAACAACAACAACAGTGACAACAAAACTAGGTTATTCTTGAAACTGCCCCCTTTGTGATGGACAATAGCGTTTTAAAATCCCTCTCCAACCTCTGGGCAGTGTTTAGACACAAAGTATTTTCGTATATCATGAGATCTCTGTCCTTCTCCCTAATCCTACTGTATCGTAATGCCTCATAGCACAATGGAGATGCATGCATGCCTAATTTCCATAAATTACACAGCCTGACGTTTTCATAAAGACAAATTCCAATTGTAAACTATTAAACGTAATTCAGCATCTTTTGATGTCTCTGAGAAAAACTGTGGGGAAAGTTTAAGCATTCCCACATGGGAATGTGTCCCCTGGGGTAGGTGAATGGAAAGAAAGGAGGTAATATTTTGCCCCTCATATCTCTTCATTAACTTAAATGTGTTCTTCTGAGACTGAAGTTAGTCTCTTTCTAGAAAATTTTAAAAAAATTCTGAACACTGGGGACAAACTAACATACAACCCTTCTCCTAAAATCTCTAAATCTGAATCAAAAGAAAGTCCGTTTCTCTGAGCTCCTGATCTGATTTCTCCTCTAAGGTGGAAAGCCAGTCCTAGCTGCCACCAAACAACAGTCATACTCTTTGGATTATAGAATGTTAATTTTTTCCCTTTGTTTCTAAACTCTCTCCTCCCAGACCCTCTTGTGACTGTAGGTCCTTAGATCAAAGCAAGCACCACCCAGGCTTCTCCATTCCAGTACCATCAAGTTTCATCATTTAGTTGTGGAATTTCCTCGGCAGATCTTGTTCTCAGCATCCTGTTGACATTATTTAACATACAGGTTATAAAGAAGGGTTCACCTTCTCCCTTCCTGTTTACTTTCACTCCTCAATGGAGCCCGGTGCTCAGAAGCGGGCTCTTTTAAACCTAAAAGCCGGATCACCTCCCCCTGAAGCAGGAAAGGTGTCAAAAGCAAACAGAGGAGAGCAAATACAGTGGCTTTTCAGCAGTTCCTCAGTGCTGGCTGTAGTCTGAGAGGTGATTCAGGGAGTGAGAATTCTAGCAGGAAGCAGGATGGGGACCATGGATACATTTCTGGGTCCTGCTGAGTTAGTCCTTCACAGGGTGGCTTTGTTATGAGACGTGAAGTGTTACGAATTCCTGGAACCCCACACACACCAGTATGCAAATGTAAGCACAGAGAGAAGGCTCTCAGATTCAGGGCCACTAACTAGAACCAGTTCCTTAGTCCTATAATTACTCTTGATGGGATAATCCATGCACACCTCTGGGAAGAGGATCCTTCCCCAACTGTGTTTGTAAAGGCTGGCTGGAAACCCAGGGGGCTGGGCCAGAAGTCTCCATGTGGCTAACCTCAGGTCCAAATGAGTCAGTGTCATAATAGAGAAGTAGTGCCATAAGGTCCTTTAACAGCAAGCTGAACTTGGTAAGCACAACACAAAGCAGCTGTTGATGGGACGTCCAAGCTTGTGGCATGTAGGGCGTGTGAGCCTCAGGTGTTGGTGGGTGGGATGGATGTGGGTCTCCTGTGAGGTGGCACTTTGAGGCAGACAGAGAGAGACCAGGAAGATCAGAGACCCCTTTACATGCATGGCTACTGGTGGAGGGACACAAATTAAGGATAGGTAGGGCAATTCTCAGTTACCTGGTGCACCATGAAGATTTCCTTAAACTCATTTTGATAAGTTGGCAGCAAAAAAGCTGGCATCTGGACCAAGAAAGGACAAGGGTAGATCAGTACCCAGCATGGATTCTGGGCATCTGAATTCAAACTTAAACTGCAATTTCATCAATTCAGCACACCCCTTTCTTTGTAAATTCACTTGTTTTAAAAAATTAAATCTTATGTGATTTTTTAAAAAAATTTCAACATCAAGTAAAGAATGGTATGCATATGTATATTCTTCCCGGATAAAGTGGAAACTTGAATGTGGTTTTATTCTATGACTTTCAACCCAAAACCCAATTTTTTTTTTCATAATCTGGGACTTAAAACCCAGATACATAGTAAGTGTGTATTTTATCTTATGTGATTATAACATTCTTAATATTATAGGTATAAAAATACTTATATATTATTTTTATTTATATTGTATTTATAATACTTTGCAAAAGTGTTTTCTCATTTGCTTTAAGTGTATAATCTTTAACAATAACTGTTTAGACTTACTCTACATTTGATTTTATTTCTTCTCACCAGTTGTTTGTAATACCATGATGCCCCCATATCTTCATGTCTATACTTTTATTCATTTTTCAGCCAACTGTCATGCATATTTGAATATGTTTTTCTCGAAAGGTATGGGAGAGAAGTATACTCTCTAAATTCACATATGAGGTTGTCTTTCTGTTTTTCTCAAACCAGGACAACAATACGGATTGTTGTAGAATTTTTGGTCAAAAGTTTGTCTACTTAAAACACTGAAATTTCATTTCTTCAACCTATCTGTTGAGCACCTACTTTCTGCCTGTATCTCCTACGTGCTGTGGACAAGTGAGCAAGATTACAGTCTTTGACAATTTTAAACTTATGTTTATTGGAGGTTAAAATACATCATTTATGTCCTTTCTCCCTCTGTCGCTTCTTTCTCTTCCTTCTTATTTTGAGTAGATGCAAACAGTAGTTTTTCTCCTTTATTTTTGAAATTGAAAAATGTTTTTGAGTATATATCAGAGACAATACTAATTTTTCCTGGTTCTTGGAGGACCTTTCAAAGTGTGAAGTGTTATGTTAACACACTAATCATGCTTGCATCTTCAAATTATATTTGAATCTTTTCTCTCATTGTTTTTGTCTCTTTAGCTTTGCATTCTGACACCCAGGGTAATTGATTAGGCTAGTTCTTTTCTTCACTAATTTGTTCTTCTATTGTATTCAGTTACTATCTACATTGCACTTTTTAATTCAGCAATTATATGTTTGATCCCTGAGAATTCTTTCCTGATCTTAGATGGTGCTTTTTTTTTAGGACTGCTTAATCTATTTGTTTTGCGATGGATGTCTTGTCTAATTTGTTAAGAAAAAATTGAGATATTTTCACAAATATCATTTCTTGCAGCAAATCTCTTCCACTGACATGCACTTGCACCTTCCTCAGACTGTCCTCTTTCTTTTGAACATGGTATCTTTCTTATGTCTGAATATTTCTCTCTTTTTGTTCATCTTTAAGAAGAAAGAGCTCTGCTGGTTTTGTGTAGACTGTGTAGGTGAAATGAGTCCTGTCAGTAAGGTTTCCTGTCTGATTCTTACAGGCCCAAATAAAGGGATAAAGGAAAAGTTTTAATTTATTCTACATCCACTTAGCCACTTCTGAGACCCAGCCATGAGGAGTAGGGGGATGGTGGGGATTAAAAAGAGAGCTAATGTCAAAACTTTTTCTAGGCTGAGTAATTGCTTTGCCATTTTGTTGAGACTCCCAGGGGCCTTCTGGATAATTCTGTTTTCCTGACACCCACAGATGCTGCTACGGACTTTCTGCTCTCTGTGGCCTCTGGCATCAGAACTGTCCCATCTTTACCAGGGGTCTTTGAGAATTACGCAATCCATCCCACCTTCTCTACTAGACTTTTGGTAGGCATGGTTTTATCAAGTTCTCTTCCATTTTTTTCACAGAAAACAATGCTTCCTCTTCTTATGAAAGGAATTTCTTATTAATCTATGAAATTATGTCCAAACTATACTTCAGCACAGACTGTTAGCTCTTCCTCCAGTAAATATCTCTTTTTCTTCTACAGAATTAAATATTTTAGGAAGTCACATGGCTGACCTGCCAAAGACAATATAAACAGCCTCCCTTCCAGTTGGTTTTGACCAGATGATTGGACTTGGGCAAATGATAGAAAAGTAGGTGTGGTATGTGCAACATTATGCCTTTAAAAGGAAAGAACGTACACTTTCCTTTTCTTTTCCCTTCCTGCTCAGTGGAATGTGTGTGTGGTGGAAGGAGCTAGAACAGTCCCCTTAGACATAGATGGGAACTACATACTAAGACAGCACAATGAGATAGAATAAACCAGAGTTTAGCCACGTGCAATAGTATATTACACCTGGGACTATCCCGTGAGTGAGAAATAAACCTCTCCATTGTTGAAGTACTTTATATTTGCCTTTATCACATCTAATAGAAATCTCTCTGCATGTCATCTGGCCCTGGTTTCCAGTAGGGGGTAAGTTTTTCCTTATTTCCTTACTATATCAATCATTTTCAGGGAATCTGAGAGGAGGAGAGATCACCATTCCTCCCATTCTTGAAATGATTTCAAAGACTGGTAGAGTTCTATGTCAAGACAATGTCACTTTACCTGTGAGTGGTTTCTCCCCTCCTTCATGCCATACTACTCTAGTGGTGCTTTTATTAATTGATGAAACACACATTATTTAGAACCTCCTACTATCCAGCCTCTGCTAAGCACTAGAGATGCTTCAGGATCCCTCAAAGACCTTATCACTTAGTAGACAGAGACAGAGTGCCAAAAATAATTACACTAAAGCTTATGGGGAGGAATGTACAGGGGACAGTGAGAGCCTGGAGTTGGGGTGGCAGTTGAGTTTTGACCCAACAGGGCCCCTGCTGGTCTTATTTATATGCTCTTAAGAAGTTCATATCCCTTTAATATTTTATTTCCCTGAGACTCTCGGTCACATAGGGTGAATTTTTTCCCTCTCTTTCTTGTGAGGAAAGAGTGGTTAAAGGCAGTTAGTTAATGAGCTTGAGATAATTGTTCATTAAATTGTAAGCACTAGTTATATTGAGATGTGACTTTAACTAGTTGTACAACTCAAGAAATACCTAAGTACTAGCATACAGGATTCCTTCCCTTCTGAACTCCTACAACAGAAGATTTTCTTGTAAGTTTTGCTGTAAATTTATATACTTAAGATAAGGCATAGACCTCTCAGTGCTAAGTAAAGTGTCAGAGAAGCAGCAAAATCAGTAGTCATTTATTTAAGGAAAGCAGAAAAGAAAGAAGGAAGGAAGGAGGGAAAGAAGGAAGGGAGAAAAGAAGGAAGGAAGCAGGGGAAAAGGAAGGATTTGAATGAAAGCATTATGGCATAGCCTATTTTACAACTAGATTACAAGAAACCACAACTTCTATTTCTTATGCATGACCTGCCATGCCAAAAATTGATGCTTATTAAGTATGTCTAATGCATTATTTAAATTGTTATTATTGAAGCAAAAATAGAAAAACATAGGTAGCTGTGTCATTTGAGATGGTGTCCAGAGACCTCAGTTAGAGTCTCAGTTTGGCAGTTTACTAGGTGGGTGGTCCTTGGCATGATACTTAACCTCTGTGGATCTCAAATTCCACATCTATTGTTTGGGCATCATATCTGTCCTGCAATCATTTTGTGACAATGAAATGGGGTATCTATGAAACTACTTAGCAAAGATCCAAGCACGTAGTAAATACTCAATAAATGTTAAGGTAATGTGCATTTTTTTTTTTAATTTTTTTTTTTTTTTTTGTCTTTGGCTGTGTTGGGTCTTCGTTGCTGCACGCGGGCTTTCTCTAGTTGCGACAAGCGGAGGCTGCCCTTCATTGTGGTGCGTGGGCTTCTCATTGCAGTGGCTTCTCTTGTTGCGGAGCACGGACTGTAGGCGCATGTGCTTCAGTAGTTGTGGCTCGCGGGCTCTAGAGCGCAGGCTCAGTAGTTGGGGCGCATGGGCTTCGTTGCTCCACGGTATGTGGGATCTTCCCGGACCAGGGCTCAAACCCGTGTCCCCTGCATTGGCAGGCAGATTCTTAAGCACTGCACCACCAGGGAAGCCTGGTAATGTGCATTTTAATAATACTCCACTTTCCTTTTTTATTCACATTTTAAATTTGTAGAAAAGTACATATTTTCAATAATAAATATCCACTTCAAAGATATGCACGAACTCTCATAGGTGGTCAGTAGACATCATTTTTTAATCTCTTTGAAATTATTTTTCCATTACAATTTACCTATATATTGTCCCAATATATATTTATTTTGAAAGACTTTTATTGATCCACCATTGTCCTTTGCTTTGGCAAATATATGTAAAAAATTGGAAATTAAAATTATTTTTGTGGACATCAAGCTCTAAGTGTTTTGTAGTTTCCTCTGGATGAGATTCTCAATTCAAAAATTAATATGTAATTGATAAAAAAACAACATAAACATTAAAATATTGCTACTATATGTTAAATGCAAAAGGTAAAAATTTGTTGGAAATGTATCTCTTGTTGACATGGGTGGGGCTGGATTATCAAGGTTTGATTGAGGGAGACTTCCCTGACATTCCTATTTTGAACTGTCCTTTTGTTACATACACCAGAGGTTCCCCTCTGTAGAGCAACTCACCATAGTTACATTAGGAATGAGGGTATCTTCTTCTTTCCAGAAATCAAGGATAACTGGTTATGAAACAGGAAGTGAAGGGGGAGATCCTCCCAGTCACTTTCTTGGACAGTTTAACATTAGGAAATATGACATATGTTGAGGATACGGAAATTGATTCCCCACAAATTATCTGTGCACATTTAACCTTGAAGTGCGGGCAATTGTGAAGAGGAATCAAAGATAAATAAGATAAATAAGAATAAAAACACAGCATCTTGCTTTTGTATATTTTTATAGCATTCCTTTGTTCAAGTATAAACATGCTAGTAGTAGAAATTTCTACTGTATAGTAATCTTTAATGGACAATTGAGGTACAAACAAATACATATAAACCCAAGATTCTCTGATAAACACTATACTTTGTGTATTACACTTTTAAATGTATTGTTATGAATATATTTTCATTTTAAGCATTTTTCATTATACACTGTATATTAGTAAATAGATTTTATTTTCCAAGATAAGCATTTAAATCTCCATATTGCTATGCAAGAACAAAATTTTATGCTTTTCTTCATTATAATTCAGTTCAAAATATATTCTAACTCCCCATGTGATTTATTTGACCCATAAAATTTGTACAAATATGTTATTTATTTTCCAAATAATTCAGGTTTCTTTTTAGGCAGCCCTTGGTATCTTTTTGTCTTTTCTCAAACAGCAGCAAGACTGATACTATTAATATGTAAGTCAGATTACTACATTCCTCGGAGTTAAGACAACATAGATTTTTACAACACACCATTATTTTATGTATGACGAAGTTAGAAAAAAAGTTACCCACTAACACAACATTGATTTCTAGACATGTCTTTATTTCAGTGATGTTAAAATGTGAAAAACAAAACCGAAGCTATGCCTTAGAATTGATGAAATGTATTGTCTCCTCAGCTCAAAACTCATGACCTTCAACCTCTTAGCAGAATCCATAGTGATTACAACAGCCTCCAAAGCCCTCCTGTAATCCACCAAGTCCCCTCCCTGCCTTCTTACCTCTCTCCCCTTATCTCCTGCTACACTCACTCCTGCTCATATAGCTCCTGTCTCTCTGGTCATTCTGAACTTGCTGTGCTCAAAAACTCTGGACATACTCCTACTTTGGGGCCTTTCAAATATCCTATTTTTTCTCCCAAATGTTGATTTTCTCCCTGTGAAATTACCTCATGGCTTACTCTCTCTCCTCTCTCAATCTTTACTCAACTCTCATCTTCTCAGTGAGACCTTTCCCAACCACCCTATTGAACTTGCTAACACCTGTTTCCTCTCCCACCTTCCTGATCTTCCTTCCTGTTTCCTTTCTCTCCATTGTACTTATCAGAATTTAAACTATGGCAGAAAAATCCTACAGAATATCTCCCAGTTAATATTTTCCCAGTGGAATACCTCTTGGTTTTTTTTTTTTTTTTTAGAATTAGTGATTAATATACTTTATTTTAACCAATGGAATTTTAGTTATACATAGCCATAGACAACTATACTCCCTCTTAATATTACAATTTAAAAAATTGTCAGATTATGTTTGGTTAGGTCATGATCATCCATTTGATCAAGATGGCTTTGGTCTGTTCTTTGACAATATGCTGTGTTCTTTTTTTTTTTTTTTTTTCAAACATCTTTATTGAAGTATAATTGCCTTACAATAGTGTGTTAGCATCTGCTTTATAACAAAGTGAATCTGTTATACATATACAATATGTTCCCATTTCTCTTCCCTCTTACATCTCCCTCCCTCCCACCCTCCCCATCCCACCCCTCTAGGTGGTCACAAAGCACCGAGCTGATCTCCCTGTGCTATGCGGCTGCTTCCCACTAGCTATCTATTTTACATTTGGTAGTGTATACATGTCCATGACACTCTCTTACCCTGTCACATCTCACCCCACCCCCTCCCCATATCCTCAAGTCCATTCTCTAGTAGGTCTGTGTCTTTATTCCCGTCTTGCCACTAGGTTCTTCATGGCCTTTTTTTTTTCCCCTTAGATTCCATATATATGTGTTAGCATACTGTATTTGTTTTTCTCTTTCTGACTTACTTCACTCTGTATGACAGACTCTAACTCCATCCACCTCATTACAAATACCTCCATTTCATTTCTTTTTATGGCTGAGTAATATTCCATTGTATATATGTGCCACATCTTCTTTATCCATTCATCCAATGATGGACACTTAGGTTGCTTCCATGTCCTGGCTATTGTAAATAGAGCTGCAATGAACATTTTGGTACATGACTCTTTTTGACCTATGGTTTTCTCAGGGTATATGCCCAGTAGTGGGATTGCTGGGTCGTATGGTAGTTCTATTTGTAGTTTTTTAAGGAACCTCCATACTGTTCTCCATAGTGGCTGTATCAATTTACATTCCCACCAACAGTGCAAGAGTGTTCCCTTTCCTCCACACCCTCTCCAGCATTTATTGTTTCTAGATTTTTTGATGATGGCCATTCTGACCGGTGTGAGATGATATCTCATTGTAGTTTTGATTTGCATTTCTCTAATGATTAATGATGTTGAGCATTCTTTCATGTGTCTGTAGGCCATCTGTATATCTTCTTTGGAGAAATGTCTATTTAGATCTTCTGCCCATTTTTGGATTGGGTTGTTCGTTTTTTTGTTATTGAGCTGCATGAGCTGCTTGTAAATCTTGGAGATTAATCCTTTGTCAGTTGCTTCATTTGCAAATATTTTCTCCCATTCTGAGGGTTGTCTTTTGGTCTTGTTTATGGTTTCCTTTGCTGTGCAAAAGCTTTTCAGTTTCATTAGGTCCCATTTGTTTATTTGTGTTCTTATTTCCATTTCTCTGGGAGCTGGGTCAAAAAGAATCTTGCTGTGATGTATGTCATAGAGTGTTCTGCCTATGTTTTCCTCTAAGAGTTTGATAGTGTCTGCCCTTACACTTAGGTCTTTAATCCATTTTGAGTTTATTTTTGTGCATGGTGTCAGGGAGTGTTCTAATTTCATACTTTTACATGTTCCTGTCCAATTTTCCCAGCACCACTTATTGAAGAGGCTGTCTTTTCTCCAGTGTATATGCTTGCCTCCTTTATCAAAGATAAGTTGACCATATGTGTGTGGGTTTATCTCTGGGCTTTCTATCCTGTTCCATTGATCTATATTTCTGTTTTTGTGCCAATACCAAACTGTCTTGATTACTGAAGCTTTGTAATATAGTCTGAAGTCAGGGAGCCTGATTCCCCCAGCTCCATTTTTCGTTCTCAAGATTGCTTTGGCTATTCGGGGTCTTTTGTGTTTCCATACAAATTGTGAAATTTTTTGTTCTAGTTCTGTGAAAAATGCCAGTGGTAGTTTGATAGGGATTGCATTGAATCTGTAGATTGCTTTGGGTAGTAGAGACATTTTCACAATGTTGATTCTTCCAATCCATGAACACGGTATATCTCTCCATCTATTTGTATCATCTTTAATTTCTTTCATCAGTGTCTTGTAATTTTCTGCATACAGGTCTTTTGTCTCCTTAGGTAGGTTTATTCCTAGATATTTTATTCTTTTTGTTGCAATGGTAAATGGGAGTGTTTTCTTAATTTCACTTTCAGATTTTTCGTCATTAGTGTATAGAAATGCAAGAGATTTCTGTGCATTAATTTTGTATCCTGCTACTTTACCAAATTCATTGATTAGCTCTAGGAGTTTTCTGGTAGCATCTTTAGGATTCTCTATGTATAGTATCATGTCATCTGCAAATAGTGACAGCTTTACTTCTTCTTTTCCGATTTGGATTCCTTTTATTTCTTTGTCTTCTCTGATTGCTGTGGCTAGGACTTCCAGAACTATGTTGAATAATAGTGGTGAGAGTGGGCAACCTTGTCTTGTTCCTGATCTTAGTGGAAATGGTTTCAGTTTTTCACCATTGAGGACAATGTTGGCTGTGGGTTTGTCATATATGGCCTTTATTATGTTGAGGAAAGTTCCCTCTATGCCTACTTTCTGCAGGGCTTTTATCATAAATGGGTGTTGAATTTTGTCAAAAGCTTTCTCTGCATCTATTGAGATGTTCATATGGTTTTTCTCCTTCAATTTGTTAATATGGTGTATCACATTGATTGATTTGCGTATATTGAAGAATCCTTGCATTCCTGGGATAAACCCCACTTGATCATGGTGTATGATCCTTTTAATGTGCTGTTGGATTCTGTTTGCTAGTATTTTGTGGAGGATTTTTGCATCTATGTTCATCAGTGATATTGGCCTGTAGTTTTCTTTCTTTGTGACATCTTTGTCTGGTTTTCGTATCAGGGTGATGGTGGCCTCGTAGAATGAGTTTGGGAGTGTTCCTCCCTCTGCAATATTTTGGAAGAGTTTGAGAAGGATAGGTGTTAGCTCTTCTCTAAATGTTTGATAGAATTCGCCTGTGAAGCCATCTGGTCCTGGGCTTTTGTTTGTTGGAAGGTTTTTAATCACAGTTTCAATTTCAGTGCTTGTGATTGGTCTGTTCATATTTTCTATTTCTTCCTGGTTCAGTCTCGGCAGTTTGTGCATTTCTAAGAATCTGTCCATTTCTTCCAGGTTGTCCATTTTATTGGCATATAGTTGCTTGTAGTAATCTCTCATGATCTTTTGTATTTCTGCAGTGTCAGTGGTTACTTCTCCTTTTTCATTTCTAATTCTATTGATCTGAGTCTTCTCCCTTTTTCTCTTGATGAGTCTGGCTAATGGTTTATCAATTTTGTTTATCTTCTCAAAGAACCAGCTTTTAGTTTCATTGATTTTTGCTATTGTTTCCTTCATTTCTTTTTCATTTATTTCTGACCTGATCTTTATAATTTCTTTCCTTCTGCTGGCTTTGGGGTTTTTTTGTTCTTCTTTCTCTAATTGCTTTAGGTGCAAGGTTAGGTTGTTTATTCGAGATGTTGCCTGTTTCTTGAGGTAGGCTTGTATTGCTATAAACTTCCCTCTTAGCACTGCTTTTGCTGTGTCCCATAGGTTTTGGGTCGTCGTGTCTCCATTGTCATTTGTTTCTAGGTATTTTTTGATTTCCCCTTTGATTTCTTCAGTAATCACTTCGTTATTAAGTAATGTATTGTGTAGCCTCCATGTGTTTGTATTTTTTACAGATCTTTTCCTGTAATTGATATCTAGTCTCATAGCGTTGTGGTCGGAAAGATACTTGATACGATTTCAATTTTCTTAAATTTACCAAGGCTTGATTTGTGACCCAAGATATGATCTATCCTGGAGAATGTTCCATGAGCACTTGAGAAAAATGTGTATTCTGTTGTTTTTGGGTGGAATGTCCTATAAATATCAATTAAGTCCATATTGTTTAATGTATCATTTAAAGCTTGTGTTTCCTTATTTATTTTCATTTTGGATGATCTGTCCATTGGTGAAAGTGGGGTGTTAAAGTCCCCTACTATGATTGTGTTGCTGTCAATTTCCCCTTTCATGGCTGTTAGTATTTGCCTTATGTATTGAGGTGCTCCTATGTTGGGTGCATAAATATTTACAATTGTTATACCTTCCTCTTGGATCGATCCCTTGATCATTATATAGTGTCCTTCTTTGTCTCTTGTAATAGTCTTTATTTTAAAGTCTATTTTGTCTGATATGAGAATTGCTACTCCAGCTTTCTTTTGATTTCCATTTGCATGGAATATCTTTTTCCATCCCCTCACTTTCAGTCTGTATGTGTCCCTAGGTCTGAAGTGGGTCTCTTGTAGACAGCATATGTATGGGTCTTGTTTTTGTATCCATTCAGCCAGCCTGTGTCTTTTGGTGGGAGCATTTAATCCATTTACATTCAAGGTAATTATCGATATGTATGTTCCTATTCCCATTTTCTTAAATGTTTTGGGTTTGTTATTGTAGGTGTTTTCCTTCTCTTGTGTTTCTTGCCTAGAGAAGTTCCTTTAGCATTTGTTGTAAAGCTGGTTTGGTGGTGCTGAACTCTCTCAGCTTTTGCTTGTCTGTAAAGGTTTTAATTTCTCCATCGAATCTGAATGAGATCCTTGCTGGGTAGAGTAATCTTGGTTGTAGGTTTTTCTCCTTCATGACTTTAAGTATATCCTGCCACTCCCTTCTGGCTTGCAGAGTTTCTGCTGAGAGATCAGATGTTAACCTTATGGGGATTCCCTTGTGTGTTATTTGTTTTTTTTCCCTTGCTGCCTTTAATATGTTTTCCTTATATTTAATTTTTGACAGTTTGATTAATATGTGTCTTGGCGTGTTCCTCCTTGGGTTTATCCTGTATGGGACTCTCTGTGCTTCCAGGACTTGATTAACTATTTCCTTTCCCATATTAGGGAAGTTTTCAACTATAATCTCTTCAAAAATTTTCTCAGTCCCTTTCTTTTTCTCTTCTTCTTCTGGTACCCCTATAATTCGAATGTTGGCACGTTTAATGTTGTCCCAGAGGTCCCTGAGACTGTCCTCAGTTCTTTTCATTCTTTTTTCTTTATCCTGCTCTGTAGTAGTTATTTCCACCATTTTATCTTCCAGGTCACTTATCCTTTCTTCTGCCTCAGTTATTCTACTATTGATCCCATCTAGAGTATTTTTAATTTCATTTATTGTATTTTTCATCATTGCTTGGTTCCTCTTTAGTTCTTCTACATCCTTGTTAAATGTTTCTTGCATTTTGTCTATTCTGTTTCCAAGATTTTGGATCATCCTTACTATCATTATTCTGAATTCTTTTTCAGGTAGACTACCTATTTCCTCTTCATTTGTTAAGTCCAGTGTGTTTTGAGCCTGCTCCTTCATCTGCTGTGTGTTTTTCTGTCGTCTCATTTTGCCTATCTTACTGTGTTTGGGGTCTCCTTTTCACAGGCTGCAGGTTCGTAGTTCCCGTTGTTTTTGGTATCTGTCCCCAGCGGCTAAGGTTGGTTCAGTGGGTTGTGTAGGCTTCCTGGTGGAGGGAACTAGTGCCTGAGTTCTGGTGGATGAGGCTAGATCTTGTCTTTCTGGTGGGCACGTCCACGTCTGGTGGTGTATTTTGTGGTGTCTGTGGCCTTATTATGATTTAGGCAGCCTCTCTGCCAATGGATGGGGTTGTGTTCCTGTCTAGCTAGTTGTTTGGCATAGGATGTCCAGCACTGTAGCTTGCTGGTCGTCGAGCGAAGCTGGGTCTTGATGTTGAGATGGAGATCTCTGGGAGATTTTTGCCGTTTGGTATTACGTGGAGCTGGGAGGTCTCTTGTGGACCAGTGTCCTGAAGTTGGCTGTCCCACCTCAGAGGCACGGCCCTGATGCCTGGCTGGAGCACCAAGAGCCTTTCATCCACACGGCTCAGAGTAAAAGGGAGAAAAAATAGAAAGAAAGAAAGAAAGAGGCTATAATATAGTGAAGTAAAATAAAGCTATTGTAAAGCAAAGCTATACAGACAAAATCTCACCCGGAAGCATATACATATACACTCACAAAAAAAAGGAAAAGGGGAAAAATTAATATCTCCTGCTCCCAGAGTCCCCCTCCTGGATTTGGGCTGATTCGTTGTCTATTCAGGTGTTCAGCAGATGCAGGCTCATCAAGTTGTTTGTGGAGCTTTAATCCGCTGCTTCTGAGGCTGCTGGGAGAGATTTCCCCTTCTCTTCCCTGTTCGCACAGCTCCCGGGGTTCAGCTTTGGATTTGGACCCGCCTCTGCGTGTAGGTCGCCTGAGGGCGTCTGTTCCCCGCCCAGACAGGACGGGGTTAAAGGAGCAGCTGCTTCGGGGGCTCTGGCTCACCCAGGCCGCGGGGAGGGAGCGGTACGGAGGAGGCGGGGCGAGCCTGCGGCGGCCGAGGCCGGCGTGACGTTGCACCAGCTCGAGGCGCGCAGTGCGTTCTCCCGGGGATGTTGTCCCCGGATCCCGGGACCCTGGCAGTGGCGGGCTGCACGGGCTCCCGGGAGGGGAGGTGTGGAGAGTGACCTGTGCTCACACACAGGCTTTTTGGAGGCGGCAGCAGCAGCCCCAGCGTCTCACGCCCGTCTCTGGGGTCCGCGCTGATCGCCGTGGCTTGCGCCCTTCTCTGGAGTTCGTTTAGGCGGCGCTCTGAATCCCCTCTCCTTGCGCGCAGCGAAACAAAGAGGCAAGAAAAAGTCTCTTGCCTCTTCGGCAGCTGCAGACCTTTTCCCGGTCTCCCTCCCGGCTAGCTGTGGTGCGCCAACCCCTTCAGGCTGTGTTCACGCCGCCAGCCCCAGTCCTCTCCCTGTGATCCGACCGCAGCCCGAGCCTCAGCTCCCAGCCCCGCCCGCCCCGGCGGGGGAGCAGACAAGCCTCTCGGGCTGGTGAGCGCCGCTCGGCGCCGAGCCTCTGTGCGGGAGTCTCTCCGATTTTCCCTCTGCGCCCCTGTTGCTGTGGGATCCGCGCTGATAGCCGCGGCTCGCGCCCTTCTCTGGAGTTCGTTTAGGCGGCGCTCTGAATCCCCTCTCCTTGCCCGCCGCGAAACAGAGGCAAGAAAAAGTCTCTTGCCTCTTCGGCAGCTGCAGACTTTTTCCCGGACTTCTTCCGGGCTAGCTGTGGTGCGCTAACCCCTTCAGGCTGTGTTCACGCCGCCAGCCCCAGTCCTCTCCCTGCGATCTGACCGCAGCCCGAGCCTCAGCTCCCAGCCCCGCCCGCCCCGGCGGGGGAGCAGACAAGCCTCTGGGGCTGGTGAGTGCTGCTCGGCGCCGAGCCTCTGTGCGGGAACCTCTCCGCTTTGCCCTCCGCACCTCTGTGGCTGCGCTCTCCTCCGTGGCTCTGAAGCTTCCCCCCTCCGCCCCCCGCAGTCTCCGCCCGCGAAGGGGCTCCTAGTGCGTGGAAACCTTTCCTCCTTCACAGCTCCCTCCCACTGGTGCAGGTGCCGTCCCTATTCTTTTGTCTCTGTTATTTCTTTTTTCTTTTGCCCTACCCAAGTACGGGGGGAGTTTCTTGCCTTTTTGGAGGTCGGACGTTTTCTGCCAGCGTTCAGTGGGTGTTCTGTAGGAGCAGTTCCACGTGTAGGTGTATTTCTACTGTATCTGTGGGAAGGAATGTGATCTCCGCGTCTTACTCTTCCGCCATCTTCTCTATCCACCTACCTCTTGGTTTTTAATACCTAGACTTCACAGAGCATTTTAAATGCAATATTTTGGGGGCAATGTTTAAAAAGAAAAAAAAAAACTTATGCCCACAAGTCTAAACACAGCATTTTTAACAAAACAATGTGCATGAATGGTCTTGAGTTATATTCCAAATACAATTGGTAGAACATAAACATTTTAAAAAGTGAGAGTTGAATGCCAACTAAGGAGACGCACATCATGATACTACACAACCAGAAGCCAGAAACCAGAATATTTGTTAACAACATCATCAACTTTTTGGTGAGCAAAAGCAGTGTTTTAAGTGTTTCACATCCCGATGTAAACATTTGTTATTGATATTTTAGGCATTTGACTGTATTTTAATTATGTTGGGGGATAGTGGTTGGGTTTGGGGGCTGTCAGCTTTGAGTGGGACCTGGAGCAGATAAGGGCATTATAGAATGTCTAGATCAAGAGACAACCAGCGCTGTCATTGGATCCTCTGGTCCTGCCGACTCTGTGGTGTTGGAAGTGTCTATAGTGGGCAAGGGGGCAGTGTGGAGTCTATGGCAAGCTCCAGTGGGAGAATTGCAACAAAAACTCCTGGGATTCTGGAGTAAGACTGTACCATCTACCACAGAAATTTGCATGCTATTTGAGAAACAGCTTGTGGAGTGTTATTAGGCACTGGTAGAGATGGATCATTTTACCATTAGGTACCAAGTGACCCTATAGCCAGAACCTCTCATCATGAGCTCGGTTCTGACATACCCACCAAGCCATGAAGTTGGGCAAGTCCAGCTTCTGTCCATCATACAGTAGAAATGGCATATCTCGGATGGACGATTAGAAGGACCAGAGGGCATGTGGATGCTACAAGTCACCCTCCACATTTGCACAAATGCCCCCTCCCTGGCTTGCACGTTTAAGGGGGTTTTGTAAGAACATTTGAAGGAGGAGGAATAAAAGTGAGTTTGGCTTACAAATGGATTGGCTTGATACATGGCTGAAGCTGAAAATAGATGATAAATATGTTACAGCCCCATTCCGAGGTACCCCCGAGGACAGTGGATGGGGAGGAAAAATCTTCCCAGTGGGTGGAGCTGCCAGCAGGGTACCTACTCATCTACTTGATAGGGAAGAAGTAGCGGCCTGAGAAGAGACTGTATACAGATTCCTGGGCAGTGGCAAATGACCTGACCCTCTGGTGGTGGGAGGTGGGGGTGGAAGACAAGACTCTTTGAGATAGATGCATGGAGATGGACATAGGAAGGTCAGCACAAATTGTGAAGATGTTTGTATCATCAGTTAATGCCTAACAGAAAGTATCTACTTAGAAAAGGCACTGAAAACTCACATAGACAACATTACTCTACCAGTTAACAATTGGTCACTCAGAACCGGCATGATGGGCACATGATTGGAGTGGCACAGAGGTGGAGATGGAGGCTAGGTATGGGTGCAACAGGATGGACAACCCACCACTAAGGCTGATCCAGCTCTTTCTGTCTCTGAGTGTCCAATTTTTCAGCAACAGAAATGAACATTGAGCCCAAACTCTTATATGGCACTTTTCTTCAAGGATACCATCTGGCCAACTTGGTGCCAATGTGACACCCTCAGGTTCCTCCCATCTTCAAACAGTCATTCATCTATTTCAGGTATAGATTTGCTTTTCTTGCCTGCAGTGTCTTAGCTATGACTGCTATCCAGGTACTTATAGAATGCCTGATCCATAGCTCCGGAATCAATTCCACACAGCATCCAACCGGGGGAACTTTACAGTGAAGGAGGTACAGGAATGGGCTCGTGGCTGTTGGGTCCACTGGTCATATCATGTACTAAAATCATCCAAAATCAGCTGCCCACCCCTAGAACTCTAGAACAGCCTTCTAGCTGTACAATTGAAGTACTAGTTCACAGGAAACACTCCAAAAATATAGGGTGCTATTCTTTAGGATGTAGTATATCTATTAACTCAGAGACCTTTATACGGCACTGTGTTCACGCAAGAACAGGTATGTGAACAAAGGCATGGAAGCAGAAATGGCTCCATTTACCATCACCTACAATGAGACACTAGGGGATTTTGTCCTTACTTTCTCTTTAACTCTGAGCTCTGCTGGGTCTTTCTGAAAGAGCGTTTTCCAAAAGTTAACATTTTGTAAGGAAGGATAACTAATCATTACCACCTAGTCTGTAATAATCTGTGAATAGCACTTTCATGATCACAATAATGTAAACGTATTTAATTATGTTGGGAAGTAGAGGGTAATAAAAATGTGGGAGTGTATGTGAGTGAGAGCTCGTGTGTGTGTGTGTGTGTTGACTTCCATGGAGAAGTCAACAGGTTAGACCTAAAACTTAAAAAGCAAGTAATAGTGGTAAAATTATGATACGAAGGAGAAGGCAAATAAGAATATTCAGCTCAAAGAATTGGAAGTGATTGTTCTGGGGAAAGAAAAAATGAAGTAGAGTGAGATTACTCTTTGTTTTAAAGGAAGTTCTTAAATGTGTGTATGTCTATTTATGATTGAAAACAAAAAAGAACAAAAGAAAATCTGATTGCCTCTTGAGTAATATGAATACTTTAGGATGATTTTATTTCTTAATTTCTCACCCCACTTCCTCTTATAATATCATTTATCTTCTGGTTCATGTTTAACTTTAGATTTGTAATGATTTTATAATCATATTATTAACATTTTAGACGTAGCTATATTTGTTTATTCTCTCCCCACTTTCTCCTCCCTCCCTCCCTTCCTTCTTTCCTTGTCTTTTTCCTAAATTTAATTTTCTCATTTTCCAGTTCTTTATTTTGTCTAGCTGGACTAAATCTTTGGAATTTTTAATAGTACATTCAGGGAGGGCAAATGACCCTTGCATCCTGGGATAAAATTCCAGAGACAGTATTATACAAGGCTATTATAGCATAAAAAGTGCTATATTTCAAGTAAGTGAGGATGATGTGCTTTGGTAATTAGTGTTAGATGAGTTGAAACTTATCTTCTGTGATGATAAAGGCACTGATGTTGAATATGTATATGAACAATTAGAATAAAATAGATTCACAAAATATGAGTTGAAAAAGCAACATTTTAAATTCAAACACTATTTTCATAAAATATTATTTTACCTAGCAGTGTATAACATATAACTTATTACAAGCATGTGTTTGAATGTTTTAAACATATCCATAAAAATGTGAAATATCAAATTTACCCAAAATTTACCTTTGGATATTCTCATTGAAGAAAATGTTCTCCGTCATTTTTTAGAGATAGATGGTATTGACTATTCAATCTACAAATGACCCAATAAGTTACAATCTTTACAGTACAGATGAATAAACAGAGGCTAGAAAGTTAAACATATACTCAGTGTCATACAGCTAGTAGAGGGGAGGTGAGATTTGAATCCAGTTCTAACTCGAACCCCAGATACTCTTATCTTACTGTCATCTATACCAAATCCTTTCTTTAGGGGACCCAGTGTTAAAATCTGAGCTAGGGATGGGAAAGTCTGGGCAGACACATTCCATGTACAGGAGAGTCTTAAGTTGAAGATTACAGTAGGGGTTCTGGGAGAGATGCATAGAACTCTAAAGAGGTCATCACTCAAGTGAGGGGGCATATGGTAAAATACAACAAACCTGTGGACAGAAGGTACTTACCTTGTCATTTTCTCATAAATGGTCTTTGCCACGGCTTTCACCTGTGTGACACCCTGTCTTTTCTGTAACTGCCTAGGCGTCTCCTGTTTCTCCATTAAGGCCTTCTTAAGTTTCTGCTCTGCTGGAATGCCTTCTCTGACCTACCTCCTCCTTCCTCTGAGCCCCCTGGTGCACATCACAATGTGATGCCATCATCATCTTCATCACTCAGTAACTTATATGATAATAATTTATTTGCAGGTCTAGCTCCACCCTGGATCGTAACATCCTTGAGAGCAGTGTTTATGTTCTTTAAAACCATTTCTCTATGCAGCCTAGCTGAGTATCTGGAACAGATACTCTTCCACATGTGTAATATCTCTGAGCCTAACATTTGCATGTAACCAGTAGTAGAGCTGGGATTTGAACCTAGCTCTAGTTACTACATGAATGATTGAATGAATGATAAACATATTCCCTTGCAGACTTATGTGGGCATTGGAGTTTGGGAGTATATTTGAAATATTTTTTCTTGTTTTGATATTTTTTACCCTGGAGAAAAAAATGTGCATTGTTTCACAGGATGGTAGATTATGTTTCAAAACTCACGTGATAATTTAGTGTATGACAACCTATCATTCTGTAACTTATTTTCCAGAGCTAGTTGTGTTTTATCATCTTGAATATTCAGACCTTACATAGAGGACATGAGGTATTGGGCTATTAGACTTGGGCCTAAAGGACGAGCAGCAAATTGGCATGTCAGGTTTGGGAGGACTGCTCCTTCTCACCACTCCCCCACCATGAGACACTTACGGAAATTTCTACAGTTCTTAATCTGCAAGCTCTTAAAATTACAGAGCCAATTTTCCTATTAGACCCTTTGACATAACTGAGTGAGAAAGAAGTAATTGCATTCAACTGATAGCAGAAAATGAGCCCCAGTTGATGGCTCTCTAGAAGTGTATGTCTGAACTGTCAGGGTGTCATGGTGCCACCAATTGTTCTTTGATCAATCAATCTGAAGGAGAAGACACAGGGTTTGTTTTGGAGACTTTTTTTCAGAAGAACTGATTGCTTAGATGTTTGAGAAGCAATGGTGGGAGAGTAAGCAGTTTTTCCTCCCAGGATGTGCTATCCTTCCCATGGGCAGTCATTTTTATTCATGTTATAGAAACACAACCACAGACTCTAAAAAGTTTGTTCTAGGAAGTTATTCAATTCTGCAACAAACCAACATTTCTACGCTCTCCTATAAAGACATCTCAAATGTGCTTTTTGTCCCTCACACCTAATATATGCAAGGGATCTCTTGCCCTGGGGGCTGCTCTGTTTTTTAATGAATTCACTTAGATGACAAGTAAATGTGGCAGGTGTTTCAGGAAGCACATATAGCAGTTCATCCAGGGGTAGTTTAAAATTCTTTCACATGTATAATATCTCTGAGCCTAACATTTTGGTTGAAATGTGTAGATTTTGTTTCCTTTTTCATCTCTTTCCATCTGAAACATTATATTCCTAACTTATCTTGAACCTCATTGCTGGGCTGAGAATAAAGAAAAATTTAGTTTGCTCTGCCAAAAAATGGCCATTTGACCCTGCATACATCACTGAGTAAGCTTCTCTGTGCCTCAGATTTTGAACCTGTAAAATGAGTTGGTGACAGTGGGGGAAGGGGGTTGGATGAGATGATTTCTCCATGGCCTCAAATACCACTTCTGTGCTTAGGATTTACACATATGGATCCTCAGCCCAGTTTTTGAAGCATAGATGGACATCTTCGATCAAATATTCCACAAACACCTCGAGACTGGCAGGCAAAACAACCAAGCGTCTTTCCTGTTGTCCTCTGTGGTTGTGAATAATGCCACCAGTTACCCAGAAAGATACTTAGACTTCATCCACAGTGTTACAACTACATCACCTATGGCATATCAGTCTGTGTGATTTTGCCCTAAATTTCTCCTCACCCACAGCTCCTGTGTTAGATTGGTGGTGATGAACTTAGAGCGGGATCATTGGTTAATAAAGACAATATTTCATAATACTTCTTGATATATTTCCTCTTTGAAATAGCTACAACTTTTTGCAGTTAAGACTAGATCATGAGATTGAAGTAAGATGTTAGAGGGACATAACATAAGGAAACAGTAGCGAGAAAAGAGGGCATAAAAAGCTCTCTTCTGCCTTGGGTGTCAGCCAGGGAAAGGGGAACTGAATGGCTTCGGAGGAGCATTATTCTCCACTCATAATGACATAGCCTAGGGAAATTTCAAAATTGCATTTAGCAAGACATCAGTGAATTCTGATGCATGGGAAGTAGTTTACATGTGACTAAAGAAGATATCTAGATGGAGTTAAGTGGAATTCCAAACAAGTGGAGGACTGGGGTTGAGATGAGAGGGACAGAGGGGCAGGAATTTGGATCTAGAACTAGAAGCTATGGCACAGATGTAAACTGTAAGTAGAATGTAAACACAGTCAGGCAGGGATTTCTGCCTCTTTTGCTTATTACTGTATATTTCCAGAACCTAGAACACTGCCTGGTATATATTAGGTACCCCTAAATGTTTATTGATTAAGTAGGTATGATGAGATACCTAAAACACCACCAAGATACCTAGACACCACCAATTGCACTTCTGTAGACATCATCACAGGCTATCCAGAGACCAGATAAGGTGAGGGGCATCTCTGGGAGATAGAAGAGGCATCTGATATCAACACATGGGTCTGGAGGTGAGGCCAGGTTGGTATGTAAATTGCCCATTCCCACCTCAAAACTTAGTTCCTAAGTTAAGGGCAGGAGAAAAGGAAATAAATTCTGAGTTCCTTTGTGATTAAACTGATAAAAGAGATTTTAAAACTATAGCAGAGCATAAATTGTCCTACAATGACTAATTTAATTCCTTTTATTTCTTGAGAGAACATGAAGTCAGTTACAGAAAAGGGAGTTGCAAGGTATGTCCTGGACCTCACTGCGATTCCTATCGGCTCCTGACTTCTCTCTGCTGCTGGTTTTGTTCCTTTGTAAAACCTCTTTAATGGCTCCACATATCATGGGAGAAAGTCGAGTTCAGAACCCAAATGGCTTCACTATGTCTTCAATCTTACCTCTTGTCCTTCTCTATCTCTTTTGCATTCTCTATTTCAAGGCCACAACATTAGGTATTTGCCCTAGGGGAGAGTGACCGCAAATAGCTGGTCCAGTTAGGGGCACACTTTTCTGATTCACATTATTATGGGCTAGTGATAGCCCATAATAGCTCTCCATTGCCATCACCTACACACCAACTCTCTCTCTCTTTCTCTCTCTCTCTCCCCCTCCCTCCCCACTCCCCCTCTCTTTCTCTCCACACACACAAACCAAATCCCAAGTCATGTGGAACTATTCATAGTTTCCCCAAGTCCACAAGCCTTTAGTTATACTAGTTCTTTATCCACCCATCACCTCTTCACTCCTCCCTTCTACTTCAATGAACACATATACATTTAAAAAATACCAACTAATGTGGAATTTTAGTACCTCCTCTCTGAATCTCTCCCTTTCCTGTGCCTGGTGGCAAAATTAAGTATTATTTGTTGTACAAATAATTAGCATTGTAATGTTATTTGGAGCCATGGATCGTGTCTTACTCATCTTTGTATCTCTAGGACCTAGTACGATCTCTGGTCCATAATAGGACCAAATAACGGTTCTTCAATGAATGTTCTCTGCAGTTTCTTCCAGCTCTAATGAGCTGAGAATAAAAGAGTAATGGATTTTACAACTAGAAACACAATTGGATTGAGTTCCTAAAGCAACGTCTTAGACCTCAGATTTTACCTGATGTTGATGAAATTTCTCTTAGCATTTTCTAGGCCTGAGGTAAATAAAATTAGTTCCAATGTTAAGATGTGATACAGTGGACAGCACATGACTAGGTCTGGGTTTCAACTCTCATCTTGGCTACAATCTAGCTATGCAACTCTGGGAAATTCACTGGATATTTTTGTCTTCAATTTCTTCTTTCATTTAAGGAAAAATAATATCTATCTTCAAGTGATGGTTTTAAGTTTAAAAAAATGTGCTAATGTATGTGGCAGCTCTTTGGAGATTGTAAAGCAATATTCTTTCTCAGGATAATGCATTTGGGGAAGTTATTTGTCCCCTTTTTACTCCTACTTAAAATCAGAAGCAGGAAAACAAATCCTAGAATAGAAATTGAAGAGTATTGATTGGGAGAATAAAATAAGAAACATTTTTATAATAACTAGTGCTGCAATCACTAAGATTGGCTCTCATTTCATAATGAAATGTGATTCTGTGAAATAGTAGTTAGCTAAATGTCAAATGAAGGTTATTCCATTAAAATGCTGTTCTAGTTTAATCAAGCAAAGATAAGCTCAAGCCTTTACAGAGTACAGCTATTAGTGTTTTTTGTGTTTATGCAATTTTCTTTGGCTGGAAGAGTTTCCGCTATTCTTTATTCAGCCTTCCTATAGTAAAACAACTGGGCTGGAAATCTCTGTGTTAATGAAATTTACACATTTCAATATATAATACATATTAAAGTAACTATAGTGCAATATGTGTGTGTTTGTGTATGTGTCTGTGTGTAATTCTAATCTGTTATTTCAAAATGGGACCACTTATTAAGGAATAAAAACATATACAGTGTTTTGTCTTGATACTGAGCTTGGTGAAATATAATATGCTCTACTTTAAGAAGAACTAGCTTTAAAATCAGATAGCTGAATACTTGTCTTAGGTACTACACTTAAATGAGTTTGGACAAATAATTTAAACTTTTTGAATCTCAGTTTGCCTCTCTATGAAATTAAAGTTATAATGTCTCAACCTTGTTATCGCTTACTTGTAAGGTGAAAAATAATTAGATAAGTAAAAAAAACTTAAATTGAAATGTAAAGTAATAGATGAAATAAAGGGTGTTATTATGAAGCCCAGACCATAGCCTTTGGGGCATACATAGCACTGGGCTCATACTGTGTCTCTACCAAGTATTAACTAGATGACCTTAGGCTGGTTACTAAGAACATTCAGTCTTCTGTAACCCCATCTATTAAATAGTGGGAAAGAGATTGGTCTTACAAAGTTGTGAGGAATCCATGGTGACATTTGTAAAAGACCTCACATATGATGGACATTAACATATTAGCAATCCCAGGACTCTCCTCTTCAACAGTGCCTGAGTCCAAACAAATTAAGCCTTGAAAATTTTCTGGAAAAACTAGTGGAACACATTCTTACTTGTCGTGCCCATAACTTGTTTCTGATCATAGTTATGGCAGTTCTTTTGATGTTTTGTTTTTTACAAAACAAGGTACCTGTGCTAGAACCTGGATAAATTGAAGACCATCCCTCCCACTCATTCCACATCCTTTGGTCACATTGACTTGACAAATGAGTAAGTGGAGATGAGTCAAAGGCTCTCTTAAAGTCCCACATTAGTGTACTTTCCCATCACATACTTTTATGAAAAATGAAGAAAAGGTTACTTTATTATTTCTTATTATTTTATTCTGTTTTATTTAGGAAGAATTCAGGGCCTAGAAGAATCTAATAAAATAATGGACACAACAGAAAACATATTCATTGCTAATCCATCACATCTTAGCTTTGTACTCCTTGTTGACAAGTACAGAGCGATGGCTTCACCAGCCGCGTAATGATAAATATCTTCATAAGGGTCCATTTCCTTTGTCTTTTCAGTGCATAAATGGAAAAACTGTTTTATGTCAACTCAGTGGAGTTAGTTCCATTTCTACCATATCTCTTTGTATTTTTTCTTGTTCTTTTTGCTCCTTTAAAGCTTCTATTTCTTGAATGTTTCATAATATATACATACATGCATATATAATATATCTCTCTATATAGGCATATGTATATATGTATACACATACATGAAATACATATGTATACATACATATGTGTGTATATGCACATATATACACATCTGGATAGGTGCATCTATATGTACCTATATATCCTAAGAACCAGTGTTCAGTATAATTCAGTATAACTCCCTTTTTAGTATAATTCAGAGCCTCACACACAATTCTAGAATTTTAGAATTGGCAGGTGGCATTATTGGTAGCTGGCATTATTTTTTCTTTCATAAATAATCCTTTTCAGAATTTCCTCTAAAATAACCCACCAGTACATGTGAGTTATTCCTAGCCACCATGGCAAATGACTTTGTTAATGGCAAGCCATGGAATTTCCTTCTTAATTTCTCCTTATTTTGATAAGTATAATATGTTGGATCCAAACTATCCATAGAAGGATGCAAGATGAACCTAGACATTTCCTGAGCTGGACAGACACAAAGAGGGTCTCTGTTTAACTTCACTTCAGAGTTCAGAGGGAGAAATAGGGGCACTGGACACTCTCAGGGGTGTAGCCAAGGTACAATGTGCTTAATACCAGAGTCTAATCCAGTGTTGCCAACAACAATCACTTTTTCCTTTTAAAGCTTTTTGTGTAATTTTGTTCATGGTAGAAATTAAGAATATTTTCTACAATGAAAATATTTGCAGCCAATATGGATATTGTAATCAACTCTTGTCCTAAATGTCATAAAACACAAGCTTTAGGAGAAAGATTAGCTTATGAATTATGTGAGCCTGTGACCATCTATTCATCCATCAAACCAGCCATCCAATAACACTGATCATTTACCTTGAGTACAGATCTATGCCAGGCTTGAGAATGAACATAGTGATGAAGACGTAATCCATGCTCTGAAGGTGTTTACAGCTTCCTGGAGGCTAAAAGACAACGGTAGAACAGGCTGTCACTGAGGGTAATGTACAGTAAGTGTCTTGAGAGAGGTGTGGCAAATTGCCATTGGAGTATGAAGAAGGAAATGCTACTTCTAGCTGGGGCTCCATCTGAAGTGGGCAGAATGACTTGAATCCAACAATAAATGAGGAAGATAGTTAATTCTGAGAACAAACTGGATAATCATACAGAGATAGGAAAACATTGACGAGTGCGGAATGTTGGAAGGTTTCATGCATGAAGGAGGGCGTGAGAGGTAAAGCTAGAGAACTGTATGGAATTTGATCTTGAGGGGTATTAAATGCCAGGGCATAGAGTTTGATTATGATGCATTGAGGGGGTCATGTTTCATGCTTAGTGGCTTGGGGAGGAAAATGAGTCCACGAAAACCAATCTCCAGAGGGGAAAAGTGTCACTTTATGAGATAAGAGAGTGGGAATTTTAAATAAAACATGGCAAACAAAGACTTTGAATAAGATTGATATGATGAAAACACACACATACACAGACATTGGCGTAAGTGACTAGAATGTGACATTTGAGAGTAAAGTTAATTAGAGTAAATGTGGTGGAAGCCAGGTTGAATTCAGTCAGGTTGTAATAAAAATAGACTAAATGTTGTAGATGCAGATGTCTTGATAAACATTTTGAGAAATTTGCCAGTGTCTACCATGGTGCCTACCACATTGCAAGCACTCAGTCAACATTTGTGGAATGAATCAGTGAAAGATACGTAAGTCTTGATAAACCACACATTTTCTCTCAGTGGAATTAGCTATAGCTGCACTTATCACATATGTAGAACCAGCCATCTGGTTCCTCAAGGAAAACACAAATCTGCACGTCTGACAATTTGAAAGTGTATATCTAAGTTTGAAAATATTTACAGAAATTATAGGAATTTAATATGGTGAGGATAAAAGAGTCAGACTATCCCTCTACCGTAAGCAAGTCCTTTAGCCTCTCTGTGCCTCAGTTTCCTCCATAGAATGGAGGTAATAAAGCTGGTAGTTCTTAGCCGTGTAATGAGAAATAGGCATTAATACATATAAAATGCTTAGAAGAGGCTCTGATACATGGCACTCATGGTATTAATGTTTGGTCATTATCATTATTGTTATTTTAAGAATGTACTTTTTAGAATTTGAATGGCCCCTTGAATTCCTCTTCAAAATGTACGAGCTATGTTCATATACAATATCTTAATTTATTCCTTCATCCCAATTTCATTCCTTCCATGCGGTCAGTGAGGAAACTTAGGATCTGTCAGTTTAATTGACCTGCCTAAGGTGGAACTGAGTCTCGAAACTAGATCTTTTAGTGATGGCCATTAATTCCTAAAAGGTCATTGTGTACCAGGCATTGTTTTAAGAACTTGGTCAAAATAATCTCATTTAATCATTATTAAGCAAGAGTAGGAACCAGAGGATCAGAGAGGTTCAATGCCTTAATTAAACCTGCATAGCTAGTAAGCTACTAGCCACATAGCTAGTAAGTCATGAGGGAGAATTTAAGTCAGGTCCTATGTCTTCAAAGCCTGTGCTCTTAGTTATCAAACCAGAAGTGTCCTAAAGTGAAGTGAGAAGAAGAGAGGGATCACTTGGTCAAGGGGAAGAAAGGCATCTCTAAGTATGTTCAGTGGACTGTCTTCTTAGCCTCCCTAGGAAATCGGTTCAGCATCCCTGCTGGGCACAGATGCTTTTCTGAGTTCTGGCATGCCAGAGCTAGGTTTTCCCTCCACCTTCACTTCTGAGGCCCATCTCTTTGACTCCCCTGGCCCAGCTCTGCCTGGGCTCTGAGTAAACAATCGCAGCCATAAACCTTTCAAGTAGGTGCAGAGAAGAGCTGTTTTTCATCAGGTCATTGTAGGCAGCCTGGGCTGCCAACTTCCCATCAAAGCCTCGTAAACTCTTTTATGAGGCCCATAAAATGCTGCCTACTCCTGTTAGGGGAGAGGAGGGTAGCCACCAGAACCAAATCATGCTGGTTTCAATTGCTTCATTTCCATATATAAGACTCCTTGGAAAACCAAAGGCAGGCCACAGTCAGATAATAAAGTGGTCCTTGTGTTCCTGTGGTGTTCCTTTACCAGGCCTCCCAGGCCCTGGGATGCATAGAAGTGCATCCCAGGAGAGCAATTCTGGGTGGTGAGCAATTCTGGGTGGTGGAGTCAGCAGCAAGTATTGCAGGGAACCATGTCTCCCATTCAGAGCTGGAGAAGTGTTGGCTTCCGGGTAGGTTCTGCTTTCTCTGCATGCACATTCGGAGAGGATGCTTCCTGACAATATCTTATGGCTTTTCCACTGCAGTTGGACATAGAATCTGCCCCTATTTGTGTCTATGTTCCTGGCATGGATTGCGGTTGCCCAAAAGAAAAGATAACCACCTTGTTAATTAGGTTCATGGAGCTGCCCAGCTTCCAAGGTTTTCTTATCCACCTGCCCACATAATGCTTCATCTTCTCTGCTTTGTCACAGAGAAACAGGCAATTCTGAAGTCAGGAATGGGAATATAGTCAGAAGGCAATTTGCAGGTAATCCACTTCTCTAGTTAGTAGGTGTTTCATCCCACTCTACTGTAAGCTCCCTCAGGGACAGGTGCTACTTCTATGTTTTATTGACAAGTGTCTACTCTTGTGCCTGATATATATACAGAGAGAGTGCAAAACTGTTCAATAAATGAATCACTATTAAAACATGTATCAGTCAGCATATGCTAAATTATGCTGTGGTAACAAACACAGCACTGAAGATTTATGTATTATTCTTGCCCATCTCAAGTCAGTTGTTCCATGCCATCTTTCCTCTGAAATCCAGACTAATGGAGCAGTTTTTACTTAGAATATTCCTCGTCTCTTGGCAGAGGAAAAAGAGGACAGTGATGTGAACCACATGCCGGTTTAAAAGTTTCTGCTTGAGAGAGAGACGCCTTACTTCCACTCACATTTCACTGGCCAATTCAAATGAAGACCAGGTCTGACTTCAAGGGGCTGGAAAATTAAAATTCTCTCCCACACGATCCCTTCCCTTAAGTTTTGTCAGAGTTTAACATTTACTTGCAGTGTTGCCCCTAAGATATAATTTAAGGAACACAATATTTCATTGTAATTTTAAACAGCCAAAACTAATCTGAAACCTTGAACAGTAGATATATGTTTTGTGCCCAGCACCCCAATCTTATACGTCTACAGTCCTGGCTAAGAAGAATCGGTGCTCAGAACAGTGATGCCACGAGCACTGGAATGATAGTCAATCATTAAAGACAACTTCTGTTATTGCCATCAGCTAATAGTTACTAAAGCAAAGCAAAAACTTGATATATCCTAGGAAGATCTTCAAAAAAAAAGTAATTGAAATAAACACAAAAAGGTTTTCTGTTGAAGCCATTTTTCAGTTCCTACAGGAATATAGGGAGGCATAAGAACATCACATTCAGGAGTGGTTTTATTCTATTTCTTATATTATTCCATGCAAGAAACCATTCCTCTAAGTAAATGACCTGCAGTAAGATTATAACTGAGGTTGAAAGAGTTGGCTAATAGACTAGAAAGGGAAAAATAAAAATGAAATTAAAAATGAAGTCCTTAGCAATAAACTTAAAAAGGCATTCTGAGAGGGACTGTACTTCAAATCAATATTAAAGATTGAAGAGGAAAGAGAGAGATTAACATTGACTGATTTAATGTCTGCAAAACATTGTACAGCATGCTTTTTATATATGAGATTTTATAATAAATGACAGTGCAGAAGTTACCACCTATGAGAAATCTCTTCCTTTACCCTTCAAAATCAGCTAATGATTAAATATAGTAACAGCTAGTACGTGTTGGACACTTAATATGCGCTAGATCAGTGGTTCTCAATCACCTGTGTGATTTTGCTCCCAGGAGACATTTGGCAATGTTTGCAGACATTTATCGTTATCACATCAGGTGAGGGAGGATGGAAAGTGTTGTGTTAGTGGATTGAGACCAGGGCTGCTATAAACATGCTGCAATATACAGGACAGTCTCCGGTACAAAGAGTTATCTGGCCCACAGTGCCAGCCCACAGTGGTAACTAATTTAATCCTCACAATAGTTTTGTAAATATATAGCATTGTGATTTACCTTTTACAGATGAGAAAATGAAGACAAATATTATTAAGTAACTAACTTACTCAAGATAATATATCTAGTGAGAGTTGGGGCCTGTGTTTGAAGACAGTCAGGCTCCAGCCTACAAATTCTTAACCACTATCCCCTGAGTCTTCCCACTGTCACGTAAGTCTGTGAGAGTAAGAATTCTCTATATGCACTACTGTTTCCCGTCAAACCCTTAGTACAATGCCTATAATAGTGTTTGTAAAGCAGCTGTTGAGTGAAGGAATGAAATAAGGTGTCCACCGTCACAGTTTACCAGGAAGGTTCTAGTTAGTTAAGAAAGTTGTTCCCAATTTTCAGTCTTAAAGAATTTTTTACATAGTATTCTTCTATAGATTGTATTCTTAGGAGCTGGGGAAATTCTAGTGAAAAGCATGAGGCTTACATTTCAGTTAGTCTGTGTATGCTAGAGAAACAGATTGTTTTCCTCAAACTTTAATAATGAGAAAAGCTTAAGGACATCCCCATCCCCAAATCCAGTTATCCCAGATTAGAAACCACTGAAGGGTGACAGTACATACTCTACTGGTTTGATAGTCACGTGGAAAAAGGGAAAACAAAATAAAACAAAACACCTTTTCCTTCCCCTAGAACTGGAGTTGAACACTCCATTCCACAGGCCAAATCAGGCCCGCTCAGGGTTTTGATAAATAAAGTTTTACTGGAACACAGTCATGCTCTTTTGTTTCTGTATTGTCCATGGTTGTTTTCACACAAAAGCAGAGTTGAGTAATTGTGATGGAGACCATGTGGCCTGCAAAGCCTAAATATTTACTATCTGGGTATTTTCAGAAAACATCTGCCAACCTCTGCCACGGAACAAAGCTGCCGATACTTGAAAAATAATATTTTTTTGTCAATTACACGGTACAGTATTATTTTTTTTTTCCAGTAGTATTATCCAGACCTATTCTCTTGGCTTTGGAAAGTACAAACAACCTGGCGGTTGGGCTCTTGTTTTTGTAGAGATTATCTGAATGACTGTGGCTGTGGCCTGATAAATCCGTGCACCTGCTTTACCGAGTAAGTAGAAGGATTTTTGGAAGCATGGTAATATGGCTATGTACTTTTATCCATAAATGAAAATGCTTAGAAAATTCTAGGAGGTTTAATTTCTGCCAGAGTTCCCATGATAAATAAACCAATATATTTTTAAAGCAGCATGCCAACAAATCTAAAAGAGATCTATAATTAGTTGTTACTGCATATGGATTTCAGCGCAAATTAGATGAAATACATCAAGGTGACCAGATTTCCTTGCTAGGGTTTTGTCTCCAAAGCACATATTTTTATTCATAAGTTTTTAGACATCATTTAAAACTTTTCACACTATTTAGATTCTCTTAGTGAATAATTTTTTTAAATATAAATCTTATGACTTTGACATCATGGCTTTTTCTATAGTATTGAATATGGAAAACTAATGGACATAGAGGCCACTTTTATAACTTTATATTGAAGTACAACATATGTACAGAAAAATACTCATATGTCCAGTTCAATGTATTTTCACAAATTAAACACATCTGTCTAAACAGCACTTAGATCAAGGAATAGAGAATTACCAGCAGCCCTCTCATGCCCGTTTTGAGTTAAAACCCACCACAAGGGTAACCCTTACCCTTACCCTTCTAACACGATGCATTAATTTTGCCTGCTTTTATTTACTTTTTTGTGTCTATTACTCAACCTGATGTCTGTGAGATTCATTCATGTTTTTGCATATAATAGTGATTTGTTCATTCTCATGACTGTAAAGTATTCTATTGCATGAATACCTAATTTTTATTTATTCTACTGTTGAAGGGCATTTGTGTAGTTTCCAGATTGAGGATATTACAAATAGTTCCAATGAGCATTCTATTACATACCTTTTGTTGAATATATATATATATATATATATATATATATATATATATATATACATTTTCTCATTCTTTTTGCACAGTGGAATCATTTTATATATATATATATTTGTTAAGCCTATGTAAGAGGAATTATTGTCTTTTAATATATTATTTCTTGCTTAGAATAAAAGAGACTAATTCATTTGGAATTGTTCTTGATAACACTGTCATAGAATCATTAAATCTCATCTTAGAACTTCAGAGGTCATCTCCAGGTCATCTCCAGGATTAATTTGATGGATGTGTCACTTCTCTAATATTCTCAACAAATTGGCAGCCAGCTTCAGTTTATTTACCTCCATGTTAAAGAAACTCACTTTCTGAAGAGGAAGCTACTTCAATTTTCCCAAAGCTCAAATAAACTGAAATACAGCTTAGTAACTTTTTGATTCTAGTTCTACTCTCAAAAGTCCTATAGATTTGCATTTAATTTCTCCTCTGCTTGGTGAACTTCATATTGAGAGACGCTAATTGTGCCTTTGAAAAAAGCCATTTTTCCTCTTTTTTGTATTAGTAATTGTTTCTAGATTCTCCACCATCATGTAAACATTACATTGGCATAATCTAGTCTGTCACCATCTCTTTTAATTATTGATGTTCATTTAAAAGAGAGAGAAAGGGAGAGAGACTGGAAAACATGCAATAATCATCAACAAATGTTATTTCTGGATGTTAGGACAACAGATAATTTAAATATTTTTTGGCTTTTATTTTCCTAGGAGTTCTAGATTGAACTTAGAAACTTTTAGGAAAATTTTAAAAAGCCATTAAACAGTATGGTGTCCAAAACTGAGGAAAATTCCCTAGAGAATCACTAATCTAGTGTAGAATAGAATGCAACTATTTTCTTTCTTATACCGAACCTGAATTTTTTTTTGTAAACACGGGTTATGTTAGTTATTTTTGGCAAATGCGTGTGATTATCGTATCATATGTGAGACATAGTCAATGAAAGTCTTGTGATAACTTTCACTTTTTCATTCAACATTGTTTATTAAACAGCCATTGACCAAACAGCATGACTTACTCGAGGCTCTGTTCTTAAGAAGCAAGTAGCTGGTGAGGGAGGTGGATTTGTACATTTCCCAGTATAAAACTATGACCATAGATGCAACATTGGTGACCACAAAGTAGCACATAAAAGGAGCACTCAGTCCATTTCAGAGCCATTCATGGAATACTGAGCCCTGAAGTGAAGATGCTCAAGTTTTCTTAAGAGGAAAACTAGTGAATGAACAACATGCCCGGAAGGGTGGAGTGTGGGTGTGATATGATCCTGGAAGAGGGTTAGGAAGGTGGGGTGAGTGGAGTTTAGAGAGAAGGTTGAAGGGTCACCCTGAGATCATTCATATACTTAAAGACTTTCTGAAAGGTATCCTGAATTCAATGGGGCATCAGTAAAACATTTAAGCCCAGAAGTGACATTATCAGACTGGGTGCATCCAAAAACTCATTATGGCTCATACCACTCCATTGTAAGTCAGTTTTACAAGAGTATATATTTATACTCTTAATAATTTCAATTTAGACAGAAATTTCATCATTGAACAAATAACATTTCTGTAGTCAATATATAGTTAACTTTAAATGGTCAGGGTGAAAACTAATGAAATTAGTTAGGAATATATTTTCCTGAACCAGATTTGAAATTTTCATTTTTCCTGGCTCTCTCATAGAATATTTTTTCCTGAACCAGATTTGAAATTTTCTTTTTTCCTGGCTCTCTCATATTCAGACTTCAAAAATTTATTTAATTTTACTGGTGTTGGTGGATTTACTATCTTTGAAAACCAAGTGTGACATAACTTTATTTCATATTAATAATGCTGTCTGAACTTGGTTTCTATGACTCTTGGATACATTTGGAATATAAAGACGATCTTCTGGAAGTGGAACAAGACCTTTGCAGCTGTGCTTGTGTTAAGTGGTTTCAGTCCAAAAATAATCATGCTCTAATATTACCATAGGGCACTGGGCTTTCTTTTGTGTTCAACATTGATTTGGATCCGTAAAATTTAGTATGCCAAGTTTGTCATCAAATGCTTGGAACTTAGGAGAGAGAATGGAGTTTGAGGTTAGTTTGCAGAAACAGAAATTTTTATTAATATTGGAAAATAGCCACACTGATTGAAGGAAGGGTGGAAAAGCAGTACTGTGTCTCTTTCAGTTTGAAACAACATTCAATCTCTTGCAAAGTGCTTTACTCCAAAGAGCTGAAAATGTACAGTGTTGGGCTGCCTGACAATTAGCGCTGGAGGGAGGAGGAATAATTGAATAATGTCTTTCCACCAAAAAATGTCAAGCTCTTTGCCTGAGCAGGCTCATTTGCCCACTGCTCTTTGGCAGCCATCAAATCCAGCTCTTGAATGTCAGTCAACTTGTCTAGGTGATAAACACAGAACTTGTTCTAGCCAGTGGCTCTGTGCCTGCATTTTCACGTTTGGCTCGCTTGGCCTGGGTTTCCTCAGCAGGCTGTCACTGGAGTGAGTAAAGGGAGAGATTGTGCCCTCACAGAACCTCGTGTTAAAAATTACTTTCTTCTTCGAAACCAATTCAACCTACCTGTGCGCTGGGTTATTGGTGCTTGAAATAAGAGAACCTTGTATTACCAAGCCCCGCCCTGCAAAACTCCTGCCTGGTTTGCACCTTTCTTTTATTGATTCTGTTATTCCATGTTATGGGTTGAATTGTACATCCCCTCCCTACAAAAAAAAGGTGTTGAATTCCTAACCCTCAGTACCTCAGTGTTGAAGGTACCTACCCCCACTACCTCAAAATATGACCTTATTGGGAAAATAGGGTTGTGACAGATGTAATCAGTTAAGATGAGGTCATACTGAAGCAGGGTGGGTCCATCATCCAATAGGACTGTATCCTTATGAAAGGGGGAAATTTGGACACAGAAATACACACACAGGGAGAACTCCATGGGGAGAATGGAGTTATGCTATCACAAGCCAAGGAACTACCACAAGCTAAATGAGAGGCTTGAAACATATTCTTCCTTAATGCCTTGAGAGGAATCATGGTCCTGTCGACACCTTGATCTCAGATGTCTAGACTCCAGAACTGCAAGACAACAAGTTTCATTTGTTTAAGCCACTCAGCTTGTGCTACTTTGTTATGTCATCCCTGGAAAATGAATCCTCTCTGTTTACTCAAATCTCTCTCTCTTTTTTAAACTTTGTGTCATGTGCATACCCTTTGAGCTAAAGATAAGCTTGACACCTTTGTATCTTGGTTTAGAAAGCAATCTGGGCTTCCCTAAGGTTGCTCTCTTTGAGCTGTTCTAATATAATTGCTTTATTTAATCGGATTTGAGACTAACACCCAGGCTCATTACCAACCAGCAAAGTGGCATCTGTGCCAGGCTTATTCTAGATGCCCCATGGGAGTGATTGTAACCCTCCAAAGTCCAGCAGTAGGTCACAGTGGTAGACCCTTCCTCATGCCAGGCAGGACAGACCATGTTAAAAACCTTCAAGCATAGTCCTGAAATTACTTCCACTGACCAAACTAGTGCCAACATTCATTTTTATTATATAGGTCCTTTAGTCTATCCTTAACTCTGGAAATAAATTTGCCAACTTAGAATGTTAGAATTATTTTAGAAATGGCTTTAAAACTATCAAGGTAATTTAAGATGAGGTTAACTATACTTCTATTTAGAAAAAGTCTGGTAACCAGCCCCCAGTCTTCCAAAACTCTCTCTGTGGTGTGTTCAACAGACACATTTGAATATTAACCATGTTGGCACATTGTGTAGAAGATACAAAAGTGAGTGTTTAAATGGAGAACTTCTCTATACATCTAAATTAATAAACATTTATTAAGTGAGACTAAAATAAGGGGATTATTAACTCACTCAACAGTGAATTACTTGGAACTCACCTTGTGCTGGGCACTATGCTGTGCCTTGTAGGTCATGGAATGCATAAGATAAAATGGGCCCTGCTCTCAGGAACTTTCCATTGTAGGATAGAATCTCTTTTCAGTTCTCAAGGACTATGTCCTCTAGAAGGGAGATAAGATAAATGCAAAAATAACTATATTGAAATCAGATGTGAATAAAGTGACTTAAGTGATAGGCAAATTTCTATGAGCAAGTAGAAGTGAAAACAGATGCAGTTATACAATCAAAAAGGAAGTGGGACAAATCACTGAAACATTAGCCCAAACCAAGGATACTAATTGTATCAAATTAAGTTCTTAGGCCCATGTGCTGGCAAACTGTAAAATGTCTGTGCTGCTACTATTCTACTACTCCTTTCCACCCCTTAATGCCTTTCCCTTTCACCCCTATTCCAAATTTGTAATCTCAGAAACATGCTTTTTATAAAAGATACTTGGGCTTCCCAGGTGGCGCAGTGGTTGAGAATCTGCCTGCTAATGCAGGGGACACGGGTTCGAGCCCTGGCCTGGGAAGATCCCACATGCCGCAGAGCGGCTGGGCCCGTGAGCCACAACTGCTGAGCCTGCGCGTCTGGAGCCTGTGCTCCGCAACGAGAGAGGCCGCGACGGTGAGAGGCCCGCGCATCGCGATGAAGAGTGGCCCCCGCTTGCCACAACTGGAGAAAGCCCTCGCACAGAAACGAAGACCTAACACAGCCAAAATCAATCAATCAATCAAAACATACGCATCTGATTCAAGATCCTCATTAAAAAAAAAAAAAAAAAGATACTTAGTCAATTTATAATGGCACAGACAACAAGCAGAATATTATTAGAAAATTTCTGAGGTCATTAGCACAAAAATGCAATTATAAGCTTTACTGTACAGTAGAGGGGTGATAAGGTCAGCACAGCAAGGGCATTTCTTTTATTACCAATAGTCAGTGGAAGGGGAAGTGATGCTAATTTACTTGAGAAAATCTGCTCCAGACTGCTATACCAGTATGTGCTATTATAATTAAAATCACTAGTTTTAATTACTGTAAAAGTAGAGTCAGTTTGGAGAAAACATTCTAAAATGGAAAAAAATCTATTTTTTTTTAGATTTTAATTTCTCTGTGTCAATGCAGATAATTACCACTAATGATTCATCTAACAAGATATAATGAATGGAGGTAAGAACTTAACAGGGATCTTGAAGACCTGGTTTCTAGTTTTGGTTGTGCTACCAACTTTCTGTGTAATTATGGATAAAATGTGTTCTCTCTCTGAGCATTATTTGTATCATCTGCAGAATCACGTGCATTGGACTGGATGATCATTAATTTTTTTTTCAGCAGTGAGATTCCATCTTACAAAATTAGAGCAAGAGGCCCATGATGCACATGTCTTGGATTCTGTCTGGCTGGATGTTGACCAGCTGCTCTTGCCCACTTAAAGCTTAGCCATCTCCAATAATGTAAGTTATTGAGGAAAGAGCTAGTAATAATAGGGAATATTTGTGCCAGACACTATGCCAAGACTCTATTGTGTGATTTTTCACCATAAACCAGAGCATGGGTGCTTATATTATCCACATTTTATAGGTGAGAAAAGTGCTCTGGGTCATTCAGTTGGGAAGTAGAGACCAGATTTGAATCCATGTGTAATTGACTCCAGAGTCTGGGCTATGGAGTTCAAGGCTTCTGTTCTACCTCTGGAACCTGTGAATATGACCTTAATTGGACAAAAGCTCTTTGAGATGCAATTAAATTAAGAATCTTGAGATAAGGTCATTCTGGATTTAGGGTAGGTCTTAAATCTAATGACAACTAGCCTTAGACAGAAGAAGGGAACTCACAGAAACACACAAGAGAGAAGGCCATGTGAAGGCAGAGGCAGAGATTGGAGCTGTGCAGCCCCAAGTCAAGGGAATTCTGGAGCCACTAGAAGATGGGAGAGGCAAATGGGGATTCTCTTCTAGAGTCTTTGAATGAAGTATGGCCCTGAAGGCATCTTGATTTCAGACTTCTGGACTCTAGAACTGTGAAAGAATAGATTTCTGTTGCTTTATCTAGCAAGTTTATGGTAATTTTTTTAATAGCAATCCTAGGAAACTAATACAACTTTCAATCTGGTGGATCTTTAAAATCATAGGAAGTTTTTCTTAAATGCAGACATAAGGGCTTGGGTCAGATAAACTGAATGAGGATGATATTTGTACACAAGGCCATTCACTTGCCACCAGCCCACAAAAGACTGTACCCTGAGTATGACCCACCCACTCCCACCCCATGCCACCACCCTACACCACCATGGCTCTCACTTCTGTCAGAGTGACTGCAATTTGCTACGTCCCGGGCAACATCCAGAATTCTACACCGTGAGCTCCCTGAACCTTCCTCAGGCTTATTGTTGCTAGAAATTACTGACAAAATATTACAATGGTTCAGTACAATTTTAACTATAAGATGAAATATCAACAAACCCCAAAAAGGGAAAAAAAGATTAAAGTGTTGGTCACAGTGTTCATGAAGCTGTCCCTTTTCCTGATCACCTGAAAGGTAGATCAAAATTCTTTAGAAGGATAGTAGAAAAGTCAGGCTGGAACCCAGGTAAACTCTCCAATCTCAAATCTCAGCGTGTGGGTGTATTTATTGTTTAGTTTTCTCAGAGACATTTGGTTCAGTGTAGAAGGATCCTTTGTAGAAATGCAATCTTGGCTAAAAAGCGACCTTGTTCCCTCTTTATAAAATTAGAAGCTACCATAATTTGTCAAACTTCTAGGGAAAGAGGGTTTTACTTCTGGGAAATCCCCCAAAAGGCTTAGATAAAAGTACTTTGATAATATAAATCTACATATATCAATCACAGTAAATAAAATAATCTCAGAGAGATCGTTTCCTAGTCTGTAAGAAGATAATGGAAATGACACCTAACTTGACACCTAACTGCAGGAATCTTTACAAGATAACGTTGAGAACCAGATGCTACCTAATACAGTGCTTGACACACATAGGTGCAGCCCATATTGTTTTTATTTTTAATAGTGTCTTTTAATGGACTTGATATAGATTTTTCTCTTTCAATCTCATCTGCTTTATGTTTTCCTAAGTATATGTTTCTCATAAATAACTTTTTAGCAAGAAATTATTCTATAGAAGTCTATATTTATTAATATACTTTTAGGAATTTTTATTATGTGTTTATTTAGAAAATATGTGTGATCATTGTTTTAATGGAGTAGTCATAAAGACAATACTCTAAAGAAGGAAAGATAATGTACTATGGTTAAGTAATAATTTTAATTTCCTTACATGCTTGATTGAATCAAGAATACTTTTATTTGGTTCTATACAGAAGAGGAAGGACCCTCATCCGTTTGAACCGCAAGGACTAAAAGCAATTGAAGTTTATTCTTGATTTTCTTATTTTACTGAGCTCTTCAGCAGAGTCTATTTTGTTTGGGTTTGGGGAAAGGAGATGTTCTCAAGGGAAGAAGATGTTTTAAATTTATATTTGCCTTGATTATTTGGTAAAAATAATATTTAATTAGTTAAGGATTTGCCAGACCAGCTTTTTTTTTCCTTCTCCCTACACCTTCATTCTCTTGTAAGTATCACAGAAGATCCATTTGATAATTCAGTAGAGTTTGTTAATCACAGATTATTGGAAAATTATTTTTTGGTAAATGATAAGATTTGCCTATTTCACTAGAAGACAGTAAGTAATGCTCAGTGAATTTTATCAGTACAGTGTCACAGGAAAGCTGTTTTAGGTCTACAACCTTAGGCTGTCTATTGGTGCAAAATGGTGTAACATGTAATTGGAATTCCTTTAATAATTTTTACAGTAATACAAGTTAGTATTTACTAAAAGATTTCTGCGGTCTAGGCGTTGTACAAAACCTTTGCATATATAATCTCATGTAATCCTCTTCCTATGTCCATGTAAAAGGTGAGAAAATTGGAGCGCAAAGAAATCATAATTTGCCTAAGGCCACACAGTAACAGTAACAGTTAGTGATTACAAACAATAGTTACTAACAATAGTACATAAGATAGTGTATTATTGACCCAACGTGTCAAGACAATACATGATTTTTTATTATCACTATGCGCTTCATCAAGGAATGTTTCATGCTAAACTGCATGCAGATCTCCTCATGCCTGTTTTGGTTAAGCATGTTTGATTAAGCTAAATGTTTTGGTTAAGTTTCATTGACACATAGTAATGTCAATACAATCAGTTAAAGCAAAATATTTAGCATTAAACTGAGAGCTGGCAGAGGAAACTGACAAGCTTTTATATTAGTTGTCTATTTCTACACAAAGTAAAGCAAACTTAAGGACGTACCACGCATTAATTTTTTCTCACAGTATTTGTAGGTCAGGAATCTGTGCACAGCTTTCCTGGGTCTTCTGCTTCAAAGTCTCTCATGAGGCTCTAATCAAGTGAAGGCGGGGGATAGGGTCTCATATGAAAAGGTGACTGGAGAAGGATCTGCTGCCAAGCTCACTTATGTAACTGTTTGCAAAATTATGTCCTTTTTGGGTGGTTTGAGGGTCAGAGTTTCTAGCTGGCTGTTGACAGGGGATTGTTCTTAGTTCCTTGCTACATGGGCCTTCCCAACATGGCGACTTACTCCATCAAGGAAGGGAGGGAGTCTGTTACCAAGGTGGAAGCCAGAATTTTTGTAACCTAATCACAAAAATGACTTTTCTTAACTTTGACAAATTCTACTGGTTACTGAAGGGAGTGGATTATGAAAGACTGTGAATATCATGTGGCAGGAATACACTGAGGGCCATCTTAGAAGCAACCTAGTCTAAATCTTTCCTCTGTTTTTTGCCATTTTGCTATTTCATGGAATGCTATATTCTTTATACCTTGCTGGAAATAATTAAAGAAGGAGCAAGGTTCTTAAATTGGGTTCCCTGTCATTGAAATCTTTTTCCTGGTGCCTCTGACATAATTTGGCTCTCTACCCTTTTGGATTCTACAACTCTCCAGGTATTCATTAGCTATAGACTGGGCCTTCTATTGTCACATCAAAGTATGTAGTTCTTTTTTTAATAGACTTTATTTTTTGGAGCAGTATTGGATTCACAGCAAAACTGAGCAGAAAATACAGAGAGTTTACTTATACCCTCTGACTTCACACATATACAAACTCCCCACTGCCCATACCATTTGATACAATTGAATTCAATTCAATTGATGAATTGAATAATGTACAGTAATACATTATTAGTTCTCAAAATCCATAACTTATATTAGGGTTTATTCTGGGTGTTGTGCATTCTATAAGTTTTGACAAATTTATAACATAATCCACCATTATTGTATCATGCAGAATAGTTTCATTGCCTTAAACTTTCTTTTCACTCCCCTGACAACCACTAATCTGTTTGCTTTCTCCATGGTTTTGCCTTTTCCAGAGTGTCGTATGGTTGGAATCATACTGCATGTAGGATTTTAAGATTGGTTTCTTTCACTTATAATATGCATTTATGTTTCCTCCATGTCTTTTCATGGCTTGAAAGCTCATTTCTCTTTAGTGCTGAATAATATTCTGTTATCCGGATGTATCACAGCTTCTTTACCCATTCCTCTCTGAAGGACTTGGTGCGTCCAAGTTTTAGAAATTATGAATGAAGCGGCTATAAACTTCTGTGTGCAGATTTTTGTGTGGACCTAGCTTTTCAATTCATTTGGGTAAATACCAAGGAACATGACTGCTGGATCATATGGTAAAGTATGTTTAGTCTTACAACAAACTGCTCAACTGTTGTTCAAAATGACTGTACTATTTTGCATTCCCACCAGCAGTGAATGAGAGTCCCTGTTGCTCCACATCCTTGTGTCCTTGCCAGCAATCAGTGTCAGCATTCCAGATTTTTGCCATTCCAATTAAGTTTGTAGTGGTATCTCATTGTTGTTTTAATTTGCAATTCCCGAATGACTTATGATAAGGAACATATTTTCATATGTTTATTTGCTATGCATACCTTCTATGTTGAGGTGTCTGTTCAGGTCCTTTGCTTATTTTTAATTAGATAGTTCATTTTCTTATTATTGAGTTTCAAGAGTTCTATGTATATTTTAGATAACAGTCCCTTATCAGACATGTCTTTTACAGGTATTTTCTCTCAGTCTGTGACTTGTCTTCTCATTCTCTTGACATTGTCTTTCACAGAGCAGAAGTTTTAAATTTTAATAAATTATTGTTTATCAATTAATTATTTCAATTGTGCCTTTTGTGTTGTGTCTAAGAAAGTCATCATCAAATCCCAAAGTCATCTAGATTTTCTCCTATGTTATCTACTAGGATAGTATTATTATAGTTTTATTATTATAGTTTTGAATTTTACATTTAGATCTCTGATCCATTGTGTGTTAATGTTTGTGAAGGGTATAAAGTCTGTGTTTAGATTTGTTTTTTTTGGCATGTGGATGTCCACTTATTCCAGCAACATTTGTTGAAAAGTCAGTCTATCTTGTCTCCATTATATTGCATTTACTCCTTTGTCAAAGATCAGTTACCTGTATTTACGTGAGTCTATTTCTGGGCTCGCTATTCTGTTCCATTGACATGTTGTATATTCTTTTGTTAATACCACACTGTTTTGCTCACTATAGCTTTACAATAAGTCTTTAGGTTAGGTAATGTCTGTCCTCTGACTTTGTTCTTTCCCTTGTTAGCTATTCTGCATCTTCTACATCTCAATATAAATTTTAGACTTGGTTTGTTGATATCCACAAAATAACTTGCTGGGATATTTTTTTTTTCTTTTTATTGGGGCATAGTTGTTTTACAATGTTGTGTTAGATTGGGATTGTGTTGAATCTACAGACGAACTGACATCTTGGCAATATTGAGTCTTCCTATCCAGGAACATGGAATTTTTCTCCATTTATTTAGTTCTTCTCTGATTTATTTAGTCAGAGCTTTGTAGTTTTCCTCATATAGGTCTTATACATACTTCTTCTTTTTTTGAAACATCCAACAAATAGTTTTTTTTTTTCAGATTATTTTCTATTATAGTTTATTACAAGATATTGAATATGGTTCCCTGTGCTATACAGTAGCACAGTTTATCTATTTTACATATAATAGTTTGTATCTGCTAATCCTAAATTTCTAATTTATTCCCCCTCCCCTTTTCCCTTTGGTAACCATAAGTTTGTTTCTATGTCTGTGAATCTGTTTCTACTTTGTAAATAAGTTCGTTTGTGTCATATTTTATATGCCAAATATGTGATATCATATGATATTTGTCTTTCTCTGTCTGACTTACTTCACTTAGTAAGATAATCTCTAGGTCTATCCATGTTGTTGCAAATGGCATTATCTCATTCTTTTTTATGGGTGAGTAATTTTCTATTGTATATATGTACCACACCTTCTTTATCCATTCATCTGTTGACGGACATTTAGGTTGCTTCTGTGTCTTGACTATTGTGACTAGTGCTGCTATGAATATTGGGGTGCATATATCTTTTCGAATTAGAGTTCTTGTCTTTTCAGGATATATGCCCAGGAGTGGAATTGCTGGATTTATGGTAACTCTATTTTTAGTTTTTTAAGGAACCTCCATACTGTTCTTCATAGTGGCTGTACCAATTTACATTCCCACCAACAGTGTAGGAGGGTTCCCTTTTCTCCACAACTTCTCCAGCATTTATTATTTGTAAACTTTTTAATGTTGGCCATTCTGATCAGTGTAAGGTGATACCTCATTGCAGTTTTGATTTGCATTTATCTAATAATTAGCACTGTTAAGCATCTTTTAATGTGCCTATTGGTCATCTGTATGTCTTCTTTAGAGAAATGTCTATTTAGGTCTTCTGCCCATTTTTTGATTGGGTTGTTTGTTATTGAGTTGTATGAGCAGCCTGTATATTTTGGAAATTAAGCCCTTGTCAGTTGCATAATTTGTAAATATTTTCTCCCAGTCCGTAAGTTGGCTTTTCATTTTGTTTATGGTTTCCTTTGCTGTGCAAAAGCGTATAAGTTTGATTAGATCCCATTTGTTTATTTTTGCTTTTGTTTCTGTTGCCTTGGGAGACTGACCTAAGAAAACATTGGTGAGATTTATGTCAGAGAATGTTTTGCCTATGTTCTCTCCTAGGAGTTTTATGGTGATATGTCTTATGTTTAAGTATTTAAGCCATTTTGAGTTTATTTTTGTGTATGGTGTGAAGGTGTGTTCTAACTTCATTGATTTATGTGGCTGTCCAACTTTCCCAACACCACTTGCTGAAGAGACTGTCTTTTCTCCACTGTGTATTCTTGCCTCCTTTGTCAGAGATTAATTGACCTTAGGTGTGTGGGTTTATTTCTGGGCTCTCTATTCTGTTCTATTGATCTATATTGTACATACTTCTTTTTAGATTTTTACCCAAGTATTTAAGTTTGGGGTGTAGCTAATGTAAGATTTTAATTTCAAATTCCACTTTTATATATAGAATATAAGTAAACAACTTTTGTATATTAAACTGGATCTTACAACCCTGCTATAATTGCTATTAGTTTCAAGACTTTTTCATTCATTGTTTTTAGATCCTTTCAAATTTTCTACACAATCATGTCATCTCCAAACATAGTTTCATTTCTTAACATTCTAATTTATATGCCTTTTATTTCCTTTTCTTGTCTTATTCATTAGCTAGAACTTCCAATATTATGTTGAAAAGGAGTAGAGAAAAAGTACATTCTTAACTTTTTTCCTGATCTTACAGGGAAAGCTTATAGTTTCTCACCATTAAGTATTATATTAGGTTTAGGGTTTTTGCAGGTTTTTAAAAAATCAAATTGGGGAAGTTCCCTTCTATTCCTAGTTTTCTGAGAGTTTTTACTCATGAATGGTTGTTGGATTTGTCAATTTTTTCCCATCTATTTATGTGATCATGTGACTTTTCTTCTTTAGCCTGTTGATGTGTAGTCTATTATTTTTTTCACCTGACACTATTTTGGAGGGTACCTGTGGTTTTGACTAACTCAATTCAAGAGAAAGAAATACAAAGTCTGATTTTGCCCACATTTCCAAACAGTCTTCTCCAGTGCAGTCTTATGTTAGTAAAACTAATATTTTCATAGCTACCTGTAGTTTCTCAATTGCTTTAGAATTTGGAGAGAGGAGTATGATTGATTTTTGCCATATAAATAGAGCCCTCAGAATTCCTAACAAAGTAGTAACAAACTTATAAGAATGTTAGGTGTATTAAGTGAGATTTGTTTTCAATACAGGTAAGTTAAGTACTTGGTACATGGTAAACAATCAATAGTTACTTCTTTTTCTTATTTTCCTTTTCTTCCTCTTCTAATAATGATGATGATGATGATAGTTGTGATCAAATTGAGTTTTCTAAGTATTATACTACATGTTTTTTACTACCTAGACTACATATTTATATTTCCAAGGTTGTACTACATGTGCTAAACATTTTTAAATGTATTAAACATTTTTAATACATTACATATCCTACTACATATTCTCAGGTAAGGCAGAATATAAAAAATACAAAAATAATATAAATTTTAATAAGGGTAAGTTTATTAATTTTTATTTTTATCCAGTTAAAGGGAAAATATGGAAGGGGTAATAATACATCAACTTTCATGAGAGAAATACAAGTAAAGACTACTACTATGAAATGACATACACAAAATATCCTAGTAGGAGCATCCTGGCTAGGGACATGAATAGATACTTGGAAAGGCCCCTGGACAGGCTGAGTCTCTGGTGCTTGTGATTCCACTGTGCCTTGGATTGAGAGAGTTGGAAAATAATCAAATTACTCTTTAAAAAGAAGTTGAGAATGAGATTTAGAGACCGTATAGCAGAAAGAGATATGCAGTCTTTCAGGTGATAGTAAAAGAGGGATGGTGATGGGAGCAGGATTTTATATTGGTGCTTGTAGTTTGGTGTGCAACACAAACTCTCTCCTTTATTTATCACAAGCTTTTTCAGTAAACTGCGATAAATCTACATTGTTTATGAGCAGTTTGATAAAAGGATATGTTCTGAAGGAAGAACATGCAGGACTAAATCTTTTTTTTAAAGATTACTTTGGTATGAAAACAAAGGCTACCCATTGAAAAATAGGCACATGTTAACCAATAATTCATATTCTCTGGTATGCATGGTAAGGTGCTACCTACTGTTGATACAGAATCGAGCATGATATAGACCCTGCCTTCACACCTTCACAGAGGTCACTATCCTTACTACAGCATATCTTGTAAATCTCACAGTGAATTAGCTGAAAACCTGTTTGAAGAGTTACTGACAAATGTGCCTTGAAAAAGAATTCCTTAGTTAAAGAGATTTGGAAAATACGACACACTCTAACTCTTCTTGGAGATTCCCAAAGCTCTTTAGTACATTAAAGACTGAGACATCTGTAATTAAATGTACTCTATAGTCACATGTGCTTATTTAACTCTGTCAAAGCCAGTCTTTCCCAAATGTATTTGCTCGTGAAACTCATTTTTTTTTTTAACATCTTTATTGGAGTATAATTGCTTTAAAATGGTGTGTTAGTTTCTGCTTTATAACAAAGTGAATCAGCTATACATATATATATATATACACATATATATATGTGTGTGTGTATATATATATATATATATATATGTGTGTATATATATATATATATATATATATATATCCTCATATCTCCTCCTTCTTGCATTTCCCTCCCACACCTCTAGGTGGTCACAAAGCACCGAGCTGATCTCCCTGTGTTATGTGGCTGCTTCCCACTGGCTATCTATTTTACATTTGGTAGTGTATATATGTCCATGCCACTCTCTCACTTTGTCCCAGCTTATTCTTCCCCCTCCCCGTGCCCTCAAGTCCACTCTCTATGTCTGCATCTTTATACCTGTCCTGCCCCTAGGTTTTTTTTTTTTTTTTTTAGATTCCATATATATGTGTTAGCATATGGTATTTGTTTTTCTCTTTCTGACTTCCTTCACTCTGTATGACAGATTAGAGGTCCATCCACCTCACTACAAATAACTCAATTTCATTTCTTTTTATGGCCAATATTCCATTGTATATTTGTGCCACATCTTCTTTATCCATTCATCTGTTGATGGACACTTAGATTGTTTCCATGTCCTGGCTATTGTAAATAGTGCTGCAATGAACATTGTGGTACATGACTCTTTTTGAATTATGGTTTTCTCAGGGTATATGCCCTTTAGTGGGATTGCTGGGTCGTATGGTAGTTCTATTTTTAGTTTTTAAAGAAACATCCATACTCTTCTCCATAGTGGCTGTATCAATTTACATTCCCACCAACAGTGCAAGAGGGTTCCCTTTTCTCCACACCCTCTCCAGCATTTATTGTTTGTAGATTTATTGATGATGGCCATTCTGACTGGTGTGAGGTGATACCTCATTGTAGTTTTGATTTGCATTTCTCTAATGATTAGCGATGTTGAACATCCTTTCATGTGTTTGTTGGCAATCTGTATATCTTCTTTGGAGAAATGTCTATTTATGTCTTCTGCCCATTTTTGGATTGGGTTGTTTGTTTTTTGGTATTGAGCTGCATGAGCTGCTTGTAAATTTTGGAGATTAATCCTTTGTCAGTTGCTTCATTTGCAAATATTTTCTCCCATTCTGAGGGCTGTCTTTTCGTCTTGTTTATGGTTTTCTTTGCTGTGCAAAAGCTTTTACGTTTCATTAGGTCCATTTTTTAATTTTTGTTTTTATTTCCATTTCTCTAGGAGGTGGGTCTAAATGGATCTTGCTGTGATTTATGTCATAGAGTGTTCTGCCTATGTTTTCCTCTAAGAGTTTTATAGTGTATGGCCTTACATTTATGTCTTTAATCCATTTTGAGTTTATTTTTGTGTATGGTGTTAGTTTATTTTTGTGTATTAGTGTTCTAATTTCATTCTTTTACATGTAGCTGTCCAGTTGTCCCAGCACCACTTATTGAAGAGGCTGTCTTTTCTCCATTGTATATTCTTACCACCTTTATCAAAAATAAGGTGACCATATGTGCATGGGTTTATCTCAGGGCTTTCTATCGTGGTCCATTGATCTGTATCTCTGTTTTTGTCCCAGTACCCTACTGTGTTGATTACTGTAGCTTTTAGTATAGTCTGAAGTCAGGGAGCCTGATTCTTCCAGCTCCGATTTTCTTTCTCAAGACTGCTTTGGCTATTCGGGATCTTTTGCATTTCCATACAAATGGTGAAATTTTTGTTCTAGTTCTGTGAAAAATGCCAGTGGTAGTTTGATAGGGATTGCATTGAATCTGTAGATTGCTTTGGGTAGTATAGTCATTTTGACAATATTGATTCTTCCAATCCAAGAACATGGTATATCTCTCCATCTGTTTGTATCATCTTTAATTCCTTTCATCAGTGTCATAGTTTTCTGCATACAGGCCTTTGTCTCCTTTGGTAAGTTTATTCCTAGGTATTTTATTCTTTTTGTTGCAATGGTAAATGGGAGTGTTTCCTTAATTTCTCTTTCATATTTTTCATCATTAGTGTATAGGAATGCAAGAGATTTCTGTGCATTAATTTTGTATCCTGCTGCTTTACCAAATTCATTGATTAGCTCTAGTAGTTTTCTGGTAGCATCTTTAGGATTCTCTATGTACAGTATCATGTCATCTGCAAACAGTGACAGCTTTACCTCTTCTTTTCGGATTTGGATTCCTATTATTTCTTTTTCTTCTCTGATTGCTGTTGCTAAAACTTCCAAAACTATGTTGAATAATAGTGGTGAGAGTGCACAACCTTGTCTTGTTCCTGATCTTAGAGGAAATGGTTTCAATTTTTCACCACTGAGAACGATGTTGGCTGTGGGTTTCTCATATATGGCCTTTATTATGTTGAGGTAAGTTACCTCTATGCTTACTTTCTGGAGGGTTTTTATCACAAATGGGTGTTGAATTTTGTCAAAAGCTTTTTCTACATCTATTGAGATGATCATATGGTTTTTCTCCTTCAATTTGTTAATATGGTTTATCACATTGATTGATTTACGTATATTGAGGAATCCTTGTATTCCTGGGATAAACTCCACTTGATCATGCTGTATGATCCTTTTAATGTGCTGTTGGATTCTGTTTGCCAGTATTTTGTTCAGGATTTTTGCGTCTATTTTCATAGATATTGTGATATTGGCCAGTAGTGTCCCTTCCTTGTGACATCTTTGTCTGGTTTTAGTATCAGGGTGATGGTGGCCTCTTAGAATGACTTTGGGAGTGTTCCTCCCTCTGTCATATTTTGGAAGAGTTTGAGAAGGTCGGTGTTAGCTCTTCTCTAAATGTTTGACAGAATTCACCTGTGAAGCCATCTGGTCCTGGAATTTTGTTTTTTGGAAGATTTTTAATCACAGTCTCAATTTCAGTGCTTGTGATTGGTCTGTTAATATCTTCTCTTCCTGGTTCAGTCTCAGCAGGTTGTGCTTTTCTAAGAATTTGTCCATTTCTTAAAGGTTTTTCATTTTATTGGCATAGAGTTGCTTGTAGTAATCTCTCATGATCCACCGTATTTCAGCAGTGTCAGTTGTTACTTCTCCTCTTTCATTTCTAATTCTATTGATTTGAGTCTTCTCCCTTTTTTCTGGATGAGTCTGGCTAATGGTTTACCAATTTTGTTCATCTTCTCAAAGAATCAGGTTTTAGTTTTATTGATCTTTGCCATTGTTTCCTTTATCTCTTTTTGATCAGATCTTTATGATTTCTTTCCTTCTGCTAACTTTGGGGTTTTTTTGTTCTTCTTTCTGTAACTGCTTTAGGTGTAAGGTTTGGTTGTTTATTTGAGATGTTTCTTGTTTCTTGAGGTAGGACTGTATTGCTATAAACTTCCCTCTTATAACTGTTTTTGCTGCATCTCATAGGTTTTGGGTCATCATGTTTTCACTGTCATTTGTTTCTAGGTATTTTTTGATTTCCTCTTTGACTTCCTCAGTGATCTCTTGGTTATTTAGTAGTGTATTGTTTGGCCTCCATGTGTTCGTATTTTTTACAGATTTTTTCCTGTAATTGATATCTAGTCTCATAGCGTTGTGGTCAGAATAGGTACTTGATACGATTTCAATTTTCTTAAATTTACCAAGGCTTGACTTGTGACCCACGATATGATCTATCCTGGAGAATGTACCATGAGCGGTTGAGAATAAAGTGTATTCTGTTGTTTTTGGATTGAATGTCCTATAAATATCAATTAAGTCCATCTTGTTTAATGTATCATTTAAAGCTTGTGTTTCCTTATTTATTTTCATTTGGGGTGATCTGTCCATTGGTGAAAGTGGGGTGTTAAAGTCCCCTACTATAACTGTGTTACTGTCGATTTCCCCTTTTACGGCTGTTAGTATTTGCCTTATGTATTGAGGTGCCCGTATGTTGGGTACCTAAATATTTACAGTTGTTATATCTTCTTCTTGGATTGATCCATTGATCATTATGTAGTGTCCTTCTTTGTCTCTTGTAATAGTCTTTATTTTAAAGTCTGTTTTGTCTGATATGAGAATTGCTCCTCCAGATTTCTTCTGATTTATATTTGCATGGAATATCTTTTTCCATCCCCTCACTTTTAGTCTGTATGTGTCCCTAGGTCTGAAGTGGGTCTCTTGTAGACAGCATATAAATGGGTCTTCTTTTTGTATCCATTCAGGAGCATTTAATACATTTATACTTAAGGTAGTTATCGATATGTATATTCCTACTACCATTTTGTTAATTGTTTTGGGTTTGTTATTGTAGATCTTTTCCTTCTCTTGTGTTTCCTGCCTAGAGAATTTCCTTTAGCATTTGTTGTAAGGATGGTTTGGTGGTGCTGAATTCCCTTAGCTTTTGCTTGTCTGTAAAGATTTTAATTTTTCCATCGAATCTGAATGAGATCCTTGCTGGGTAGAGTAACCTTGGTTGTAGGTTTTTCCCTTTCATCACTTTAAATATGTCCTGCCATTCTCTTCTAGCTTGCAGAGTTTCTGATGAAAAATCAGCTGTTAACATTATGGGGATTCCCTTATATGTTATTTGTAGTTTTTCCCTTGCTGCTTTTAATATTTTTTCTTTATATTTAATTTTTGATAGTTTGATTAATATGTGTCTTGGCGTGTTTCTCCTTGGAATATCCTGTATGGGGCTCTCTGTGCTTCCTGGACTTGATTAACTATTTCCTTACCCATATTAGGGAAGTTTTCAACTATGATCTCTTCAAATATTTTCTCAGTCCCTTTCTTTTCCTCTTCTTCTTCTGGGACCCCTATAATTAGAATGTTGGTGCAGTTATTGGTGTCTCAGAGGTCTCTGAGACTGTCCTCAATTATTTTCATTCCTTTTTCTTTATTCTGTTCTGCGGTAGTTATTTCCACTGTTTTATCTTCCAGGTCACTTATACATTCATCTGCCTCAATTATTCTGCTATTGATTCCTTCTAGAGAATATTAAATTTCATTTATTGTGTTTTTCTTCATTGTTTGTTTGCTCTTTAGTTCTTCTAGGTCCTTGTTAAACATTTCCTGTATTCTCTCCATTCTGTTTCCAAGATTTTGGATCATCTATACTATCCTTACTCTGAATTCTTTTTCAGGTAGACTGCCTATTTCCTCTTCATTTGTTTGGTCTGGTGGGTTTTTGCCTTGCTCCTTCATCTGCTGTGTGTTTCTCTGTCTTCTCATTTTGCTTAACTTACTGTGTTTGGGGTCTCCTTTTCGCAGGCTGCAGGTTCCTAATTCCCGTTTTTTTTTTTGGTATCTGCCCCCAATGGCTAAGGTTGGTTCAGTGGGTTGTGTAGGCTTCCTGATGAAGGGGACTGGTGCCTGTGTTCTGGTGGATTAGGCTGGATCTTGTCTCTCTGGTGGGCAGGTCCACGTCTTGTGGTGTGTTTCTGGGGGTCTGTGACCTTATTATGATTTTAGGCAGCCTCTCTGCTAATGGGTGGGGTTGTGTTCCTGTGTTGCTAGTTGTTTGGCATAGGGGTCCAGCCCTGTAGCGGGCCTGTTGAGTGGAGCTGGGTCTTAGCATTGAGATGGAGATCTCTTGGAGAGCTTTTGCCATTTGATATTATGTGGGACCGGGAGATCTGTGGTGGACCAATGCTCTGAACTCGGCCATCCCACCTCAGAGGCACAGGCCTGACACCTGGCCGGAGTACCAAGACCCTGTCAGCCACACAGCTCAGAAGAAAAGGGAGAACAAAAGAAAGAAAGAAAGAAAAAAGTAAAATAAAGTTATCAAAATAAAAAATTTAGAAAAATTATTAAAATTTAAAATAAATTAAAAAGTAATAAAAAAGAGAAACAATAAAAAAAGGAAGAAGGAAAGAGGAGAGCAACCAAACCAAAAAACAAATCCACCAATGATAACAAGTGCTAAAAACTACACAGAGAGACAGGACCCTAGGACAAATGGTAAAAGCAATGCTCTACAGACCAAATCACACAAAGACGCATACACATACACACTCACAAAAAGATAAAAAGGAAAAAAATATATATATATATCTATATATAGAAATTTAAAAAAAGGAAGAGAGCAACCAAATCAATAAACATATATCCCAGTGATAATAAACTCTAAATACTAAACTAAGATAAACATAAAACCAAAGATGCTGAAAGCAAACCCCAAGTCTACAGTTGCTCCCAGTGTCCACTACCTCAATTTGGGATGATTTGTTGTCTATTCAGGTGTTCCACAGATGCAGGTACATCAAGTTGATTGTGGAGATTTAATCCGCTGCTCCTGAGGCTGCCTGGAGAAATTTCCCTTTCTCTTCTTTGTTCGCACAGCTCCCGGGGTTCAGCTTTGGATTTGGCCCCGCCTCTGCGTGTAGGTTGCCTGAGGGCGTCTGTTCTTCGCTCAGACAGGACGGGGTTAAAGGAGCAGCTGATTCGCGGGCTCTGGCTCACTCAGGCCAGGGGGAGGGAGCGGTACGGAGGAGGTGGGGCGAGCCTGCGGCGGCAGAGGCCGGCGTGACGTTGCACCAGCGTGAGGCGTGCCGTGCGTTCTCCCGGGGATGTTGTCCCCGGATCCCGGGACCCTGGCAGTGGCGGGCTGCACAGGCTCCCGGGAGGGGCGGTGTGGAGAGTGACCTGTGCTCGCACACAGGCTTCTTGGTGGCGGCAGCAGCAGCCCTAGCGTCTCATGCCCGTCTCTGTGGTTCGCGATGATAGCCGCGGCTCGCACCTGTCTCTGGAGCTCCTTTAAGCGGCGCTCTTAATCCCCTCTCCTCGCGCACCAGGAAACAAAGAGGTAAGAAAAAGTCTCTTGCCTCTTCGGCAGCTCCAGACTTTTCCCCGGACTCCCTCCCGGCCAGCTGTGGCACACTAACCCCCTTCAGGCTGTGTTCACGCCGCCAACCCCAGTCCTCTCCCTGCGATCCGACCGAAGCCCGAGCCTCAGCTCCCAGCCCCCGCCCGCCCCGGCGGTTGAGCAGACAAGCCTCTCGGGCTGGTGAGTGCTGGTCGGCGCCGAGCCTCTCTGTGCGGGAATCTCTCCGCTTTGCCCTCCGCACCCCTGTGGCTGCGCTCTCCTCCGCGGCTCCGAAGCTTCCCCCCTCCGCCACCCGCAGTCTCCACCCGCAAAGGGGCTTCCTAGTGCGTGGAAACCTTTCCTCCTTCACAGCTCCCTCCCACTGGTGCAGGTCCCGTCCCTATTGTTTTGTCTCTGTTTTTTCTTTTTTCTTTTGCCCTACCCAGGTACGTGGGGAGTTTCTTGCCTTTTGGGAGGTCTGAGGTCTTCTGCCAGCGTTCAGTAGGTGTTCTGTAGGAGCTGTTCCACATATAGATGTATTTCTAATGTATTTGTGGGGAGGAAGGTGATCTCCGCGTCTACTCTTCCGCCATCTTGAAGGTCTCTTGTGAAACTCATTTTTAATAGAACATCCCTATTATCTCCTCTTGGACAATATTCCCTGGGAAAATCTTATTTAGAAAATACAACTTTAGGAGGAATAATAAAATATAAGTTGTTTTGTTTTTGTAAGGGGGCATGAATTTGTTAACATAATAGCATATTGGAAAGTGCTGTCTCTCTTTGAAGTTCTTTGAGGATGTGCACCCTTTTAGTTCATTGTATAAGTGAAGGTAAGTAATAAGAGCTGCTGTAACAAACAATTCCTAAATCTCAGTGACTGAGACTAATACAAGTTTATTTCTTGTTTATGTCACAATTGTAATGCTGATTGGCAAGGAGCATTGGTCTGTGGAGTCATTCTGTAAGTCAGGCTTCCTGAAACCATATTCTGAAGCTTCAGGGGCTTTCCCTTGATCCTGTGCAGCCTATTAGCATATAAGATTCCTCATAGAGAATTATGCAGATAATTTGGGGAGCCATGCCTAGAAATGACAAATACCACTTTTGCCCACATTTCATTGTCTGGAATTTGGTCATATGGCCTCACGTCTATTTCTGTGCCAAGCAAGAAGAGGAGAACACAGATAAGAGTGGGCATTTGCAATTTCTTTCAAAAATTTTGAAAAGTGTCTAAGACTTTACTAGTGGGACCAACTAGGTAAGAATATTTTAGGTACAAGGAGCTACGTGAATAAAGGGCATGGATTCATAAAATAAAAGGAAGTTTAGAAGAACTGTGAGAAGTCCAGGTGGCAGATAAGTCTGCAGGGAGAGAGTTTGGGAATAGATTGTAAAGAATCCTAAGTCATCCTAAGGATTTTAGACTTTGTATTGTAAAGGGTTGGGAATCAGTGGAGGTTTTCAAGGTGAGTGCAGGAGTACTTTTCTTTGATATAAGCAGCTCTGAGAAGAGTGTCCAAGAGGGACTGGAGAGATAAGAGACTTGTGGAAATAGAGGATAATAGACAGGAAGCTTTTGAACTTACCTGGAAGAGAAGGTTCATGTTCGTTATGAGGATTGTATTGGAGACGAAAAGGACAACCTAAATTAGACAGATAATTTCTTGGAAAAACATCAGTAAGATTTGATGAAGGGTTTGTTTTGGTGAGGGACTGGAAGAGAGAAATGATTTTAAAGTTTCTGGTTTTTGAGCTCAAGAGGATGGTGTCATGATTTACCAAATATTTTAGAGCTGGAGCAGATTTGGAGGTAAAGATAATTTGTTTGTGTTTTCACATTGAGTTGAATGTAACTGTTGGAGGTACATGACGGGGGTTTGAAAAAGAATAAACTATTGCTTGGAGAGAAATAAGCACATAGACTCAATTTGAAATCTTGAGATTCAGTGAAACCACCCATGGGTCACAACTGAGGAAAAAAATGGAAAGAGAACCAAAGAGAGAACTCTAAACAATGCTGAGAGTTAAATGATGGGTAGAGAAAGAAAACACTGAAGTTGCCTTAGTGATCAGAAATAAAAGTTTACCCAGGGTAACATGATGTCTAGTAGAAAAAAAATGCCCGTTCATGAAACGTGATATCCAAGAACTTTCCTTCCTTGAATAAGACAGACATTTTTGTCTATGTCTTGGAAAATAAAATGTATTGCTATTGGGAATAAAAATATTAAACCTCTGAACCATTACTTAAAACATGTTTCCCAACTTGTTGCTTGACTAATAGAAAGCATTTGTGTTGAAAACACAGCAACTTATATCCCTTTTCCTCCATAGTATCAATATTTGGTAAACACAGATTTTATTGGAAAAATAAGGAAAAGCAGTTTCAGTACCTGCAAATGCATGTTATGGGATAAGTGATGGTGCGGGAAGTCAGAATGCTCCAGTAGTTTTTGACCACTGATGCTGGCATGCAGACTTTGTGGGAAGCTGGAAATGATTGTCACATTTTAATTTACTCAGAGGAAGAAATATGAAATGAGTTTCATGACAAATGCATATCCAAGAGATATTTCTGTGCAGGAGAAAAGAAATAGCTGCTAAGTGGATCCTGATCTGGGGCATAATCACAACTTGACAATTTCCATATTTATGTATTTGTGAACATTTCCTTTGTGGACATTTAAATAGACATTTATAAAAGGTTTAGTATTTTTGGCAGGGGAAATGCATAAAGAATATGTTGCCATTTTGGAACTTGAATAAGGAAACAAAAAGACTTTAGTCTATCCATTTCTTTGTTTAAAGCAAGAAAACAATATTGAGCATTAGCTATGTTATTAAATTAGAGCTCCCTATGGATCTGTGTATTATCCAACCAGATGTATGTGCTGTATGGCCTCGTTGCTCTAAACATTAGTTTTTCTCTTGCTCTCTCCCTTGCTTCTAGACAAGGTGAATTAGTAGTGTTCCAAGTAGAGTGAGAGTGGTATGGAATAGAGGAAAACTATGGAGAGAATTTTATCTCTACTTTCTGCACAACACAGCCAAAGTTCTCCAAAAATTTGCAGTAGTCACAGCTCACTTCACTTGCCTCTGGCTTAGACAGTTTCCTACTCCTACATTCCATCAAAATAGCTCTGAGCAAGACTGCCAATGATCCCTCCAAATAGTGGACCAAGTACAAGATGCTTTATGCATCCACCCAGTTGAGAGCTCGCTTGTTTTGCTGCTTTGGCTTCCAGGAAGCCATTCACTGCTGGTTCTTCCCTTATTCTATAGCCACTCCCTCTTGTTTCTGTTCCACACCTAGCAGGGCACTCAAGTGTGGTTTGTCTCCAGATTCCTCTCTGCTGACTCTGTACCACATATTCCTAATTTTCTATGTATGGGTTCATGACATTACAAAATTAGAAATTTGGGCTTGGAGTTCATATTCAAATGGATTAAAGGACTCAAAACAACGTTAAAAAGTCGTTAATAATTATGACACAATTAGCTTAACAATATTTCATGATGTGGGATAAATTCATAGTCATTGTATTACTTAAGTGGGTCAAGCTGTTGTCCCAATTATGTACTCCCATTGACCAGCCAGATAAGCTTCCAGCACATCCCAGAAAACCTCTGGTTATTCTTTGCGTTAGCTTGACATTATAATAGACCCATACTTGTGGCACGTTGTACCTCATCCTACAAAATAACACCATCCTACCAAATATCACACAGCCCATTCAGGTCATTGTTCTGCCTCTTAGAATATTCCACTGCAGCCTGTTAGGTTTTATACACAGATGCAAATGCAGTAAAATTGTGAAGGTAGTTTTGAGGTTCATTTATCTCCTTGGACCCCCTGCTTGGTTGCCATACTCCTTCTGGTCATATTTTCAGCACTCCCCAAGGAGCTACACCTCCTTCTAAGTGCCAGTGGCTCCCAAGGAGTATTTCCATCTGCCTAGTTAGAATTTCTAAATGATAGTTTTATATCCACATCAGGATAAACTTGGGTCCTTACTTTGTATCACTCCTTCATCACACCCACCCACCTGTGTTGCTGATTCAGTTTGTAGCACCACTCCCACCATCCTGCTAAGTGTGCATTGAGAAACTGGGTTGTCATTTTAATTCTCTTCATATGCTTTACTATCCCCTCTGCTTTTTACTCCTCTCTCTTTATCCACCCATCTTCTACCTAATCGTGTACCAGATCTTTAGGGGTATTATCAATTGCACCCCATATAGTTCATAATTCTGTGCTCTGGTTTCTGTATTCACCATATATCCAAAGTTAACTGACAAAGTTGCTAGTTTTGTATGACAGAGATATGAAATTATGTCTTGGAGCTTCCCCATATTTCTCAACCTCCCTATGATTAGAGATTAGAGACACAGAGCAGTTCTGGCCAATGGACTTTGAGTGGAAGTGACATGTGTCTCTCCCAGCCTAAGAAGTTTAAAAGTAGAAATGATTTCTCCATGCTAATTTTCCCCCTGCTCCAGTAACCTTTGAGACCAAATCTTCCAGCAGGTGTAGCTTCAAGATGGCTGAGGACAGTCTGTCATGGATCAGAGATAGTGGGGACAACCTCTGAGATTTCAGGGTTTCTTTCTTACCATGGCATAGCTTAGCCCATCCTGACTAATACACTTCATAATAATTCTTCTGATTGCCAGTGTTCTTCCTTTTCACTTTTCTTGTCCTTTCTACTCTCTGCACCATTACCAGCTATCTTTCTAAATGCACCTCACTCCATTATGTTTATTATATGATTTAGTGGTCCCTCATGTCTTTAAAGTCAAGTCTACATGCTCTGCTAGCACATGCAAAGTCCTTTAGGATCTGGCTCATGAGTACATGAAGACCCTTACCTCCTACAAGCTCTTCATGCATTTTCTCTCTAGTCATATCAAACAGCACGCAGGAGCTCATGTGCTTCTTTTCTTAGCACATGCTATTTACTTTATTTTTATATAAGTAATAGATAAATAATTCTCACTGAAAGAAGTTAACTTAGGGGTATTTAGAGGAAAATGTAAAACTTTCTCTTTCTCTTCTTTTCCTTATATTCATTTCCATGCTCAGAATCAGAAACCATGGTGTAGCAACATTTTGGGGTACATTCTTTCAGTCTGCAAATGTGTAAATGTACATATTTATGTACATCTTTTTCTAAGCATAAAAGGTATTGTATTTATATATCATTCTGCACTTATATTCTTATTGCCTCTGTTATATTTTATATTCTATTCCTCTGCTTCGAAGCTCCTTTACTTATTCTGTGGAATGCACATTTGTCTTTCAAGATGCAGCTCAAACATCAACTTTTGTGTGAAGTCTTCTCCTAAACCTCTGACCTGCAGGCTAAGTTCTGCCCCACTTTATTCCGTATACGTTCCTCCATCAGAGCTCTAATTGCATTGTCATGTGATTATGGGCTGTGAAAAATACTTTACTCATTTAGTAATTTTTCATGCATGAAGTGGACATTTATCAAATACCTACATAAATTAACTCCATCATACATTCAACAAACCTTCAAATTTTTTGCTTTAACTTAACATCATGCCTAGTATTAGGAAGAATAGAAGCAGTTCTCTGATAAGACGAACTTAAGACCAAGTTTAAAATCAACCCAGATTTGAGTAAATCTGACTAAGATGCCGAAATTCAGGGGGATAATTCTGAATTCAATAATTGGTATGACAATTTTTTTTCTTTCTCTCTTTAGTCCTTTCAATATATTTTCTAGCTGGAGCTATAGTAATTTCACTTCCTTAAAGTCAAAACTCTTTTATCTTGTGCTTGTAACTCTTCATTGGACTCCCTGCTCTCAAGAAGACTCCAAATTCTTTTGGAGTTTTATGATCAAGCCTCTTTCTGTATTTATTTCTTGCTGCATCTTTTATAGTACTATTGTACCTTTTACTTAAGCTTACCTTAACATTCAGGATACTCCATTAAAGTTATCTATTCATTTATGTGACTTGTGCTCTGGAATATCAATACCATCAAGAATTGGACACTGCCCTGTTCATCAATATAGTCCCAGGGCTTAGTGAGAGAATGATAAATGCATAAAATAGTTTTTCATTGAGTTAGAATATACTTTTATTACACATTATTAAATAGCTACTACTTATTGAATACTTATTTTTTGCCAGATAAAGCATTAAGTGCTTTAAAATAAAATCACATTAAGTTCTCATACTAATTCTGTGATGGAGATGCTATGCCCATTTAACAGATGATGAAACTGAGCCTTAATGAGGTTAAATAAATTGGTTAACATCACATAGCTCATAAGTAAAAGAGTTAGGCCCACCTGAACTCTAAAGTGAACGTTATGATCCCTGCATTGTACTGGGCGGTAACATATTGGGTGGGCCAAAAATTTCGTTCGGGTTTCCCATAATATCTTATGGAAAACCTGAACGAACTTTTTGGCCAACCCAGTATATATGTTCCACTCTTTTTTCTCATTTGAAAGGTTGTTTTTCAAATGTGTTGTTATGGACTGAATGTTTGTGCCCCTCCCAAATTCATATGTTGAAATTATACCCCCAGTGTGATAGTAGGAGGTGAGGCCTTTGGGAAATAACTAGGATGAGATGAGGTCACAAGAGTGGAGCCCTCATGAATGGGATTAGTGTCCTTGTAAGGGTCATGAGAAAGCTTACTTCCCCTCTCTGCTCTTTGTCATGTGAGGATACAAGAGAAATAGGCAGTTTGCAACCTGGTCGAGGGTCCTTATCAGAATCTGACAATGCTGGCACCGTAATCTTAGACTTTCAGCTTCCAGGACTGTGAAAAATACATTTCTGTTGTTTATGAGCCACCCAGTCTCTGGAACTTTGTTATAGCAGCTGGAACTGACTGAGACATATGTCACACCATAGCTTTAAAGTATTTGCCCTAGAAGCTCCAAATTTTTCTTCTTTCCTTTGTATCTCCTTTCTTTTTTTCTATTTCTTCCATCTAAAGTTTTCTCATTCATTGAAACTTTAAAGACCATGCTAGTCAACATCTGTGCAAAGCAATGACTCCAAGAGAATCTCAAGTCTCTTGGCTGGATGTGAAGTTTTAGGGCGAGATAATCCATGGTCATTTTAGTGTTTGCCTCTAAGGCTCCTCTCCAGGGACCAAACCTGAGTATCGTCTTTTCTTCTTTTCTTCCTTCCAAGCATCCCAGAGACCTAGGCTGCTCTCTTCTTTCTTAGTCTGCCACCACTCCCTATATTCTTTGGGTTTCTTCTCCCCCTACACCTGGTTACAGAGAGAATGCATTTCTCTAAATGCTTTTCTTCTAGCCTCCCTGAAGGCAAACTATGCAGTACTAAATTTTAAAGATCTCTTTTAGATTTCAAAACAGTTTTTTTTCCAGCTCAGCTGAATTTAATCTAAAGATTCAGGTTTTTTTCTAGTGTTCCAACATTTGCATTTCTTTATTAGTAGGTAAGGACAGAAAAAGAGACTGCAAGTCAGTGGAGGAAACCTGGAGTCAGTTTCACTGGGGCTACTGTTTAGAACTCTTTACATGACAGCGCAAACTCTAAGCCTATAAGGAAATAAAAGCTACAAGGTTCATTTTCATGCATACACAATATTTTTATGCTCTTGAGTTGGCAACAGAAAACCAAGTGCTGTGTAACATGACATACCCACTCCCCTGGGGCAGAGAATGAAGCCATGTTCACATGGTGGGTGCTGCTAAATGCTGTTGATTCACTGTCTGCTTCTGGGAGTGTAGGGAGAAACATTAGTCCTCAGGCATATTGTTCATTTTTTTATTCATGCATAAAATATTTATTGAGCAAATAGCACTATAGAAGAAACAGCACATGCTTCTAGAAGTTCACAATTTACAGAAGACTTCCCCCATTCCCCGACTGCACCTTATATCCTGGTTGGCAATTACTGATAGTAACTCATGGAGAAACTAGCCTGTCTTGCAGCCATTGGTGATACCAGTACACAACACAATTAACCCCTCCTTATGTAGAGTTGAGTTATTTATGAGCCCATCAGCTGTTCCAGGGACAACAGTAATCTTTGATTGTGGTGTTACGCCTTGCTTAAGAACATCAAAGAACATCTATGACTCCCTTTTGCCTTCGGGACCAAGTGTGAACTCTGTTGTCGTGGAAGAGGTTCTGTAATAACCTAGCCCTGACTAATCTTGACTCATCTGTCACCACTCTCTGGTTTGTGCTTTGCTCACAAACAAAATCAGACTGCTGGAAGTTCCTCCCACACATCAACATGTTTCTCATTTCCTTTCATTCCTTTCTGCCTGTAGTGTTTCCCCATTTCCATGACCCCCTTTCCCTTCCCCAACTGCACTTTGGTGCAGCACCTCCAATGGGCTAACTGGTAATGATCTTTAATGGTTCAGTTGGCCATGACCTCCACAGGAAATCATCCTTGACTCCAAGAACATTGGATTTTGATACTTTTCTGTATTCATTTAACTCTATTTAGTGTACTCAATTGCCCTATGGCAATTGTAACAACCCATTTCTGTGTTTGCCTGCTCACCTTGCTGTGACGTTAAAGGCAAGAGCTCTGCATTATCTATTTTTTTATACCCGTGTTGGTGTATGTTATCTGACACATAGCAGGAATGAATGAACAAAAGAATAAGTAAATGGAAGAATAGTAAATGGAAGCTTAGCCTTATATCAGTTTGAAATTGCATTTGGTATTGGGTAATCCTGGCATCTCGAAAATTCTGGTTCTTCTATAATATGAGGACATAGGTGGTCCCATGTTGGTACGTGTGATCCACATGTGTCTTCAATGACCCAGAGTTTTCTATTGATATATTTTTGTTCTTCACCCTTAATAAATGATATCCTCCACATATTCTCATGGTCACAAGGTGAGTCCTTAGCTCCAGTCATCATGTCTGCATCCTAGGCAGGAAGAGGCAGGAAGAGTGAATGGAAACAATTAAATGACAATTGAGTGATTTTTAGCCAGTTTCTCCAAAAGCCGACTAACTACTTCTGTATATATCTCATTAGCTAGAATTTAATCTCATGGCCACTTGCATCTGAAAGTGAACCTCGGAAATGCAGAGTTTTTGTTGCATAAATTGTCACATCCAACAAATCCAAGTTCTGTTAGGATGGAGAAGAGGAGAGTGGATATCGTCTGCCCCAGGCAATAAACAACATTTGGATGTTTAATGTTACGAGTTGATTTAAATGAAGGCTATCATTCCAATCTTCCATTTGAATTGAAATATGTAAGTTATTTGTATGGCTATTCTATAAATTATTGTCTAGTTAGGGAAACTGATACTATGGCTCAACAGGAGAGAATTAATACACAGGTTTTGGAAAAGCTGAAAGGCCAAAAGGGGACCAAGAAGCAATCCAAGATTCACCAATAGTAGGAAGTACAACCACCCTTTCCTGGTATAGGTTAAACAATGTGAGAAGGTGGCTTGGGAGCCAAAGGTGCCCACTGGGATCTTGGACATCAGTGGGAGTTGCCTGGGACCAAAGAGGAGATGTAGCCGCTCCCAGACACAAGAAAGGGACAGTAAGAAGTAGTCTAGATTCTCCCTCCCTCCTGCCTTCAATCTCCACCAGTGCCTCCCATTCACTGCACTTAGTCAGAAGTCTGTAGTTAGGGCAGCTTGGGAAAAGTTTGCAGGGTCAGCCCACTGTTATCAGGGAGTGGATCTGAGAGAAAATGAGCAAATGTCTGGCACAGGCACTGGTAGTGGGTCTAAGAACAATCTCTTCCTAAATGCAACTTTTCATAAATCTATAGGGGAAGGAGTACAGGGTAGTGAGGCACGCACTCACTTGTAGTCAGAAGTGAATTTATGTATTAGCTCCTCCACTTATGAGCTGTAGGATTTTAGCAAGCCACATAAACTTCCTGAGCCTCAGTTTCTTATTTTAAAAAATGGAGACGTTAAAATCTCATCTGCTTTCCTCAAGGCATACCTATGAATGTTGAAGAAGGCTAAAACACCTGTCTGCATACATCATAAAGGATGTATTTGAAGATAACTTATTAATCATCTACTATGTGCCAGCTATCGTCTATGTGCTTTACTCACATCATCTCATTTAACCCCCACAAAAGTATTTATAGGCAGAGATAAATTGATCCATTTAAAATCGAAATTGAAGAGCATGGTAAGAATTGAGGCTAGAGAAGATGATGGGAACTCGATGATAAAAAGTCTCATAGATATTGTTAGAGTTGATTTTTTAAATGCTATGGGGACCTTTGAAGCCTTTTAAACAAATGAGACACACAATGAGATCTAAATTTTAGAAATATCAACCTAGGTGGCAGGGAGGAGGGTTGATTGGGGGTGAGAGGAAGTGGTAGAATGGAGTCGGCAGGATCAACAATACAAAACTTGCTTAATTGTTTTTTACATCACTGTAATCCTGAATTTCAAGTTATTAGGTTTTATTATCATCTAAGAGAAAAAACATGCTGTACACAGGTTTTGAAGTAAATGTTTCACTGAATAGATTCCCTAAACCTCAAACAAAATTGATATTGAAGGAAAGATTAAGGTTAGATTTTCCTTGGAAATTTTGGTTTTGCTTATTAAACTCTAATACCTTTATGGTGCTAAAGGGCATGGATTTGACTTAAAGCCATGTCCATTCTGGTCAGTGTAGAGTTTGTCTGTGACCAGAATCAGTGTGGAGCATGTGCGTTTGCCTGTTTCTGGGCTTGTGTAGGTTTACATGTTTTTGTACATGGTCCCCTGAACCTGTTTCCGTGTGTCTGATTTTGTGTGTATGACAGATGCATACTCAGAGGACATTGCAGAGGGAAAAAGGAGCAGCTACCGTCTCTGGAAAACCCCAAATCTGCTTTAGAATAATCAAACATTGATTCTTTTCAGGATCACGATTGCAAACAAATGTATTTATTTTTATTATTTTATTTGAAAATATTGATTGATATAAACCAATGTATAATCTCTTACATTAGGGATACATCATATGCTTGACTGCATGATGGTCCTCCGAACCTTTCTTAGTGTCCCTCTTACACTCTCTTTGGTGTCTCAGAGGCTAAAAGACCAGAAGCTACGTTTCCTAGTATTTCTTACTATGTTTCTGGTTTGCTTTCATCTAATAAATGCATTGCATTAGTGTAAGAAGGTGGAAGGAAGCAGAAGCCATACTTCTTTGTCAATGGCAGGAAGCACCTGGGCTTTAGCAGATGTGACGTTCAGTGTCAGCAATAGTCTCTGGAAACACTTTTAAAGTCACCTGCCTCATTGCTCTAGGAAGCAATGACTATTTGACAGTGGTTTCCTGGAGTTCCTGACTTGGTTGAAACTTGCTGATTCTCAGAAAGCTGGGCAGGTCAGCCTGAGAGCTAGTGTCTGCCTTCCCTGATCTTGGTTCCTTCAGCCCTTCTAACAGTGTTATTGGCACCAAATTCTGGGTATTCATTCCTTTCCTGCTTGAAATCCCTAGAGCAGCTTCTGTTTCCCAAATGTGACTAGTATACCCCATGGATCCTGGTACCCACCATGTTACTTATTACTGATTACTCATAACAGTGCTCATGGTACACTGAATGGCAATCAAAGTGACAGAACCAAGTGGATACACGGAGACATTCCTCCTATCCAATGTGGCATCACAGTCCTTGAACCAAATCTTTGAAAATTCACGATCTGTTCCCTTGAGTTATGGTTTCCACACTCCAAGTGCCTTCTCTCTTTCTTGAAGAAAACAATTTCTTGTACACCTTGTCTGTAACTCCTCTAGACAACCTTATAAGAATTTTAGGGTGAACATAATGAAAATATCACCTGAGACCTTTGTTATACATGTGTGAACAGTATATTAAATAAGCACAACTCATAGCTTATTCAAAACACATCTCTATTTTGGTTTTCCTCCATGTTTTTGCTCAATATTAGATAAAACACAGTCTGATAGTCACTTTAAGAAATAAACACTATCCTAATTCAGGAATTTGGTGTCCAGTGTAACTTATTAATCAAAATTCTGAATATGGCTTCATGTCAATCTTCTCCCCTCCTCAAACTCTAACATGCTTCAGGGTGTAAGTCTGTAATGGTTGGCTACTAACTTATTTCTTTGCCTGCTTCTCCTCATTCACTCCCATTTGTTTGCTTCTCAGATTCCAAGAGTCTAAGTTTAAAGGAAGCGGGTGGAGGAGTGGTAACGTATAAAAAAGGACAACTTGAACTTGTTCTCATGTAACTGGCTTTGTGTCCTCTGGTTCTGTCTTATGTTTAAAGCTATATCTTTCTTTATCATAGGGTCACGTTTTTGCCTTTTGTCAGGGCCCTCTTTGACTCCTCTGACTGTAGTTCCCTTGATCTGGGTGCAGATGCATCTCTATTCTAGCTTTTTGCCTCAGACTCTTTCTGAACCTATAACAAACCAGTATTCATATAATATCTACCTTCCTCATGCTAGATTTCCTCTGCCTTTACAGACCAGCTTATTGGAAAGATACCAAGAAGGTCACAAGCCAGTTCTCTGTCTCCTGTTTTCCTACGTCAGGTCCATGGGAAATACCAATGAATTCTTTTCACTGACAAACTCAAGGACCACAACCATCTTTCCCTCCTCCTTCCAACTTTTCCTGACACATGTGATCTTTCCTGCCCCTCCTTTTCCATGAACATCTGTGATGGCCTTTACATTTATTCTTCCATTTGTGCCTCATTAATTCAATACCTTTGTTCAGTTATATTGAATCTGAGTATCATTTTCCATGCCCATGTAGGTAATTGTTATTCTGTACCATTCTTCTGTTTTCTAGAACCTCTTCACTTTCTTCCAGAATAGAATTTTTAGATCTTGATTTCTAAAGCCAGAGTAACTCTTTGGAAGTCTTTCTGTGCCCTTCACCAGCTGCATGACCTTGGATTAGTTATCTAACCTCCCTGTGCTTTGCTTTCCTCATCTGTAAAATAGGGATAAAAAGGTATCTAAACATAATTTCTTGTAAAAAAATAGCTAAAGTGATCCATGTGACAGCCTTAGCACAATACCTTGTGCTCAATAAATATTGGATTTTTGCTATTATTAACTATGTCCAATTACACTTTTGCTTCCCAGGGTGACAACTCCTAAGAGTTACCTTCACAAGGTAAAGATTGGAGTGATTTGTGGGAGAGGAGTCTAGTCCCCTTCTAATTTCAGGGTGTCACTGGAAGGTCAGGAACATGTTAACATCACTTGTGTGGAGGAAAGATATGACTGAAATTCTAATGTGGAGAAAATAATACATGAGCCCAAGAACAACCCTTGGAGTTTAGTGTAGGAGAAAGAACTAGCAAAGTCAACAAACAAATAAGCAAATTGAACAGTTAGTATCTGGTAAGAAATAAGAAAACTCAGTGTGCAAATTGTGAAATGAGAGATGTGCTTCAAAGAATGGATGTCAGTATTACTCATTATAGTAGAGAGGTTAGGGAAATCAACTTCTACTTCAGTAAGAACTTCAGCTACCTTTAAGTGAAGAAGAGCCTGCTATGCACCAAGCAATGACTCCAAGGCAAACCCAGAAGATCCAAACCATATCTTTGGAGCCATGATTAAGAAATCCTTTCCTAAAGATAGCAAAAAGAAAACCATCTGTGTCCTATTTGAATAGCAGTTCTCAATCTGGGGAACTTTAAAGAATACCTGTGCCTGGGTTTCACCCCCAAATATTCTGATGTAATTAGCCTGAGAAGGCTGGCATTCTACAAAACTCCCAAGTTAATTCAGACATTTAGTCAAGTTTGAGGATCATGTACTGGTGAGTGGTTCTCAAAGTATGGCCTGTACCAGCAGAATCAGCTTCACTTATACATTTGTTGGTGATGTGAATTCTCTGATCATTCCCCACACATACTGAATCAGCAATACTTGGAGGGGACCTAGCATTTCATCAAGTTCTCTAGATTATTCTGATGCACACTAAACTTTGGAAACCATTGTATCAATATAGAGATTCAGTGTTGTATTGAGGGATTAAAAAGGCTAGATTGCTGGGCTTTGCATAAAAGATTTATGATACGAAAATGAAGGTGGAATATATCCATAGTTTGATGGTAGGGGATGGTTTTGCTCTTTCTCTTCCTTCTTTTTCTACTTCCACTTTGTCTTCTGGTTTATGCAGCTTTGTTCTATTTATTTAGGTATTAATGTTATTTTTCTGAAACACTGCAGATAAGCTGAGCTGCTGTACACACTTTGCTCCTGGTTGGAAAATGCTGTGAAATTTGACATAGAGACTAGAGAATTGGAAGGGAAACATGAGCATGTCAGTGCTCAGATAGGTTAAGTAACTTGGCCATTGCTTCTCAGCAGATCGCAGACCTGGGATTAGAATCCAGGGCTATTTCTCTCTAAAATATGTGCTTTCCCCCAATTTTTGCGCAGATCAATGTCTTCTTCTTTCTGGACACACTCATAGACTATGATGCCCAGTCTTTCTTGCAGTGAGATGTGGCCATGTGTTTAGTTAATATGAGAAGAAATGAAGTGTATCACTTCAAGGTTTGGTTTATTAAAATATCACCCCTGTTATTCTCCATGCTCTTTCTCTTTCTGATGGCTTTTTGCAGATATTCATGGGACTCCATTAGTGAAGACGGTGCAGAAAAAAGATGGTAGGAGCCTGGGTCCCTGAATCAGCCGTTGTGACAAACTTTGGGCTTCACATAAGAGATAAAGAAAAAAACTTCTGAAATTTGAGTTGTAAGTGAAAAAGGAGCTGGCACAACCCTAAATTACCCCAGATCTTCAGTGATCACTCAGAATACTTCTACACTGGCATTAAGCATGTCTTCCTCCTTCTTATCCCTCCTACTCACCATCACACATGACCAGACTAAAAAGGTCTGATCCTTTGTGTCTCACCTGCTGTTGCATTTGCTGTGACTGATTCATTTCTGCCTATAATTTGCCTGCTTTGTGTGGATTTAGGAGTGAGACTTTTGCCTCCAGAATAGAATTCTGGTAGGACTCAGCATTCCACTCAGCAGTTAGAGCATAGCCAATCAGCTAAGAAGTGAGTTGATGTTTGTGCAATCATCTTGTTGGGCTCTCTTACAGAACTTTACTGCTACGCTGCTGATCTTTGATTCAAACCTCCTATTTGCTTCAGATATATTATTGAACCAAGCTTGGAGAGCAAATTAATCCCCAAGGACTTTCTGGAAATTAGCAAAACAGGTTTTTCAGCCCATCAGACATTCTTCAACAACATTCATGAGATTAGTGTCATTAGAAAGAAAATCCAGATTATCTGCCTTCCTATGTATTTTTTAATGCATTTTAACAAAATAGAATCTGATACAACTGGTTCTCATTAAGCATGAATTACTTGCTAAATCTGATTCAGAAGAACAAAGAAGTTTGAGTTATTCAAGGACAAAGAAGTTGCAATTCTCAAAAATATACATTTTTTACATTCTTACTACTCAAAAATAGCTAACACGTATTTCTTCATATTTGAGGGGAAAATCTCCCAGGCTAAGGAATTTGTTCCAAGTTTCGTCAAGGAAAGAATTTATGCTTTAATTTGGTGTCTTAAAATAGAAAGAATTCCCTGGTGGTCCAGTGGCTAAGGCTCCATACTCCCAATGCAGGGGGCCCGGGTTCAATCCCTGGTCAGAGAACTAGATCCCACATGCTGCAACTAAGAGTTCGCATGCCTCAAGTAAAAATCCCACACGCGGCAATGAAGATCCCGCATGCCAACTAAGTCCCGACACAGCCAAATAAATAAATACTGTAAAAAATAGAAGAAAGTTGGAGTAAGGCTATGTTTTTGGTTCCAAAATGCCTTTATTTAATAGTATTTTCTGGCATGATTTTTGACTTCGACTTTTTATCTTGATTTTGACTTTCCCAAAGTGTAACTCTTGATTATCTATTAACATAGATTTTTTTTCCCCAAGTGCTTATGGACAACTTTTCATGTTATGCACCTTCTTTGAAATTTGCAGTATCACCAACGTACTGAAAGTTCTGGCACGTCCCTCTGTAAAGGCAACCTCCCCATCCCCTGGCAAAGTTGCAAACTTTGTTCCACAAAAAAACTTTTTTCCTAAACATATTTAGCCCCTTCTGTGTTTTTCTACACTTTCCCCAGAAATTCTTTTCGTAAAAACAGATGTCTTCTTGTTCATTTGCTAACTTCACCTGTTTCACTCAAAGTAAGTCCTTAAAAAGTGATTCTAACGTGTCTAAATTCCTATCATTTCTATCGTTTACCATTCCCTTCATCATTAAGCATAGTGCTATGCTAGATATTCAATATATATTTCTTTAAAACTTGACTAAAGATGAAAACAAAATGATAGAAACGTGTAAAAATTCTGCTTTGCTTCCCTACCTAAAATTTGTGACAGTTCTCAAGTTGTTTTACATTTTTCGGTTAAGCTTTGAACTGTTAGGCTGAGGCTGTAATACAATCAGTCTGGAGCGGCAACATATAATTGGGAAGAACATGTTTATTGACAATGATGCACTCTTCAAGATCCAGAGGACCTACTTCTGACCCAGAAATGCTTTCATAATACAACTGCATTATAACTACATATTGTTTGTCTTCCCTGCTGGACTGTAAATCCTTGAGTCAAGAGCTTTGTTACCTCTTCTACCTCCATAACTAGTGCAATGACTGACAGAAATACTCCATGGGTATTTAGTAATGTGTGATTGAACTTGCTATTTGCATAGAGAAAGAAGCTCTACTTGTAGTTTGAACTAATCTAATGCATCTACACAGTCAAGTTCTATGTCTTGGACTGTAATTTGAAAAGATACATGCACCCCTATGTTCATAGCAGCACTATTCACAATAACCAAGACATGGAAGCAACCTAAATGTCCATCGACAGGTGAATGGATACAGAAGATGTGGTGTATATATATATATATATATATATATATATATAAATAAAATGATGAAATATTACTCAACCATAAAAAAGAATGAAATAATGCCATTTGCAGCAACATGGATGATGGATGGACCTACAAATTATTATACTAAGTGAAGTAAGTCAGAAAGAGAAAGACAAATACTATATGATATCACTTATATGTGGAATCTAAGATATGACACAAATGAACTTATCAACAAAACAGAAACAGACTCACAGACATAGAGAACAGGCTTGTGGCTGCCAAGGGGGAGGGGTGTGGGGTAGGGAAAGACTGGGAGTTTGGGATTAGCAGATGCAAACTATTAATATATAGGATGGACAAACAACAAGGCCCTACTTACTGTATAGCACTGGGAACTATAATCAATATCCTGTGATAAACCATAATGGAAAAGAATATGAAAAAAGAATATATATATATATATATATGTATAACTGAATCACTTTGCTGTACCACAGAAATTAACGCATTGTAAATCAACTATACTTCAATGAAATTTTTTTAAAAAGTTCTGTGTTTTGGGGATGTGGATCCATAACATACTCTCAATTCATGATCTGGCAGGGAATTTTCCATACTTATAATTTGCATCATAAATATAATTTCAAAGAAAATATTTTAATTCTCATAGGTCAGCTTGTATTAATAGGTGGCTTATTTCCCAGTGTGTTGCTTGCACTTATTCCTATCAGTTTGAAAACTTTATTTGAGATCGAGGTGTCATATTGACCACCAATAAACTTCTTTCATTCATCATATCCACAAATGATTGTACTGTTTTTGGATTCCAAAATCAACTGTAGAAGCAATATATTTGTGTTTAAGAGATGTGAATTAGCTGAGGTAGCTTCATGTAGCTGGATTCAGGAAGATACTACCCATAATTTGAAGCTGTTAGTTTTCTTGAAAGTTTGTAACTTCTCCTATAAATGGAAGTAAGTTCAACTAAAGCAACCTACAAATCAATTAAAAGGCATATGACAAAAAAAGGAAAAACATATCTAAAAGTGATTTAAAGTTTAAGTTGTTATTACTATAGTTGACACTAATATTAATTCTAATTACTTAATGTTGTTAAAGAAACAATTATTCATTACACTTGATAAAGAACTGTTAAGTGAACTTTATTTGGGACTGTCATGGTAGGTGTAGGAAACACTGCAGTGGAGTTTTGCAGTAGGCAAGAGGAATTGGCTCAACTCTGAAAATAAGGAAGGGTGGGCATTTACAGCCAAGGAGCAGGGTGAGGTTTAGTGGATGGAAAAGTATAAGAGGAAACATCAGGAGTCAGGAAGATCTTGGTTAAACCAACGCAACATGATTCTTGCCGAAGCCAAGCCAAGGTAATCAGACATCACCTGATGGATGATGGAGGATGAAGGATCCTATAGGGTATAGAGGGTGATCAGATATTGAGGATGGTGGATTCTGCTTAACTGACTTAGTAGGATTCTTATTAAAATCAGGCAATCAGAGACAAAGAAATCCTAAGAGTCAAGGCCAAGTTGGGAAGAAGATTAAGAAGAATAGAAGATTAGAATTTGGTCAAGGAGAGAATTTTGGCAATATATATGTGACCTTTACAAACCAGTTTCACTAAAAACAAATTGGGCATAGACACTGTGCTGGTTAATGATTAATGATTAAACTCCTATTTTTTTAACACTTGTTGAGCCTTTATTTAGTGGGGAAAACTGTGTATTTAAAATACGTAAACTACAAAATATTCAAATGATAATTTTAATACTAATTTTATTTTAAAATACTAAGCATTTAAAAATTTTTTTTAAAAATGTAAATTTTAAACATTCTATTTAAGAACTGCAGTAAGGTAAATCACTTGATCACATTAAACAGCAGCATGATAATCATTATTCAGCTTCAGCACTTCAGCTAAAGTCAATAACTCGCAAAAGGTAACATAAGTGACAGTAACAAACTCACAGATATGTCACTGCTTTAAAAAATTACCAATCAATAGCATTGTAGGAATTTTAATTCTTTTGCCAATTTATATTTTTTAAAAATACATAAATATTTAATCTAGCAGGAATTAAGCTAGTTTTGCCTTTTGTGTTTATAAAACCATGACCCTCCATGCTTCATTCATTCCCCAAAATGTTGTCACTTGGACCAACTATATAGTTTAGTCTTGATTCATACCTGTCAAATAATTAAGGGGATCCTATACTCTAAAGCTTCTGTTTGAAAATTTCCTTTCTTTCCTATACTCTGACATCTTCAGATTTCTAAGACTTGCTTTCTTCTATCTCTCTTCCAGAGTAATTTTTCATGAACATCATCCACATTGCCCATGTGGACTGAAGATAGTATAGCCCTTCTCAGGGATCAGGGAAGAAGGAGAAGTTTTGTGAGTAGAGCAAGGAAAAGGCTGTAGTCCCTGGTGGGTCAATGACTTTCCATATCATGTCAATTTCTACATTTTTTTTTCCTATGATGTTTTCAGAAAGTAGAAAAGTCTGCTGGCTGGCCTGATGGTTGTTGCTTTATCTGCTACTATGTGTCTTGTTCTGATTGGGTGCATGTGAACTGTGGGTTATGGCTTGGAATGAAGCAACTGAAGCATCTATAACACACGTTTGTTACCAGTGGCCCATTGCTAAAATCATCTTTTAGTTTTTATCTTTATAATTACATATAATTAATAAAATTTGTGAAATACTCTCTGGAAAATAATAGGACTTTTGAGAACATTTTGGCCAATATTTTAATTTTCTCCAACTACATCTTATATTTCTAATAAACTTGTAAGTTACCAGCATGTTCACTTCTAATAATAAAACTCATATAAAAATTGGAATTTTAGTACTGCTGTACTGCAATATTTAAAGTCAGGAATCACTGGCTTCCTGGTTCCTGAGATCTTACAAAGAAGCCTGACTCCCACACTGATCCTCAAGGTAGACCCACCAGTACCAAAAATACGGGGAAAGAGATGAGAGATGAGGGGATGCTAAAACATTCACCTCTTTGACCTCTTAAATCATGGGAAAAGTATGGGCTTTGAAGATGGGCATCTGGGTTTCAAAAAAAAAAAAAACTCCATGTTTTTCCTTATCTTTAATACTGGGAATAATAATACTTATTCTTCAGAGTTGAAAAGAACCTAAGACGGTGCCTCATGCTTTTTAGGTGTACTAATAGATTGGAATTATCATTCTACAGCTATATATGAGGATTCTTATTCCACAGGTAAGACAATGTAGTCTTTAAATTCCCACATTAAAACTAACCTTTTAATGTGCCCCATTCAAAACCCAATATAATGTGCAATCTTTTAATTTCTGCGTTGAACTCCCTTTTCCACCATAACTTCTGTAATTGGAACCATAAGGGAACTTATATGTTGGGCTTATCATACCCTCAAGGCTAGAATATAAGAACTAAATAAAATATCTTTATGAGAAAATACTTGGTAAACTTCTTAAGGGCTGAAGATTTCATCTGGTTTTCTGATAGTGTAATCTTGGTGGAAATTGGAGGAATGCACTAAGTGATTCTGTAATCATGAGAATGATTATTCTACATCCCATCCGAGGCACAGAATGTTAACTGTCTAGGGGAAAAGAGCTATCACCAAAGCACACACATAGTCGTCTTCAACATTGGAAGATGGCAACTGATAGAATTTCTCATCTGTGTGTATTATTCAATGCATCTACAAAATTAGTTAGATAAGGTTTTCTTTCCTTTCATCATTTGTAAAGTGGAGTTAACACTGACATCAGAGATGAAGAGTATGGGCTTTGGGTGTTATGATTACCTTTAATTATTTGAGGATTAAGAGACGCTAAATACATGCAACAGTAACATCAAAGGTTACTGATCACGTGTCACTGTAACAAATATAATAATAATGCAAATTTTGAAATATTGCAAGAATTGACAAAAAGTGACACAGAGACATGAAGTGAGCAAATGCTGTTGGAAAAATGGCATCAATAGACTTGCTTGACACAAGGTTGCCACAAATCTTCAATTTGTAAAAAAAATGCAATATCTGTGAAGCACAGTAAAGGGAAGAACAATAAAATGAGATATCCTTATAACCTAATAATGGAGATACACTTTAAAATTGCAAGATGCATATAAATAAAAGTCACTGTTGTAGTATATAAAGAACCATAGCGTGTGTGTGTGTGTATGACTCTTGGCTAGCTTTTATGTTTTATATTAAACTTCCCAAATGCTCAGAGTACTATTAAAATTTGTGCCTAAACCAGAAACCTATCCTACTACATGTAATGATTTAATATGCTATAATGAAGGTATAGCACATCCATGGAGAAATGAAAGATTACTTAATAAATTATACTGGCACAGTTGGCAAGCTATTTGAAACAAGGGTCAATTTATTCCCTCTTCTATAGGGAATATTTGTCATTTTGCCAATTCAATATTTTTGAATGCCCATGTTATGCTTGGAGAGCTTCCCATATTATAAATTCTGTTACTCTGAAGTCAAAATTTGGAATTGTCTCCCAGCCTCCTTTAAAGGTAGATAGGAACATTTGACCAAGACTTCAAAGATTATATCTACTAGCTCATGACTCAGGTCATAAGTTAGTAAGTAAAGAAATGGGTGATGCTTAGACTCCATCTTTGGGCAGGGATGGTGGCAGGGACATCTGATTTTTCTTTGTTTGTAATCATGACCCCTGGCTGATATATCATTTCGCCCCATGCAACCAAAAGAAATTGGAGATGGATTAAATAATTACATTTTAAAATTTAGATTTTTAAAGCATATACAACAACTAAAATTGCCATTAAATCTAGGCATGAAAAAGCATTTTAACTTTTTAAAAAATGGAAGAAATCACAAAATAAAAATTCATATATTGATAATACAAATCAAATTATTTTCTATCTCTATAAAAATATCCAACAAATACAACATGCAATAGATTAATTGCTTTATTATCCAATAAGATCATATAAGACCTCTGACAACACAAATATTGCTACTGAAAGCTTGAGTTAAATCCCAAGGAAATGAGAAAAGATAATTTACAAAGTAAAAAAAAATGGATAATATTTGAGTAAAATGTTCAAACTCATCAGTAATGAAAGACATTTAAATTAAAGCCATGACAAAACATAATTCATTGTCTGTCAAATCAGTGATATTTTGCTTTTTTAATAGAAATACTTCATGCTGATGAATGTATAGAATACTGGTTTACTTAAATGCTAGGAGAGAGAGTACAAGTTGATACAACCTTTTCTGGAAACAATTTAGAAATGTATATCAAAATATTAATGTCTTCTGAACTAGTCATTTCTCTCCTAGAAATATTTTGTTAAGGAAATAATCTGAAGTATTTAAAAAGATCTGTATATATGATGCTTATTGAAGCATTAATTTTTAAAGTACAGCAATTTAAAAATTACAGTATGTAAAACAACTTAAATAGCCAACAATAGAGAAATAGTTAAATACATTATGTATGATCACGTTAAGTGAATATTATAGAATTGTTAAATTGTTAAAATTATGTTTCTGAAGAGTTTTCAATAACATGAAAAATACACATATTATAATTTAAATGAAAATTGAGGTAACAAATTATCTCTACAGTCTGAGCTCAACTGTAAAATACAGAGAAACAAGGTACGAAAGATGTTAGCAATCAATTCATCTAGGGATAATTTGGTATAATTTTTTCCTGTTTTTTATGTATTCATATTTGCAAACTAAATATTTTTTTTGTAGTTAGAAAAAAGAAGTTCGCTAAAATTAATTTTGTACACAAGAACAACTGGTTTGACTAAATTTAGTTTAAAAATAAAATGTTAAGTTAAACAGTCCTTATTCGAAACAACTTGATGGAAAAATTAGTTTTTCATTTTTCCATTGCCAAGATCATTTATTTGAGATAATGCTTTTATCTTGTGCCCTGCTTAGAAACCTCATAGGCTCCCTGTTTTTATCCCTTCAAGTCTAAGTCTCTTTGACTGCCTTTCAAGGACTTAATTTTGTTCCATTGAAAATTATTCCTTCTTATTCTGCCTTCTGCTTGTCTATATTCCGATGGGTATTGAAATCACCCTTGAAACTCCATACTTGGTCATATAGCTCATACACACACACACACACACACACACACACACACACACACACACCCTTGGACTGTCTGCTCACCAGTATGAGAGAAAATCATATTGTTCATTCATTCATTCAATAAATACTTGAGTCTCCAGGATGGATCAGGTGCTGGAGATACAGAATTGAGAAGGTGAGAAGGTTCAGGAGCCTGCTCCCATGAAATTTTTGCCCAGAGGAAAAGTTATTTAGCAATAATCCTCTAAAGTCCATAAGGTGGATGGATTCCTCTACAAATGTAAGGTGTAGCCTTCAAACTTAAGTGGGGCACCAGAATTCTACATACTGGGTTAAATTAATCTGGTACCTTGAGGGGAAAAAAAAAAAAACTTCACTGATTTCTATCTTTAGTTACCCCCTCCCCCAATATTTATAAGAAACAACTATGTAAAATGTACTACTGTATGTGCTGTAAAGAAAATGCTGTTGAAGGCATTTTTTTATGTCATTCTGTTCTACCCTATAAGGTTTATATCACAGTTTTATTTTATAAAGTGTTATTTTAAAAAGCTTTGCTTCCTCTAAAGAATTGATTTGCTTCCTCCTCTTTGATAAGAATAAGGATATGATACATCCTGTTTCCCTTTTTACCCTGACTACCAGGAAGATCAGTGACATAGTCTTCAATTGCATTGACATCTACACATATTGGCAAACTTACATTAACAATATTTTTTGGTATTGATTTTTTTTCATTTCTAATTGCATTGCTTTCTTTTGTTGCCTGTAAACTTCTTGTAAGAAGGCCCAAACTCCTTATGGAAAAAGGAAAGAGTGCCAACGAGATGCTGCCGGCTGGATTCAGGGACTCATTTTTAGCTGCTTTGAGTGGTGGTAACCATTGCTCTCAGCTGAGTCCCTTTTCAGTAGCAACATTTATTTAAAAACAGCCTCCTTCCCAAGGTTACATCTCCATCACTGTGGCAGCCTATATCCAACACCTGGTTGACTCAGGCAGAGGTAGAAAGGCCTCAGTACCTTTTTCTCAGGGGAGGACAGTGCTGAAGACCATCCTAGATCAACTGCACTGCAGTTCAACTTCTTCCTTAGCCAACCCTGCATCTCTCACCCTCACAGGTGTTGTTCCCTATAGCACTCACCGGTACATCTCCTTCATGCAAATTTCAGTCTCAATATCTGTTTCCCAGGAAATCCTACCTACAATAACTAAATTAACAAAAAGTGAAAATGGTAATATTCCCTATTAGTTACCCATAGGTACTCTCTACCACATCAGGTCAATAACCTCACTGCCCCAACCTCACATGTTGCATTATGTCCTTAAAAACACCATCAGTCATTGATCTGCATTTCTGCAGGACTTAGAGCCACAATTCTTAGCACTTAATTCTTTTTTTTTTATAAATATTTATTTATTTATTTATTTATTTGTGTATTTATTTATGGCTGTGTTGGGTCTTCCGTTTCTGTGCGAGGGCTTTCTCTAGTTGTGGCGAGCGGGGGCCACTCTTCATCGCGGTGCGCGGGGCTCTCACTATCGCGGCCTCTCTTGTTGTGGAGCACAGGCTCCAGACGCGCAGGCTCAGCAGTTGTGGCTCATGGGCCTGGTCGCTCCGCGGCATGTGGGATCTTCCCAGACCAGGGCTCGAACCCGTGTCCCCTGCATTGGCAGGCGGATTCTCAACCACTGCGCCACCAGGGAAGCCCCAGCACTTCATTCTTAATTCACTTATGTTGTTCATTGTTGCTTCAGAATGTTATAGAAATATGGCTGTACTTGACATCCCTCAATGATTCTCGCCTGTTTTTTGCATTTATGGTAAGCTTTCAAGTACTAGAAATTTTGGCAATGCTTTTAGAGAGATTAAGTTGCCCTCGTAGCTATTGTGCTACTTACTTGTTCATTTTTAGCCTGTATCACTTCTTGTGGAGAGAATGTAATTTTGTTGTCTGGACATTAAAATCTTATATTCACAAAGGGCAAAGCTCTAGTCTGTACATGGACATTTGTGGTGCTCCTTGAGAATTATGATCTCCTTTATGCTTATCATCAGAATCAAGGTGTTTTAGTTTTCTAGGGCCTCCAAAACAAAGTCCCTCTAACTTGGTGGCTTGAAACAAGAAACAGTTATTCTCCTACACTTCTGGAGGCCAAAAGTCCAAAATCAAGGAGTTGGCAGAGCTCTAGGGAAGGATTCTTTCTTGCCACTTCCTAGCTTCCAGTGGTTGCTGGCAATCCTTGGAGTTCCCTGTTGGTAAATTCATCTCTGCAGTCTCTGCCTCCATCATCACATGGCTTTCTCCTGGTATATCTCTGTCCAAATGTCCCTCTTCTCATAAGGATACCAGTCATTAGATCAGGACTCAACCTAATCTAGGATGACCTCATCTTAAATTGATCATATCTTCAAAGATCCTGTTTCCAAATAAGGTCATATTCACAGGTAACAGGAATGAAGAGTTGAACATATCTTTTTGAAAGACACAATTCAACTCACAACAAAGGTATATCTCACTCTGCTTTTGGCTTCCTGACCCAGCAAGACTAATATGACAGATAATAATAAGCATCTTCAGTTGAGTAAAATCACTTTTATTTATTGATTGAAATCTGACACCACACCTAGGAAAAGTTCAGAGTGCAGCACATTAACTACCAGTAGAGCCACTGCTGTAAGCCTTGGGTCTCCCCCACTGCTTATTTGATGCCCTCCTCATCCCTTTCTCTGATTGTGCCTACCTCTCTTTTGCCTAATGTGTGCTGGGTGCCACATTTGACAGAATTCTGTAATTTCCTCTGACCAACTGTACCTTCTTGTTTCAAACCTTTTCTTATCCTTCCTTCTGCTTTTCCCACTTTCAAGTCCTGTATATCAATCTTCAGGATTGTATAAAATGATGAGAGTCATTCTGGGAGCTCATTTTCTAAATTTTCTATATTAAATTTTAAAGTGAAATAAATATTGAACATTAATTCAGGAAGATTTTAAAAGATATTTTTTAAAGTGTGGATTGGAGGTGCTCCATGGGCAAATAAATTTAGGAAATATCAGGTACTAAGTCTCCTCTACCAGATTCACAAAATTTTTAGAATACTTGGGTTATGAGAATTCCCACAAGCAAACAAAAGCAAACCAACAAAACATGTTTAGCTTGGTTTAAGTCAGCATTTTCCAAATGTATTTAATCACAAAGCATACTGAGGAGAGCCACATAGTGAACATTTTTCAAAGCCTGTCTGGGGAACAAAATAAAACTGTCATCATCTTAGTGTCTCTCTACACACAGCAGGTTTTTCTAGATTAGTCTATGATCCAAAATGATTAGAGGCAATAATGAGAACCTCAGACAATAGCACTGGTTTCTAAGGGAAAGGCTCATCACCTTTTAAAATGTATTTTGGCATGAATATTGAAAATATGCACTCCACAGTGCCGGAGTTTAAATTACTTCTCCACAATTACAAGCTATGTGTCTTTGACCAAATTATCTAATCTCTCTTAGCTCAGTTTTCTCACTTATAAAATGATTATAATGACAAAAATATCTACTTACAACGTGATTATGGAGATGGCACAATCCATGTGAAATGACTAGCATGGTCTTTATCACACTGTTCATTTTCAACCTGAAGACTTCTGCCTGTGGTCCCTCGTTCTCTCTTACATTACACACACACACACACACACACACACACACACACAGAGCATTATTAATGCTAAAATCACATTGAGTGGTGGATACCTCCATTATTGCTCTATCTCAGAGTTGGAACTTGCTTTTTGGCTTTGTAAAGGCCCCTATGCTAGGAGTCAGGCTATCAGAACTTGAGTTCCAATTCCGAAACTATCCATCTGAGAGATCTTGAGAAATGAATTTTCCTCAGGTGTTGTTTTCTTTACCTGTAAAATGCATGCAGAATGCAAAAGATCACCTCCATTCCCCAAATTTGAAAATCTAGTTAAATATTCAACAACTAGATTCCAGTATATCTGGCATTTTGTTGTCCTGGATAAACACTTTGTTTTTACATGCTGCATAACACTTCCCCATATTGTAATAGTTTTTACTTTCTGCTAGTTGCTGCCCTGGCAGCTCGAAACTTGAGAGAGTCACATTAAGATGATCTTATAGGATGCCAAAAAGATTTCAAGAAAAACATTGAAATGTTTGAAATACACTTACCAAGGACTATCCTCATTTCACTGTGGGCTTGGATATCAGGCAGCTCAGTGTAGGGTTAAGGGCATGGATCCAGAATCTTAAGACCTACATAATTATCTCAGTTCTACAACTTTTCATTTCCTCAAGCTTCCTGTGCCTCAGTTTCCTCATCTGTAAAATGGAGTCTCTGCCTTCATAGAGTGATTGTAGGATAATATGTGTAAAGCACTGGTAAAGCAATGCCCATTGTCCAGTAGGCGCTCAGTACATGTGTGCTCTTATTATTACTAGGTGATCCCATATTTTCGCCGATGAGAAGACTGAGGCTCAGAGATTAAAATACCATTCCTGGAAGTCACAGAAAAAAGTTAATGATAGAGCAGCGACTGGATTCAGTTTCTGCTCCTGATTATCCCTCCTTTTCCTCAACAATTGCATTCGAGCAAGGATGGCTGTAAAGCCAATCTTAGTTGCTTTAGTTATCCAATTTGATTACTCTCTCTAAAGCCCTAAATCACTTTGGCTTACTTCTCAAAGTAAATTAATTTTTTCAAATGAAATCTTTTGATTCAGTGATTTTTCTGGTAGGTGAGATGTAACAGGAGGAAGATGAAATACAAAAAAAATCAATTTAATTCAATTTCAAAGATATTTATTACCTATTATATATATATAAAATTTTATTTTAGACCTTATTAGGGGACAATCTATTTCCCTTCTCCCTGCCCTTTAGTCTTTCATGAGAAGATTCTTTGCCAGACCTCAGCATGGGTGCATTTATTCACACCACAATATTTATTAGACACCTGCTATTTTCCAGAGACTGTTCAACATGAAGAGGAGAGAGTGGTGAGCAAGACAGGTAAAGCCTATGTTCATGGAGTAAATGTTCTAATACAGGGGTCAGAGAACTATGGCCTCAGTCAAATCTGGCCTGCTGCCTGTTCTTGAAAATAAAGTTGTATTGGCACAGAGCTGTGCTAACTCATTTATGTTTTGCTTAGAGCTACCTTTGCATTACAATGATAGAGTTGAAGAGGTGCCACAGAAACCCTATGGACCTCAAAGCCTAATGTATTTACTATGTAGCCCTTTACAGAAAAGAGTCTGCCCCAGCCAGGAGGATAAACTATTCAATACAAAATAGACAAAATTATTTTGGATATTATAAATAAATTAAAACAAGATTATATAACAGATAACAGAGAGAGCCTTTGTAATTTGGGGGTTATCAAAGGACTTTCTAAGGTGGTGACCTTTGAACTGAGATGAGCACGACAGGAAGGAGTGAATTATGTCAAGAACCAGGTGGTGAAATGTTTCTGGAAACAGGAACAAGTACAAAGGACTGATCAAGAACTGTCTTGGAGAGAATGTTGTGCATGAGGGCAAGACCAATAAGAGACAAGTTCAGAGAACATGCTGGGGCTGAATCACCTGGGCCCCTGTTTGAGGAAGAGTGGCATTTGACTTGGAAAATTAGGGAGAACTTAACATCTGCTACATCAATTTTTTATTGTTTGGGGATAAAGATTAGTGTCCATGGGTGACCTTGCTCTTCTATGCCCACCGCAGGCTATATAACAAAGTCATCCTTTTCTGTATGGATAAAAGTCTGCATATTTCTTCCTTCTTCTTCTCTTCTTGCTATTGGGTGGAAAACTCCGGGTGCTTTCGGTCTGAAATCCTAGGTTATGAGAGGGACCAGGGAAGTTCTGCCCAATTCTCCAAACAGTTTTATCAGTAATAGAATTGCACTATGTTTTAGCTTTGATTTGGCTTACTGTGTGATCCTAACTGACTACAACCGAGAGAGGAGAGGAAAAGGCATTTATCAGGAGCCACGTAGCCATATTTCTTCCAGTTAAATGTAATGCTTTTGATATCGTAACATAGAGTTCAGTGCAAATTTCCACAAATGTGACACAGTTTACACACATAATACGTGAACCAGCTAGGCAATATAGAATCTAACATCATATCCTAAAATGTAATAATGAATCCTCCTGTGATCTGCATTTTAAACCATGATTGTCTATGTAAGTCAGGGTCAAATGAGCAAAGAATAATTAAAAAGCAGAACACCATAAAGGTAACTACATTTGTTCTAAGGGATCTCTGTTAGGAGAACTAGGAAAACTATAGATATAAGGTTGGCAAAGTCACAAGAATGGCCTAAGCGTTTTTCCTAATAACCTTAGAGACTACCTCACTGACAGTATGTACTTATATTAGTTTTGCTTTCATCCAAGGCATTCTTAAGTTGCTTCACTCTTATACTCATATAATCATTGTGATACCCCTGCTATTATTAATTATTACTAATAATTATTGGCATTAATGCTATTCCTAATATTAAATACATTAAATATTTTTTAATAATTATTATTCATTCATACAATTGAATTTAGTGGCAAAGTTGAGATCCCAATCAAGCCATCTGATTCTAGAGCCCATGCTCTTAAGATATGGTCCTCACAGCAATGATGGGAGTCATTGCGGAGCAAGCTGTGTGCTAGAAAGGAGGTGCATGGGCTTTGCAGTCATGTGGATCTAGATTCAAAGCCAAGATCTGTTTCTCACGGGCTGTGTGATTTAGAACATCTCATTTGCTTAGCTGTGCCATCCTGTTTCCTCATCTTTAGGTTGTGAATAAAACACATAGTTCATAGGATTGTTCAGAGGATTAAATGAGTTAAAATGAGGAGAGCATCAAGTACAGCACTGCCCACAGGGTGGGCATCCCACTGGGAACAACCATTTTTATAGTTGTTGTGTTTACCTAGCAATAGAGCGAACTCCAGCTCAAAGTAGTAATATATTAATAATCACCTGGTCAAGTTGGGTTTGAATACCCACAATGTAACTGATACAAACCTTAAAAGAAAACAAAAAAAAAATGAAATGACCACAACACCAAAACCCAAAACTGAAATTCTGCAGACAGAGGAATTTAAAACTTATGTATATTGGTTTATCACAGCTCTGATACCCATGCCCCATCACAGCAGGGGCATGATGATGTGGTGAGTGTCACAGATGTGAATCAGTGGATGACACCAAGCCACACATCAAAACACATAGAGAACCCAAACCAGAAGTAGGGGGTTGTTACATAACTGAGTTGTAAGCGGCTAATCCTGTCATGTGGAGACACATTTTCCTTAGTGAAAACTTCTGTAAGCCTTGTGCAGTGCCAAGTTAAAGAAATCCAATCAGTTATATTTAAAACAAGAAACTCATACTTGTTAAACCCAAGTTTTATCTACAGTCAGTTCCTGTGCCTGGAGTAAGAAGGTCAAATAAACAGCATCCCTAGAAACATAGGCCAACGCAGGGTCTGTTTTTCCTTGGATGTTTCACCTTTCGTATTGGGGTTCCAGGTAAAATCAGGATCAAAATTTGCCTCCCTGTGACAGAATTTTCTCTTAAGGTGAAAAAGTTTCACACAGGCTGTCATTCGTCTAGCACTGTTACATGCTAGGTGATTCCTTAGTTCTTTTAGGTTTGTTTCCAATCCTTTCAAAAAGCCCATAGGACATTGTTGGGGATCCTGAGATTCAGGACACATTAACTCACAGGATCACATATCTGGCACTGAAGTAGCAGAGTTTGGGGTTTAGGTTCTCTGGTTTTAAAATTCTTAACCTGTTCTCCATGTGATGTTTCTTTATACATGCAGGTGATGAATAACAAGCATTTCGATCTACCAGTAAAATCTAAAGTTATCCAGAAGATATCACTTGAGTCTTCTGTGGGCTGATCAAGGTTTCTGTTCATATTTTTATAGCACATTTTCTGGTGGCAGGTAAAAAAGAGGGAATCAACATATACTTCCAATTCTCTATCTCCATCCTCATGGCCATATCACTTGAGGAACTAGCATTAGAAATTCAAGGACTTTAGTTATTTTTTTGCCATCCAAATGTCTTATCTGTTGGATCAAAATTTCTGTCAATTGACCAGAAAAAATTATCTAAGCCAGCTATTTGTCAGTTAATCATTTAAATATTTCTCAATCAGATGGTGTGTTGGAAAGGTAAAGCTATAATCTCAAAAATTTTTATCATGTGTCTAAACAGATTTTTTTTGGTTCTTCAAGTCAGAGTGAAGGCTTTGAGTTAGAAGAAAGATGATAAAAATATAAGACCAAAGTTTGTTTTATTCTAAAATTAACTTCTTTTGGCAAATTCTCTCAAGTGGAGGAAAATCTGTGGAGTGGTGGCTATTGAAATTTGTTTAACATGATCCTTCATTTGTGACTTGGCACCTCTGGTATATATCTGGATAGTTTTTTTTTAATGTGGAAAAAGCAAGAAATGGTTAGTAGTTTGAAAAAATAAAAAAAGGGATAACAGAAAAAACACCTGTACCATTTGAATGAAAAATGGATAAATTTTTATGTCTGTTTTTGAAACCACACAAACAGAAAAACACATGGTTTAATTTTATCCATTCACTGTGGAACTTTTAATGAATAGAGATTCTGAGCATAAAAATATACAATGCGGTTCACCTGGAATAAGCTGTGGTCTGAGTTTCTAAAGAGGATATTCCATAGCACCCACCTTGGACCATTTGGAGAATATGGCTTATATATAGAATTCCATCCTCTACCCTTGAAAGTTCTGCTTCTAAAACTCTATGATGGGGGACGAATTTTAGACTATAAGAAAATATGAGGCCACTGGTGAACCCATGAAAGCTGTTATGGAAAGTCCAGTGGATATCTGAGGACTTTGACTACACAGATTCTATTTTCCTTCCTCTGATTTCCCACTGAGAGACCTTTCCTTCCTATTCTACAAAATCTTGCTAGAACTGTCAATCAAGATGCCACTTTGTCCTGGCAAATGGAGCACGTTTTGTTGGGGTTAGTGCCATATATACAGTGTTAACTGCTATAGCTCCCAGAAGAGTGTGTCTTAAGCTGTGTGACCCAAACATGTATTCCATATTCCATAGGCAGGTCCCTTAGGAAAATTTCATTTTCCTACACTCCACCCAATGACTGCTATGTTAAGGAATGCTTTTCACCCTTTCCTTTTGATTCTGTGGTATACCTCAAATTCTAAATGCACTATTTTCAATCTCTTTCTTGATCTTTTTCTCTCACTTTTTTCATCCAGTTTTATTGATATATAATTGACATACAACACTGTATAAGTTTCAGGTGTACAGCATAATGATTTGACTTCCATACATCATGAAATGATTATCACAATAGGTTTAGTGAACATTCATCATCTCATATACTGATAGATACAAAATTAAAGAAATAGAAAATAAATTTTCCTTGTGATGAAAACTCTTATGATTTATGCTCTTAACAAATTTCATATATAACATACAGCAGTGTTAATTATATTTATCACAGTGTACATTACATCCCTAGTACTTATTTGTCTTATAACTGGAAGTTTGCACCTTTTGAGTGCCTTCATCCAATTCCCACCCAACCCCCTCCTCTGGTAACCACAAATCTGATCTCTTCTTCTATGAGTTTGCTTGTATATTTATTCATTTGTCTTTGAAGTATAATAGACATACAACATGACGTTCATTCCTGTTATGCAGCATAGTGAGTTTTTTCTGTACATTTCAAAATAATCACCACTATAAATTCAGTTATATATGTCACCATACAAAGAATTACTTCGTTATTGACTATACTTTCCACATTGTACATTTTATACCTGTGACTCACTTATTTTGCAGCTGGAAGTTTGTACCTCCTAATCTCCCTATTTCTTAATACCTTAATCTCTATTTCTTAATCTCTCTGTTTCTTTCCTCACCCCACCACCCTCCCTCTGGCCACCACCTGTTTGTTCGCTGTATCTATGACTCTGCTTCTATTTGGTTATGTTTGTTCATTTGTTTTGTTTTTTAGATTCCACATGTAAGTGAAATCATACAGTATTTGTCTTTCTCTGTCTGTTTTATTTCACTTAGCATTAATATCCTCTAGGTCCATCCATGTTGTCACAAATGACAAGATTTCATTCTTTTTTATGGCTGACTAACATTCCATTGTATATATATACCACTTCTTCTTTATCCATTCATCTATTGATGGGCACTTAGGTTGTTTCTATACCTTGGCTACTGTAAGTAATGCTGCAGTGAACATATAGATACATATATCTTTTCTAAATTGTGTTTTCGTTTTCTTCAGATAAGTACCCAGAAGTGGAATTGCTGTTTTTAACTTTTAAAGGAACCTCCATACAGTTTTCCGTAGCGGCTGCACCAACTTACATTCCCACCAACAGTACACAGGGTTCCCTTTTCTCCACATCCTTGCTAACACTTGCTATTTGTTGTCCTTTTGATAATAACCATTTTGACAGGTGTGAAGTGATATCTCATTGTGGTTTTGATTTGTACTTCATTAATGATTAGTGGTGTTGAGTATCTTTTCCTGTGCTGGTTGGGCTTCTGTATGTCATGTTTGAGAAAGTATCTATTCAGATCCTCTGCCCAGGAGTTTTCGTTTTTGACATTGAGTTGTATGAGTTCTTTATATATTTTGGATATTAACCCCTTATCAGATATATCATTTGCAAATATCTTCTCCCATTCAGCAGGTGGCCTTTTTGTTTTGTGGATAGTTTCCTTTGCTGTGTAAAAGCTTTTTAGTTTGTAGTAGTCCCATTTGTTTATATTTGCTTTTGTTCCCCTTGCCTGAGGAGATGGATCCAAAAAAAAAAAAAAATTACGAAGAACAATGTCAAAGAGCTTACTATGTTTTCTTCTAGAAATTTTATGGTTTCAGGTCTTACATTTAAATCTTTGATCCGTTTTGAGTTTATTTTTGTCTGGTGTAGGAAAGTGGCCTAGTTTGATTTTTTTGCATGTAGCTGTCCAGTTTTCCCAACACCATTTATTGAAGAGGCTGTCTTTTCCCCAGTGTGTATTTTTGCCTTGTTTGTTGTAGATTAATTGCCTGTGTAAGTATGGGTTCATTTCTGGGCTTTCTATTCTGTCCAATTGACCTGTGTCTGTTTTTGTGCCAGTACTATACGGTTTTGATATTACTGTAGCTTTTTAGTATAGATGGAAATCAGGGACTGTGGTACTTCCAGCTTTGTTCTCCTTTCTACAGGTTGTTTTGGCTATTTGGGGTCTTTTGTGTTTCCATACAAATTTTAGAATTATTTGTTCTACTTATGTGAAAAATGCCCTTGGTACTTTGATAGGGATTGCATTGGATCTGTAGATTGCCGTGGGCAGTATGGTCATTTTAACAATATTAATTCTTTCAATCCATAAACATCGTATATCTTTCCATCTATTTGTGTTGCCTTCAATTTCTTTCATCAGTGTTGTATAGTTTTCCAAGTACAGGTGTGTGTGCATGTGTGTGTGTGTGTGTGTATGTGTGTGTGTGTTTACCTCCTTAGATAGATTTATTCCTAGGTATTTTATTCCTTTTGATGCAATTGTAAATGGGATTTTTAAAAAAAATTCTCTTTCTGGTAATTTGTTGTTAATGTATAGAGATGCAAAAGATTTCTGTATATTTGGATGCCTTTTATTTCTTTTTCTTGTCCGATTGCAGTGGCTAGGATTTCATATACTATGTTGAATAAAAATGGTGAGAGTGGTATCCTTTATTTGTTCCTGGATGTCCCAAAGCTGGTGTCAGCCATCTGGTGTGTGGGGCTAGATCCCGAAACAGCTGGCTGAGGAGTCCAAGATGTCTCGGACCTTGTGTTGGCCTACTGGTGGGTGTGGCCAGGGCCTGGCTGGGTCCCAGGGCTGGCTTTGGACTGCTGGTGAGTAGAACCAGCTCATGGATTACCTGGCTGCAGGTCCCTGGGGGTCCTGGGACTAGTGTCAGCATGCTGGTGGGGAGGTCCAGTTCCTGACGTGGCTGGCTGTGGGATTTGGGGTGTCCTGAAGCTGGTGTCAGCATAGATGGGCAAGGCTGGGGTCCAGGGGCTCCTGGGCCTAGTGCTGGCCTGCTGGTGGGTGGGCTGTGCTTTGACATAGCATATTGCAGGGATGCAGTAATCCTAGGCTGGTGTCTGCTTGCTGGAGGCTGGGTCCTGGGGCTAGTGCCAGCACAATAGCGGATGGGTCTGGGTCCTGGGCCATCTGGTGGGTCCAGGGTGACAGTGGGTTCAGGAGGTCTTAAGGCAGCAGGCCTGCTGGTGGATGGGGCTGGGTCCCTATGCTAATAAGCTAGATGGAGGATTCCAAAAGAGTGCTTGCCAGCACCAGTGTCCTCCTGATAGAACGAGCTCCCCAAAGTGGCCGCCACCAGTGTCTATGGCCCCAGGATGAGCTCCAGTTTCCTCTTGCCTCTTCTGGAGGCTCTCCAAGATGAGCAAGCGGGGCTGACCCAGGCTCGTTTCAATTTATGGCTTCTGTCCTGGGTCCTGCTCTGGGTTCCAGAGTGTATGAGATTTTATGTGTGCTTTTTAAGAGTGGAGTCTCTAATTCCCACAGTCTTCTGGCTCTCCCAAAAGTAAGCCCTACTGGCCTACAAAGGCAAAAGTTCTGGTGGTTCATCTTCCCCATGTAGGGCCCCCATGTTGGGGAGCCCAGTTTGGGGTTTGGACCCCACACTCCTTGGGAAGAACCTCTGAAATTGTAATTATTCTCTTTTTGTGTTGCTCCCTAGGGCGTATGGGTCTTGACTACACCATATCTCCACCCCTCCTACCCATCTTGTTGTGGTTCTTTCTTTAGTTGTAGAAGATCTGTTCTGCTAGTCTTCTGGTCTTTCTCATCAATAACTGCTCTGTAAATAGAATAGTTTTGGTGTGGCTGTGGGGAGGAGATGAGCTCGGGATCTTTGTACTCCATCATCTTGGCTACTTCCTCCTCTCTCTTTCACTTTGGTTAGCTGGATTTAGTTTTTGTTGCTTGCAACTAAAGAACCCAAACTAATCACAGATTTTAAACATTTATTTAAATATATAAGTAAATCAACTTAAAAGCACATTACCATTTTACATGTTTATAGTACATATTGCTATTGAAATAACAATAATACAGTAGTCACATAAATTTTCAATTTTCATTCTTCAATTCTTGGACAAATTTCAGGATCTTTCTCTATAACAATTTCATTGCAGTTGGCTTGGGTGATAGACATGAACAATGCTGAGTTTTCAGGTTTAGGGGGAGAATATTTAGATATAGGCTGACAGGTACTGGAGGGGAGCTTATTAGCCTGCTTTAAAGTGTAGATTGAAGAAGATAGTTACATATAAATTTATTTTGTTTTGTTGTACCTAACATGCACAAAAGCCTTTGTCTTTTATACCTGGCTCTTCATTAAATTGTTTAACTCCTAAAGTATTGATTTTACAATTAGATAGCCAACCTGCTTGATTTATAATTCTCACAATTGAGGAAAATATATAGAAATATAAATCCCAGGCTTCCCTGGTGGCACAGTGGTTAAGAATACACCTGCCAATGCAGGGGACACGGGTTTGAGCCCTGGTCGGGGAAGATCCCACATGCCACGGAGCAGCTAAGCCTGTGCGCCACAACTACTGAGCCTGTGCTCTAGAGCCTGTGCGCCACAACTACTGAAGCCCGTGCACCTAGAGCCTGTGCTCTGCAACAAGAGAAGCCCCTGCTCACCACAGCTAGAGAAAGCCCGTGCGCAGCAACGAAGACCCAATGCAGCCAAAAATAAATAAATAAATGTATTTAAAAAAAAAAAAAAGAAATATAAATCCCCATATCGAAAAATTTCATTTAAATGGACTTCGGGGGAAAATTTAGTATATGTATTTCAGGTGTCAAATGCATTTCTGGACAAATCATATAAAATTTAAAGCCTTGTTTATTGCCCCCTCCCCTTCTTCCATACTTTAGTGATAGAAGTAGACACTGGATGAATCATGAAATTGGCTCAGGAGATCTTTTGTCCCCTTCTTTTCACATTTGGGCCACTTTTATCCCTTTCTCACTACAAGCAATCCGAGTTCACATGGCACATGGATTTCCTTTTAACAAGGGGAAGAGAGTGAACAGCTGATGATTCCTGGGAGAGATTGCTTCCCTCCCCAGAGAAAACTCTGTAATGGTATAACTTCAGGTGTAATGACACCTGAGGAGGCTTTGCATTTTAGAAAACAGAAGTTTACATGGAGTACCAGACTCCTAAATCTTGATATTCACAAGATATTTTGTTTTGGCCAAGTTCCTTATTTTACCTCCACTACAGTCTGATGAATCAGATTCCTATTTGATTTTTATTTTTGTGATGAAGAATCTGAGGCTAAGGATTCAAATAAGATCCACTAAATTCCCTTAGATGGGAAATGTAGGAGCTTAGATTACGATCTTGGCTTTTTGGCACTAGAGCCTTACATTCTTTATATTTTCCCACTCCACCTTTCTAAATTCCTTTTAAACCAGGATGGTTCAGCCCAACTTCTCAGCAACATAGATCCACAGATCTCCTTCTATTCATCCCGGTCAGCCACTCCCTTCAGAAGTTTCAATTCACTTTACAGGTGAAAAGAAATTAGATTCTTGTTTTGGAGATTTTTAGCCCTACCCTCTTTTAAGATTTAATTTGTTTTACATGAGAGAACATAAACAAAAATGTACCAAACATCCAGTCTTCAAACTAACAAAAACTATAGAGGAGATAAGAAATAAAAATATCAATTTTCAATTTCAATGAACCATAGAATTTTAAGATTGGAAGGAATCTTAAGTCATTAGGTTCAAATGCTGGTATTTCTGAAGTTGTGCTGTGTAACCAGCTCAAAACTAATGTCATTTCAGAAAATCATGTACCACAAAATCACAATGAGGATTTATTCAGTGTTTCCCATTTGTGCTAGATATTGTTCTAAGTGAATTACCCATGTAGTCATATTATATATATATATATATATATATACATATATGTAGCCATGGCCCATTATGTATATGTAAGTATAAATATTTTACAGTCATAGAGTCATAACCTGTTTCATTTATATAAAACATACTGTCCTCACAATAACTCTATTAAATATTTTCTTTTAATTATTCCATTTTAGAGATGAGGAAACTCATAGGCTCATTTAACTTCCTTAAAGTCACATAGCTAGCAGCAGTCAGAATCTGAACACAAGAAACACGGCTCCAGGACTGCTGCATTACAGTTCCTCATGGGATTGGAGAATAGACAACTCACCTTGCACAAGGATCCTGCCACTGCTCAGGCACGGCAAAGATGATGACTTTATAGGAAGCTATTGATTTTTAATTATTTACTTTGCTATTGGGTAACTTACTGATCTCAATGATTGGTTGTAATAGCTTTTTGGTGATGCCGTCTGAGTTTTCTAGGTGTACAATCATAACATCTACAAATAAGAACACTTTTTCTTCCTTCATTTCAATTGTTATACCCAATATCAGTTACCTGGTTTATTAGATCGGGTGTAATGCAGGTTTTCGTACAAATTAGTTGGAATGATGAAAATGTTGTAGAATTTTGGAGACTCTATAAGCAGTTAAGAAGCTTTTCAGGTATAATGCAGTAATGGTCTGGCCTCAATAATGGCATGGGGAAATCAGTATCTATTACAGAGGGGTTTTATATTAAAAATTGACTAAACTTAGGGATATGGCCTGGGAAACACTAAAAGGTTTTGAAACTAAGGCATGCAAGTCTAATTGATAATGATCAGGAAATTGACTCTATTTTAATAGCTGTTGAATTCCACTAATCTATTCATCTGAAACGAGGTGACTAGAAAGAAATAATTAGAATTTTCAGTTTATAGACAATGCTAGGAATGTGTTTCTAAGAGAAATAAATACATATTTTTAAATTTGTACAGCCTCTGTGTGGTCTGATATTTGCTTTATAAACCTATAAAATATACTATATAAAGTTAACCTGATGCTTCTCCAATTTATAAAGTAACTTTAAAAAACAATATTCTGACTCATTTAACCTTTTAAAACCCTGAGATGGAGAATACACTGGGTTTTGAAATTTTAGTCCACTACAGAATTATTAGGCTAGATCTTAAACATGGGTGTTACAAGAAGATTCTTGATTTAATTGATCTAAGGTAGAGCTTAGGAATCTACATTTTTAGCTAGCAGTCCAGGTAATTCTGATAAATTGGTTCACAGACTACACATTGAGCAACCCTGGTCTAGGTCTTTACAATTTGCACCAGGACTTTGAATTTGTGTGCTGTATTTGGTACACATATCTCTGTCACTCATATTCCAAATTTTAGTACCTTCTGTTTCTCTGAACATGGCAGTTTGTTAAGTTTTTCCATATCCCTGTCCATATGGTTCTGACTTCTTAGAGTGTCATGACTTGCCTACCAGATTAACAGTCAAGTTATCCTTCTAAACTCTACTCAGGCTCAGGGGAATCTTGGTTCTCTTCCTCAGGGTGAGACTGAGGGCTTGCATGTCCCTCACAAGCAGAAGATGCAGCCAAGTCATCCTTTCATTGTAGTGGGGCTAAGAAGAAGGACCACAGGTGAGGCATCTTTCCTGAACATATATGGAAGCCTCCACAGCTGTCCCCAGCCTATGAAAATACCCCATCCTTTGGTGAGCTTGCTGTCACAACCAAATGAGAATTAAAGACAATTAAATGATATATATTACTTCTGTCACTCCTACTTATTTTGCTTACTCCCGAGGAGAGGCAGAACAATATTTAGTATGGTCTACTTTATAAAAATGAAAGAAGATACTGTATACATGTAAGCATAGGGAAAGAAAAAAATGCTGAATGCACAGAGCTTTTACCTACTTCCATTAATTACTCATAAAGAAAATGAGGAAAGGATAAAAATACACTACCACTAAAATTGAGCAGTGATGATCAATCTGTTTCTGTAATGAAGGATGTATTTCCACTAACTGCAAGACCAATAGACATGGATTAAAAAGCACAGTAGTGAAGCAGAAACATCATATACCTTGACTTGTTTGGGTGAAAGTAGGTAGACATATCCTGTCTGTCCCTTGTTCAAACTTATATATGACTGGGAGGATGATCAACTAACACTCTGAGATACCTGAAAGGAAGGGAAGAGTGGTGGTGTATCACAGGAGCTGTGCATCCCACAAATAAGCCTCTGGAGTTGGGACTGAAACACAACAAGTCCAGGTCACAACGGTCATTGGCGAATTCAGTCTCGTCTTACTGCCTCTTACTGTATGAGTGTCAGACAATCATGAACTGGCTCTAAGAAAACCCCTCTCAGGGACAGTTACTCAGAATTCAACCATGAGCTCTGCGTAGCATGTCACTGTAGTAGCTAGTTTTAAAAATAAAATAAACAAAATAAATATAGTCTACCACACAAACCAACAAACTGACCAACCAAAACACTGCAGAACAAGAGAAAGAAAATAGCATCCTGAAGACAATCCTCAGAAGATATCCCAAGCTGCTTCAATCATTGGTAGCATCTTCGGGGTGAGTTTACACTTCCAGGACCAAGTTTGATAGAGACAGCCCTCATTTGAATGAGGAGTTCCCAAAATATCTGTTTAGAAACAGTCTTAGCATATTACCATTTATATAATTTGGAAGATATTTTTGCAATATCTTTTTTTTTTTTCTGGTGAAAGAAAGGGGGAGCCCCATCTCTACTTATCCCTCCTGGGTGGTCCTGTTGCTCCTGCATAGCAGCAGAAAGGGTGTAATTTTTTCTTCTTTCAAAGATCCTAAGTGGAGGTTATTGCTCTGCCTTTATTGTTTGTTGCATTCTCAGCACTGCCTCGCTCCTGCTAGTTTGTGTAAGAGCCCGATAGGGGGCTTTCATTATCTTTTTTCTAAGTGTCACCTTCCTTGCTTTTCCCCTTGTTTTCTTTCTTTCTGCCGATATCTTCATTTTCTTTTTGCTAGGATGTTTCTTTGAAAAGGGAGAAAGTAGTATACTTCTTTAAAAGCATACCTCATTCAAAACATAGAGAAGAAAGAGATTAATAAATTGAGAGGAAGGGCATGAATTGAGAAAGTTACAACTCCAAAAACTGCAATTGTGGGAGAGAAAAAGTGTGAAAGAACAGTAGATAGTGTGAAACAATCTAAGGCAGAACACTGAAAACCTCTATTCAGAAATGCAACAAATTAGACATTCCCTTTTGCTTGTCAATCTCCTATTCTCAATTCTTATGCACCATCTCTTTTTCCTGATGCTCAGTCTGAAGTATTTCCTCTCATGAAAAGAATAGAGTTTTTCAAACTGAAGAGTCTAATTAGTAACAAGGTTTTCCATCCTTTCACTATTGTGTTGTAAGTTCAGCTTCTCTTTTCTGTACTGTTTACAATGGAAGCATTTATAATAACGGATATCACAGTAGGATACCGCCATTATTGGTAGTATCGAAATGAGAACTGTGGAGAGAAAATAGACATGAGTTCAAGTACTGCAGTGTCCATTCTTTGTAAGTGTTTTTGTCTAATGCAATAACAAGCAGGCACATACCATATTGGAACTACACTAAGTGGATAGTGAAACACCTCGACAATATCATTAATTCGCTATGAGCATATGGACTGAGCCTCAAATTCAGTATTGGAAAAAGGTTGCTCACTTCCCAATTTTGACACCACTCTTAGAGTCTACGTTTGTTTAGCCTTCAGGCAGAAGCAGAACTGGAAATAGAGATGTCAGAGATGGCTGGGAGAAAAGGAAGCATTTTGGGGGGAGGGATGTAGAGAGTATTAGTTTTAATCACATGCAACTATACTTTCCAAATTTAGCATGCATGAGAATCAACGGTAGAGCGAGGTTCCTGGTTCTTGTCACAGAAGTTTTGCTAAGAAGCCAAATAATTTGCATTTTCAAGATAATTCTTGGTGATACCAATGCTTCCAGTAAATAAATGGACCACATTTGTGTAGCGAGGACATAAGGCACGATGTTTCTGGGGAGAAAAATCAAAATAGGAGACGTGGGAAATTTTGAAATTATCCTTGACTCTCTCCTGCTCATGTCTTACTCCCCTGAGCTCTCTCACTCTCTGGCACAACTTCCAGTCACTTGTAGATTGATCTTGTAGATTCTACCCTCAAATTACCTTTTTAGTTTACCCCCATATTTGCACTCCCCACTCTAATTCAAACCCCTTTTTGCCTGAATCTTTAATGGTATCTTGAGTGATCTCCCATCCTCAAGTCTTGTCTCAATTTATTCTAGCCTCCATGTAACTTTCTTTTTTAAAAAAATCTGATCAAATTGTTCCTCTGATTAAAATCCAACAAAGGCCTCCAGTTCTTTACAGAGTGAAGTCCAAGCTTCTTAACGTTGCATATTAGGCTTTCCTGATCTCTCCTTCATCAATCTGTCCAGTTTTCTCTCCAGTGATTCCCCATTCCATCCCCTCTGAGCAATGCTTTATTTATCTGACATCCATGTAGAGCTGTTTATGGTTCCTGAACCGGCAACACTATAGTCTTTCCACCTGGAATATCCTTACTGGGAGGAATCTCCATTCATCCTTCAAAATCCAATCTTTGAAGGCATAACTCCTCTTTGAGATGTTCCATGACTCTTTAGATAGTCCACTGCCTAAAACCCTTCCTCTTCTCTAGCCACTTGTCAACTTGTAGTAGTTACCTGCTTTTTTTCTTCTCCTCTAAAATAGTACCATTACCTTGAAAGCAGTGTTCAAAACGCAAATTTTGAAACATCTAGCACAATGCTGTTTGCTCAGTTAAATTGATTTTAAGAGAGATTAAACCTCATTTGAAGATTTCCATTTGTCAGATATGGAGAGAAGACAGGAAAGATAAAGAAATTGTGTCAAAGCCCTTAAAATAGGGCTACAAGAGTGATGCAATGTCTTTGCTAAAATGAGACAGTTCAGTCAAATAGGATTTCTGTCTTGTTAAGAGGCTCAAGCAGGTCACTGTAAGGACCAGGAAACACTTAGAAACCAGTGAGTGTGTGTATATTTATGTTTCAGAGCCTTATGCCTGAGGTGTATTGTTTAAATACTCAGTACAAATATCACCCATTGTATATAGGGCATGCAAATTGCTAATACTTGGGTTATTTTATTCTAGCTGTGATGTGCTTTGAAAAACTATCCAATATCCTTTACCTCATTAAACACAAAGCCTGCAGCAAGTCTGAAGATTTACAAAGTATCTATTTTCCTATAAACGGAGAGGGAAGAAATAAACTTTGTAAAGTACAACATAACAGAACACTTTCCCCCTTCTTCCTCTCGCGTTCTGTTTGTATACCCCAACCAGAGTCATGGAAACCCCGGTTGCCCTAAAGTTACAATACATTCTTTCATATCTCTCAGGCCAGGGGTAACTCTTAAAAATTTCAACTTTATGAGGGAATACGAATTATACAACCAAACAATCCTGTCCCCAAATACTACATGAATACACCAAGGAAAATTCACTGGGGTGGATAACATAGACTTAGGATGGTAGAAGTAGGTAGAAAACCAGAGCCCCAAGGCAGGTGGTGCTTTGATAAATGTTAGTTTCTGAAATGTGCGACCAGGAGTTTTGGTTCTCCATATGGCTCCAAGGCAATCTAGGGAGAGTCTCCCAGCACACATGCTACATTTTTTCTTTTTCTTAGCCTAAATTCTCATAGAAGAGTGACTCACTTAACCTCTCCAGCTGGCTTCAGTCTATTAAAACACTTTGCTTTCAACATGGGCTCTGGTCTGGGAGGGACAGAAAGGAAGAAGGAGGTTGTTGAGCTGATTCTGGGCTCTAATTTGTTAAGAAGCTCAGGTATGTGCTAGCCGTGATGTCACTGCACAGTATAGTTAGAGGAGCATCTGTTTTCTCTGCTTCATTTGACCCTAGATCCTCTTTCTAAACCTCCCTCTCCTAATCTTTACTATTATTTGACTCAGGGGCAAACTCATACCTCCTGGGGCATTTTTGACCCAGAAGAGTCCTTAGAATAGCCTGATCTTCCCCTTGGAGAATTGTAACCTTTGAGAGCATACTGAACACATGGTTGCCAAGGAAATCAAGAAAACGGTGCACAACTGTTTCAGTTTTACTGTCTGTTTCAGGAACTATAGCCTCCAGATAAAGAAGATAGAATACAGCCTGTGGGTCATTTATGTGGTAGTTTTATTCTTTCTCCCTCCAGATTCTCACTTCTATGTTTGAAGACTGTCTGCATCATCTTTGGGAAGTAACCACCTGATTACTCTCTTCTGAATATTTCCCAATTTAAAATTTTATTACATCTTATGCAATTATGTAAAATTTTATGTTAATTTAATCTTTAATGATTAAAGTTTGACTTTTTTAATTGGTAAAATATATAAAAGTTTATAGGTTTAACAACATTCAAAATTTTCCAAAGAGAATAAGGTATAAAATTTTAGTGTATATATGTGTGTATATAAAAAATGTAAATACATGTATGAATTGTTGGGCCCTGAATGGGAGAGGTGTCTTGAATGCCACAGAGCAAGATTTTCACTTCTCATATTTTAGATAGTTTTATGCAGCATAAAACTATCAAAGCCTTAAGCTGGAGTTTATAACATGTTGTTGTGTATTAGGTTTACCCTGAAAGGAAGACCGCAGGGTTGTTTTTCTTAAAGAAAATATACCTTATATTTGGGCTCTGTGTTTTTGATCCTAATGTAAGACCTTACATAATCTATGTCTATCATTTTAGTATCGTTTGAATCTGGCTACTTTTCATTAGCGTGCTGGTGACTTTGCACTTACTGCTTTGTTGTTCCAGTCACTGATTTAATGTTGAACAGAACAGACTACCCTATGGTAAATTTTCCCAGGTTGAAATTTTGATTTTCGTAAATTAAATAGGTATAAATATAAAATAGGTGTGTGTGTGTGTGTGTGTGTGTGTGTGTGTGTGTGTGTTTGTCTCTCTCTCTCATGACAAAGTGCGATTTATCCTGGGAATGTGATGCTTGTTCAGCATTTGAGAATTAATCAGTATAATTTATCATATTAACAATCTAAAGGAGAAAAATCATTTGATCCTCTCAGAAGATGTAAAAAATGACGTTTAACAAAATTCAGCATCCATTCCTGATAAAAACTCTCAACAAACTAGGGACAGAAGGAAACTTCCTCAACATGAAAATGGTCGTCTACACAAAAAGGTCACTAATTTCTTAATGGTGGAAAATTGAATACTTGCCCACTAAAAGAACAAGACAAGTGTGCCCACTCTTACCACACCTATGAACATCATACTCTAGGTTGTAATCAGTGCACTGAGACTAGAAAAAGAAATAAACCCATACCAACAGATATGGAAGAAATAAGATTGTCTCCATTTTAGACAACATAATTTTCTGCTTAGAAAATACCAAAGAATCTAAAAAAAAGCTGCTGGAATAAGTGAGTTTAGTAAAGTTTCAGGACACAAACTCAATATACAAAAATTAATCACATTTCTATATATTAAAATTTAACAATTTTGAAATTTAAAAAAATCATCATTTATTATAGCACCAAAAACATGAAATAATTAGGTACATGTATAATAAAATCTGCACAAATTTTATACACTAAACATTATAAAACACTGATGAATAAAATATTTAAATGAATGGATATAAGCCTTATACATAGATTGGAAGGTTTAATGTTTATGTCAATTATCTCCAAACTGATCTTTAGTTTCAACTCACTCTAAATTAAATTCTAGCAGAAAATCTTTGTAAAATTTGACAATCTGATTTTAAAATTTATATGGCAAGGCAATGGAACTAGAATAGCCAAAAAGTTTGAAAAAAATCATGGAATACCTGCACTATTTTAAGACATCATATAACTTTAGTATTCAAAGCAGTGTGGTATTGGTGAAATTATAGAAACACTGATCAAAGGAACAGAATAGACTCCAGAAGTAGACTCAATGTACAGGATCAGTGAGGTTTCAACAAAGAGTAAGGACAATTCAGTGTTGAAATGTCCATCTTTTTAACAAACAATGCCAGAAATATTGGACATGCAAATGCAAAAAAAGAAAAAAAAAAGTTGGTTCTTGAACTCAAAATGGGTCATACTTAAAAATAAAACCTAAAAGTGTAAATTATTTAGGCTATAATACAGGCAAAAGTATTTGTGAGCTTGGGATAGGCAAAGATTTCTTTGATTAGACAACAAGAACACAATCTACAAAAGAAAAAAATTATACATTGGACTTAATCACCATTTAGAATTTCAAAACTCCTGCTCTTTGAAAGATATTCTTATGAAAACAAAAATAGAAAAAGCCATAGACTGAAAGAAAATATTTTGTATTACATATTTGATAAGATATTTGTACCTAGAGCTCAATGGTAAGAAAACAAACAATAATTTAAATATGTTTTTGAAAAATATTTAAACTGATACCTTACCAAAGAAGATATACACATGGCATATAAGCACAGGTAAAGATGCTAAACATCATTAGTAATTAGAGAAATACAAATTAAAACCATGATGAGATACCACTATTATCATGGAAGAGATTTCACTAGCTGACAATACAGTGTGTTTGTGAGGATGCAGAGCAACTGCAACTTGCATAATTTGCTGTTGAGAAGGCAAGTTACTACATTAACTGTGGAAAAAAGATTGTTGACTTCTGAAATAGTTAAATATTCACTTATCACCTGTCTTATTCCTGGGAATACACTGAAGTGAAACAAATACCTTTTTAATTAAAAATTATATGCAAATATTTGTAACAACTTTATTCATAATTGACAAGGACTGAAAGTAACAGAAATGTCCATTAACAGGTAAATGGGTAAATAAACTGTGTTGCATGATACTATAGAATACTACTCAGCAATACAAAGGAACAAACTATTAATACCACAGCAATGTGGCTAAATCTCAAATGCATTATTGTAAATGAATGAAGCTAGCCCCCAAAGTCTACATACTGTATGATTCAATATACATGATATCCTGAAAAAACCAAACTATAGACACAGAAAATGGATCAATTATTGTCAGAGGCTGGACTAAGAGAGAAGGATGACTCCAAAGATGAATAGGGGAAATTTTTGAGATAATATAATTTTTCTGTATTTTGATTTTGGTAGTAGTTATATGACTATGCATTTGCAAAACTCAAAAATCTATATATGAAAAAAAACTATATATGAATTTTACTCTGTAACATATACCTTTATAAAAATAATTGATAAAAGAACATTAAAAAAGAAACAATTCAAGTCACACAGTAGTAAGTTCCAGCCCAGATGATGTAGATTGGAAATGTCATAGGAATTTAGGAGCAAATCATCAGAAACTAGAAGGTCAAGGAAGTTCTGATAGAGGAGGATATGGTATTTTATTTAGATCTTGAAAAAAATCCATTAGTGAAAGAGAGACAAAAAGGCAAATTTAGAATGGTGAGGGGAACTTAAAACAAAATTGTGGTTGCTTTGTGCCATAATGATTTATTTTTAGTTTTATCTAAAGACTTGGGAAAGTCAACTAAATGTAAGAAAAGATTAAAATCTGGGTTTATATCTTCTGCTTTATTATGAACCAGCTATAAGATCTTGGATAAGTTATTCAAAATATTTGATTCTTCATTTTGATACTCTTACAAGAGGAATAACAATTCCTATCTTAAGATTCAATGACATTTACTTAGCCCCTAAATAATTCTAAAGTTGACTGGTAATTTCCAGTTTAGGGACCAGGTGTAAGTTACTTAGCTTCTTTGAACCTCTTTTCTTTTCTCCAAAAAGAGAATGATGATGATACTCATATGCTAGATTTGTTGAGAAGTTAGAATAGGATCATGTGGTCAGTGAGTGCTCATCTTGTTTGTACTTATTCTAGATCAAATATAAAATGAAGTAGTCACAGCCTAGGCAGACAGAACATGATATTCAAAGCCAAGAGACTAAGAGAAAATCTAGCGTATTTGGGAAACTTAAAATAGTTGATGTGGTTGATATTAAAGGCTAAAGGGAAAAAAGCAGTGAGAGAAAAGATGCGCAGTAGCTAAATCATGAACTATGTGTGGTTTGGCCTTCATTTTATCCCTAATTATGAGAATAGCAATGGAGAAGTGTTGACTGATTTGAGAAATATTTGGGAGGCAGAATTTAAAGGGTTTAATGACAAATTGGGATGGTAAATGAGAGAGAAGAAGGAATCAAGGACAACCCTTCAATTTCTGGCTTAAGTGACTAAGTGACTAGGATGTTTGTAGTGTTAGTACCTACCTAGGGAATGAAGGGCTAAAAAGAAGTGTGTGTGTGTTTGTGTGTGTGTGTGTGTGTGTTTGTGTAAGGTTAGTGGGTGAGAATGTTGATGAGTTTGATTTTCAAAATGTTGGGTTTGAAGAGGTAATGGATATCAAGTGGAAATTTTCATTAAGCCTCTGTATATTTGGTTCAAAGTGTGACCCTGAAGGAGATTTGTGAACTAGAAGAACATAAGTGATAGTTGCAGGTATGGAAATGAAAGAAATTAAATAAATTAAATTTATAAATTAGGCAGAGAAGAGACAGAAAGACTGAACTCCAGGAAATACAATTACTTCATGTCTAGAATGAGGAATTGAGTTCAAGATGGAAAGAAACTTAGAGGGAGAGACTAGATGATTCTGACAATAAAAATGGTAAAGGCTAGATAATATTAATTGAATGCTTATTGTATAATAGACACCATGCTGAGTTGTATATAATTATTATCTCATTTTATATAAAGGGAAATGAAGGCTTAGGGATAATAAATGATGTCCCAAGGCACACATTTATAAGTATTTGGATCTGGGTTTGAAGTCAGGAAGCCTGACTGCAGAGCTTGAATTCTTATACATTCAGGTTGGAGAGATGTCACCAAAGTCATGGGAAAAGAGGAATGCCAGAAGGGAGAGTTTAACTGTGTTAAGCAAACGTTGTACATTTTGCATTGAATGTAACAATTAGGAAGAGAAGTCATGAGTGATCTTGAAAAGAGACTTTCCATGTATATGGCAGAAGGCAAAGCCAAATTACAGAACATGGAGCAGGTGTAACAAGGATAGAAGCAAGTATGAACTTATTGGTGATGCCAAGATCACTTTTCCAGTGGTCATAGCCCTTTGGGTTTCTGGAATAGCTCTATGAAGACAAAGACCTAACTGGTTTGTAGCAATTTGAAGATTTTTAACAATCATGCATTTGCCACATGAAGGCTAATAAGGGAAGTGAAACTCTCATGGTAAATAGGTAGGACTGCTTATTTACCAACAGCAACAGTGACAACACATACTCCCTCAGAGCCCCTGCTGTCCGTTCAAACCCAACTTATGGGACTGGTTCTTCCGTCCACCTGAATCAGCAAACTAGGTCAGGGCTGATGAATCCTTTGCTCATTCTCAGATAATGAAAGAGTCATTGTAACTTCTATCCACAAAGGAGTCTCAATCCAATCATAGTTTTGTCTATTACAGTGTAATAATCAAAACCTTAAAACTTTGTTTGAAGGCAGTTTTCCCATCCCATCTCTTAGCCTGAACCTGATTCAAACTGATTGCATGCAGGGGTAAGAGTGAGGCTTTATAGGTTGCTTCCCTCTTTCCACTACCAGCACTTTTCCTCTTCCTCCGTCATCTTGCTAATAGATTTCTGACCAGTGGAATTGGGAAATTTTCAGCAGTGGAGAAAAGAGAGATACAATAAGCAAGAAAATATTTTCATTCCAAAAAATGTGAGTAAACTGGGTTTGATGCTCTCTGAGCCTAGGATGTACTTGAAGTTGATTCATTCATTCTTTAAGTTTCCTGGATTCTTATGAGACCCTTTCCCCATCATTGGGAACTCTCTAATCCTCTAAATGGACAAGCGTGTTAATGTTATTGCCTGGTCATTTATGATTTCTTCCTAAGCTTGTAGATGACAGAAAATACAATTCTAGTTTTCAAGGTTTCCAAGATCCCTGTCTATCCACACGTGGAAGAATGAGAAGCTGTCATTCCATTTCACTCTCTCATTCATAGTCTACTAGTAGTTCATAGGCAATGCCATCACTCCCCAAACTGCTGTTGCTATGATGCTATTTCAAGTGGTCTCTTTAGTCAATCTACCTCTCTTTAGATTTTCCAAGGCAAGAAACAGAAGTGAGTCCACTTTGCTTCTCAAGTCTCCAGAACACATAATAAGCAACCTGAGTATCCATATGAAGCCCTTTCCGAAGGTTTGAGGTGGGGCATAGGAACTCTCATCCCTGACCTCTTGGGTATAGTAGTACTTATAGAACCCCAATGGATTTCCCTAAAATTTCTCCTTAACCTCTAACTCCTCAACATTCTGTACTTCATATGTGGGAGAAGTGTTGAAAACTGTGAATTAGTTTTGTTATAAAATCCCAGGTAGTCTTGAACTCCAATCTGGAATGTGGCTGAGTTCTTTAGATCTTTGCTAAACTGATTGTAAAATGATTCATTTACATGGATTCTTACTTGGAACTGAGAGGATTTTTGTTCTCACCTGAATGAAATTTCTCTCTAAAAAGAAGAGCATGCGGAAGAGTTCAGAGTGCTGACCCATGCCTGGAATTGCTGGTGTTGTTATCTCTGAATGAATAAATTCAGCTGAGCATTAATTAAAATAGCAACACAAAAAATTAACACAACTTCCCCATGCAACATAATGATCAATAAAGGAAAGACACAGGTGCCTTAGAGAAAAATTTAATCTAAGTGCAAATCTTTTATTCATAAGTTTCAAATTAAATCTGCTTGACTTTTGAAAGCGCCATTCAAACATTAATAAATGTTTTTGTAGCAAAGGGGGAAAATGCCACACTTCTTTTGTAAACTAAAATGCATATGATTTTACATATTCCCAAATGAAAAACACGAACTAAGCACAATGTATAAATGAGAAAAAGAATTAAAATGAGTTTATCATAAGCAGAATTTCCAGTGTAAGTTATGTCCACAAGTGTACCTTGGACTTATGGACAATAATATTGTCACATATTTATGTTTGTCAAACAGGAAGGGTATTCTTGACTAAGGAATTCAATTTATATTAGGGTGAGCAATTAAAGCATTTTATTATCATAACTGCTGAACAGCTCTCTGTGAAGATCTTTGCTATTAAGGCTCGGGGAAAAAACAAAAGATCAACCACTCTTGTTATGAACAATAAATGATTATAGAGCTAACTTGAGGATGGTCCAAAGAGACCCAGCAAAGGCCAGCACATTCACAGATATTTTCAAAGTTTAAAGCATTATGCCTTGTGGAGAGATAAAATAGAACCAGGCTCTTTGGCTTATGGTACTTGGAACATTTGATTTTATTCTGTGAGGGCAAAGGGCCTTAGTTAAGACCATAGTCAAAATACATGCAAAAGTATTCTGTGAAGACTTCTCACTGAAGAATAAATACAGAACACTGAAGAAACAAGAATAAAATTACCAAAGACAGCTCCAGTTTGGGAACCATTATAAATTCTGGTTCTCACTTTGGATTGTTTTAGAGATGTGCAGATTAATTTATTGGACTCCTGGTGAATCAACAGTATTCTCTTAAGATCACATTAGTATCATGAGATGAAAGCAGAAAATAAAGTGAAATAAAAGAAAGCCTCTCATGATTTATAGGGTCCTCCCCTCTTCCCACTATCACAGGGAAGTGGTAGTAATACAATGGTGTTTATAATAGATTTGATTATGAACTGACTGGATGGTGGTTAATAGTGTGAGTTTTTAGAGTCAAATAACCAGTATTCTAGTTCTGGATTTACAGTTAGTGCATTTAATTACAGGCTAAAAATGGAGGATGATGGTGGAAGCTGATTCCTGCACAGGGGATTCTTACACAGAAATCCAAAGATGAGGGAGCTTATGGTGTAGCTGAAATTCTAAACTTATTTCCTGACACATTTCCCCTTTTGCTTCCATTGTGTGAGATTACATATCCTAAAATAGGACTTTGATCTGCATATGGTCAGTTCAGGAATTTACAACATTTCACTGCTGCTCTCCCATCCCTATCACCGCCTCCACCAAAAAAGAATAATTTCATAAACTCAAGGTTAAAGACCTTAAATATCATACTTCAATCTACTTTTCAAGACCTTTTAACATATTAACATAAAGCTTCCCTGTCTATCAAACTAGGTATTTTACTTTCCTACAGAGAATCTTAAACATTATTGCTTTTACTATTCTTGTTTCTCCCTAATACTCATGCTTATCTTCTTTTTTTAAATTTTATTTTATTTATTTATTTATTTATGGCTGTGTTGGGTCTTCGTTTCTGTGCGAGGGTTTTCTCCAGTTGCGGCAAGTGGGGGCCACTCTTCATCGCGGTGCGCGGGCCTCTCACTATCGCGGCCTCTCTTGTTGCGGAGCACAGGCTCCAGACGCGCAGGCTCAGTAGTTGTGGCTCACGGGCCTAGTTGCTCCGTGGCATGTGGGATCTTCCCAGACCAGGGCTCGAACCCACGTCCCCTGCATTGGCAGGCAGATTCTCAACCACTGCGCCACCAGGAAAGCCCACTCATGCTTATCTTGATTTGGAATCTTGTGTGTCCTCCTTCTCCTAAATACCACCTCACATCCTAAAATCTCACCTCCTCTAGAAAGCTGTTTATGAAATTTCACAGTGAAATAACCTTTTTTTTTTTTTCTTTTTAATGTTGGCAGTGTATCCTAGATACCTTTTGATGTATTTATGTAGCTACCTCTAGTACACTGGAAGTGCTGGACCTAGAAGTGCAAGCAGAAAATGACTTACTTCTATCTTCATCACTCACTTTTCTACATCATTCCTCCCCTTCCCAATCCAATACTGGAACTAATCCCATAGCTTTTCTGGTTCTTTTCATGTATAAACAAAGTCTCATTTCTAGATATCTTTAAAAGTCCAGTCAAGCCTAAATTGACTACAATCTCTGATCTTTTCAGTCTTCTTACCTCCTGCTGTTCCTGCTGGGGCCCCAAAGCTGGCAGACAGCCCTATTGGTTGTATTATTTTAAGAGAATTCTAACTCAACTCTCTTTGCCCTTTGGTAAAACTTGAAGGCTTTGCTCTCTTTGCAATGCAATTCTAAGCAGCTCCAGCCAAGTTTTAGATTTAAGCTTTCTGAAGGGAACATCCAACACCAAATCTCTTTGCCTTACCAAGGATGATAGTCAAAGAAATCATTCAATATGCTCTGACCCAGTAACAGAACAGGATGGGTCTTTGAAATTCTATAGCTCAGCAAATAAAAGCCTGATGTCAGTGTTCCTTCTGACAAGCACAAAAATCTGAGGATTACCTTTCTTGCTTTCTATATTTCAGGTTAGCTGGGGAAACATAATAAGTAATATTGGGGGGAAAACCAACATGGCATTCACTCCTCAGCTCCTTCCTTGGGGCAGAGAGTAAAGAGTGGTATCAATCAATATCATACACCACATTCACAGAATGAAGGGGAAAAGAACTCCCGTATGATCCTCTCATTGATGCAGAGAAAGCATTTGACAAAAGTCAGCACCCTTGATAGAAATACTCAACAAACCAGAAACAGAAGGACACTATCTCAACAGAATAAAGACCTTATATGAAAACCCATAGCTAACATCATACTCAATGGTGAAAGACTGAAAGCTTGTCCTCTAAGATCAGGAAATGCCTACTAAAAAGAGTTCCTGGACCCTATTCCAACGTGTGTGTGTTGAAGCTTCCCTACACCAACGAGCAATTCTCCTTCGCCAGCAGGGTATGCAAAAATTCAACTCAATTCTGATACTATCTACCTGGAGATAGAATCATATTCCACAGGTAAAGGGCTCGGTTGCAGAAGACTCCACTTCAGATGCCAGTCACAAGTCCAGGTTCTTACCTGGTCTTCTGATCTACTGGCTATAAATCAGAGGTTCCCACATCCCCTTCCTTGGGTCTGATTAATTTGCTAAAATGGCTCATAGACCTCAAGAAATCTTGTTTACTTACTAGATTACCGATTTATTATAGAAGGATATTAAAAGATATAACTCAACAGTCAGATGAAGAGATACATAGGGTAAGTTCCCAAAGAAAAGGGCTTCTGTCCTTGTGGAGGTTGGGGCCTGGCACCTTGACACGTGGAAGGATTCCATTTCCTGACATAGAAGCTCCTTGAAAGGGGACAAAAACCATCCTTTTGGACTTTTATGGAGGCTTCATTACCTAGTTATGATTGGCTAAATCTTTGGCCAATGGCGATTGAGTCAACCTCCTCTACCCTCCCAGGAAATCAAGTTGTGAGACTGAAGGTTCCAACCCTCTAATCACATGGTTGGTTCTCTGGCAGCCAGCCCCCACAGTTGGATGGGATCCAAAAGTCACTTTCCCTGAAGCATTTTCAGGAACTGAGGACTAGATAACTAATATCCTACTGCTCTTATAACTCAGGAAATTCCATGTTTGGGGAGGTGTGAGCCAGGAACTGTGGATGGAGAACAAATACATATAAGAAACACATATTTGGTTGTTTGAATGACCATAAATTATAAATTACAAAAAACCTGCTTTTGTCACTTCTCTTCACTGGTACTGGATGCCCTAGTCAGAACAATTAGATAAGACAATGAAATAAAAATGAATCCAAACTGGAATGGAAGAAGTAACATTATTTCTGTTTGCAGCAACATGATCTTATATGTTGAAAGCCCTAAAGATTTCACACACACACACTCTCTGTTAGAACTAATAAAATAATTCAGTAAAGTTGTAAGATAAAAAATCAAGGCACAAAAATCAGTTGCATTTCTACACACTATATATTATGCTATACACTAACGGTGAACAATCTGAAGAGGAAATTAAGAAAACAATTCCATTTACAATAGCATCAAAAAGAATGAAATACCTAGGAATAAATTTAACCAATGAGGCAAAAGATGTGTACACTGAAAACTACAAAATGTTGCTAAAGAAATTAAGGAAGACACAGATAAATTGAAAAACATCCCATGTTGATGAACTGGAAGGCTCAATATTGTTAAAATGTCAATACTACCTAAAGCAATTTACAGATTTAATAAAATTCATATCAAAATCTCATGAGCATATTTTGCAAATGGGATTTCAAAATCTATCCTAAAATTTACATGGAATTTCAAGGGACTCCAAAAGGCCAAAACAATCTTGAAAAAGAATAAAGTTGGAGGTCTCACGTTTCAATTTCAAAACTTATTACTAAGCTAAAGTAATCAAAACAGTGTGGTAACTTGTTAAAACCATTCATATTGACCAATAGAATAGAACAAAAAGCCCAGAAATAAGACCTCACATATATGATCAAATAATCTTCAGCAAGCATGACAAAACCATTTAATGAGGATATGACAGTCTTTTGAACAATTGGTGATGGAAAAGCTGGACACTTTTCCAAAGAAAATATGCAAATGGCCATGAAAGACATGAAAAGATGAAATAAGTGAATAAGCTAGTCATAAAATGACAAACACTGTATGATTCTACCTATATGAAATACCCGAATAGTCAAATTTGTAGAGACAGAAAGTAGAATGGTGGTTACCATTGGCTGTGGGGAGGAGAAACTGAGGAGTTATTTCATGGGTATAAATTTTCAGTTTTGCAAGATGAAAAGGTTCTCTAGATTGGTTAAATGACCATGTGAATGTATTGACACTACTGAACTGTACATTTAAAAATGGTTAAGATGGTAAATTTTACGTTATATCTATCTTATCTCAATTAAAAATAAATTTTAAAATTCTTCAGCAGTGGGCCCACTTCTCATTGCTGTCCATCACCAAGTGGATGTTAGAAAAGTTTGAGCCTTAGAACAACTACTTTGAAAGCCATCAATGTGACCTACATTAAAATTTATTGTATTGAAATATATTTACTATAACTAAATCTTATAAAATCTGTCAGCTTTTAAAAAAAATATGTTGAAATATACTTAAATAAAATATTTAATGAATGGAATCCATGAAGCTTCAGATTTTGACAGGTTCATTGAATTATAATTATTGAAAACAAAGCTTGAAAATGAGAAGGCATTGGCACTAATCACAACAAAATCAAAGCAGGAGTTTAACAAATTAAAGAATGAGGGCTCAAATTACTTATAAAGTATAATTTTGAAATTCCCTAATTTGTGCTTTGGAACACCTTGACTTGGAAAAATATATTCATTGGAGTTGTTAACTTGGTTAAATTTATATTTAATAACATAATGAAATGAAATTGATGAGGCCTAATTTTGCAGCATCTAATTTTGAAACATTAACAAATATGAATAGAGAAATTATTTGATGAATTATACTGTGTTAAAATATTTGTTGAAGAAACACATTCTTAATGGGAAAAAAAAATACCTGTGAGAATATTTGAGTTCCAATTTATACAGTTTAACACAGAAAAAATGGAAATCAGAATATTTTTAATTTAGCAGAATTTTCTCTGAGTTTACCAGTTATATCAGCGCCTATAGAAAGAATAGTCTCTCAAATGCAAATATTATGGTCTATATAGAAGCATCAAAGATGTCAACAATTTCAAATTCATGAACCTTCAAAAGTAACTTTGAGACAAATTTCAGGCACATCCTCTCCAACAGTTAGCATTTTTGGATTTTAATTTTTAATATTCTCAGTGTGTTAAATGGTATCTCAAGAGGAGAAAATATACATTCTCGAAGATTTATTTCTATGTTTTCATATTGTTAAGTCATATCATTCGAAAAGGGAAGAGGGAAGGGGGAAAGGACAAATTCGGGGTATGGAATTAATAGATAAAAACTACTATGAATAGTAGATATATAAAAGAGATAAGCAACAAGGATATACTGCATAGCACAGGAAATTATAGCCATTATCTTATAATAGCCTATAATGGAGTATAATCTGTCAAAATACTGAATCACTATGCTGTACACCTGAAACTAATACAATATTGTAAGTCAACTCATTTCAATTAAAAATTCTGATTATTTACTGCTGGTATATATTTTTTAAAATTTGGAGTAGACATAAGATTCTTGGATTGCAGATCTTTTTCCACGGTAAAATGTAAATGTTAGTTCAGGCTTTCTGGTTGTGAAATTGCATTGCAGAAGTCACAGTTGGGCAAGAAATTATCAAATTTCCCTGAATGGATCACCTGGATGCCTTGTGTATTCCTTTCTGCCTCCATTTTGTAACAGTAGTCCAAGCTCATTTTGATAATCTATCAATTACCCCTGCCAAGATGGTGATTCCTTTCCTTCCCTGCTGGTCTCTTGGAAGAAGTGTCCCAGAATTCCCAGGCACTTGTCCAGCTAATGGTTACATGGGACATTTGCTGTGTCTCCAGGTGAAACTATGCTCTCTTTGGGTGACAGGGGCTGGTAATATGCCACCTACTACAGGTGGGAAACTCATTGCCAGCTGGGCAGCAAGCAATCCATTTCCAAAACCCCTCATAGCACCTGCTTTCTCAGGTCACTTTCAATACCATTGCTATAGTTTGGCATCCCTGGATGTAGTTACTGAGATGGAGTTTAGTCTGCAGGTTATTTACTAGGAATCTACTCCCTTGGATGAGAAGGAAAGAAAGCAAGATTGGGTAGAAGAATATGTTGAATTGTGTCAAAGGTCTGGCAAAGCGTCTTCCAGATCCACAGGGAGCTCTGGAACAAACATGGTCTATCAGAGTTGTACAAAGTTGGACCTTTATACACAAGTATTGATCAGTCATTCGATGTGGACAACCCTAGGAAGGGTGTGCCCTAGATCTCTGCAGCTTAACAAACCTGAAGTGACTTACAGCTGGAACAATCGAAGGGGGAATCTAAACGGACTATCTGTGTTTCTACACAGGCTGCAAATTTCTCCTCTTTGTCTTCAGTATTTCAGGTTTTTATATTTTGCTCTGTGCTTTTTGATGTTTCACTCACTCTTCTAGGTCAAAAATAAAGCTCTCGACAAGAATCTATGGAATTGCTTAATGGGAAAATCATGGTTTTTTCTAACTCTATAATGTATTTTGGGAGATACTTTTCTCTTAAGTGCTCTTATATTTTTACTCAGGTTTTCATCTAAAGCCTTGGCTGTCCTTTTTCATTGGGTCAATGTTGTGATCACTCGACATGGTTTTCTGCTTCCTGAGTGCTTAATCTCTGAAGAATTGGTGATTTTTCTTTGGCAGCTTATGGGGCATCCAGACTGGTTACTTCTATATCCTAAAATGTGCTGAGGAAGGGGCTCTCTTCCCCTGTGGGGCAGGAGACAGTGTGCAAGAAGTGGTGCTGCCTCCCCTGACCAGGAGCTAGAAAGATGCTCTCTCCACTGTCTTGGCTCCCTGGATTTTTAGAGTCAGGACTCTGTCAATTTATTCAAATTGCAGTTTCCGTCTTGTCCATTGTCTAAAACTGTTTGATGATCATCACCTTTCTCTGATTAAAAAAAAGGTACAAAATACTCGTTATACTTCTTTCCATTCCTATTCAGTTTTCCTTGCAGTGGCAATGCATGGAGAAGCTGTAAGTATTCTTCTGAAATTCCTTTTGACTCTCTGAGACCCAGTTTCCCCTTCTAAGATTTTACTTCTTGAGGAAATCACTTCTTTAATTCTGATTATTTCTGGAATACCCTACACAGAACTGCCTATACAGGAAAAAAGGCAGACCTGATAGAAAACTATAGCACATCATTGTTAGAGGAAGAAAGTTTCTAGACTCTGACTTGAATTTGAATCTCAAATGTGTCATTTACTTTATTTAAATCCTGGACAAATGATTTAGGTTAAAACAGAACTCAATACATTCTCCTTAAATAATGTTTTTAAAATACCCTGAAATTTAGTAGTGTTGCTTAAGAAATTATTTACACATACTATTTATTTGGTGGGGTTTGAACTTAGGACTGGCTGATTCTAAGCATACTTTTTTTTTCTTACTACATATGCAGACTTATTTATTATAATGTAACTTCCAGCTTGTATTCCAGAAAATTATATATCATCACAGAAACTTGAATTTAATATAATTTTCACATGACACAAAGTATTATTCCTTTAAAAAATTTTTTCTGCCATTTAAAAATGTAGCAAATATAGGCCATCAAAAGGTATTGCTAAATTCTACTGCATTATAACTGGATTGGAACTGAGGGATGAATGGGAATAAAAGAAAGATAATAAATATTGGGTGGGGAAGTGAGAGGGACATAGAGAGAGATAGAGATGGAGGTAAAGACAGAGATACACGAGAGAGAAAGAGTGACAGAGGCACATACAAACAAAGGAGAAAAGAGAGAGAGAGAGAGAGAAAATATTTGGCCTTTGACTTTCCACCTTGTGGAATAGTAGTAGTTCAAGCCAATTAGATATAAAGGCAAGATAACTCTAGCTGACACATTTGGATATGCATACACACAAAAAGAATTGATCCCTTAATTCTGTCACTAGCTAGTTAGTTTATAATAGGTGTCAGCAAACTACAAACCATGGACCAAATCCAACTCAACACCTGTTTTTGTATGGCCTGCAAGATAAGAATATTTTAACATTATAAAATTGTTAAAAAAAAACACAAAAGAAGAATAATATTTTGTGCTGTGTGTAAATTAAATGAAATTAAAATTTTCATGATTATATTAACTAAACTTTTATTGAAACACAGACACACCAATTTGTTTGCATGTTGTTTTTGGCTGCTTTTGTACTTGCTGCAAGACAGAGTTAAGCAGTTACCACGAAGACTGTATGGCTTGCAAAGCCTAAATTATATACAGTCTGGCCCTCGTGCTCAGTGTCTCCTGGTCTATAGCCATACTTGTTACAGGGATCCAAATTTTGGTTTATAATTTTTACAAACTTTGGACTCATGTGACCTATTCTGAGTGTTCAAGGAAAGACTCTGATGGATGTGCTGACACTCCTTCTTAAGAAGTGACATCAATAAAGTTGTTTCAGAGTCAGCAGGTCTAGAAACACACAGTATCCTGCCTGCCAAATGGGTCATATTAATAAACATCCAAATAGGTTACACCATATGTCTTACTTTGTGCTAGAACATCTTGGTAATTAGCAAGTGGCTTCATTGAGCACACTCATTCCCTATCATATACTTCCAGCTCCTTTTAATTGCATTTTCACTATTCTCCTACAAATAGTTCTGTGGATTTGTCTCCTTATCTTATTATGTTTAAGGTCTTGCTGAACTGTACCTGGAGGTTAACACTTAGTTGAATGGCAGTGTGGGTCAAACCAGAATTTCAACATAAAATTCTCTGACAATGTTTTTCCAAGGAACTACGGGGTCTTCATTGAACCCAATGCTATATCCTGAAAAAACTTTCTATTGCCTTGTTTAAGAATTTGCCCCTTTTACTGATTTCAGCATTCAATTATCTTTTTTGTTTTTTTTAATTTCTCAACTTTTATTTATTTATATATGTATTTATTTATAGATAAAGATACAAATGACTGGATTTTATTGGCATTTATCATTTCTAATTATAGACCTTATTTTTAAAAGAAGCATATAATCAAAGCTTTGGATAAAGGTTATATATCCTGTGATCCTTTATTAATTAATTAATTTAACGTTTTTATTGGAGTATAATTGCTTTACAATGGTGTGTTAGTTTCTGCTTTATAACAAAGTGAAACAGCTTTACATATTCATATATCCCCATATCTCTTCCCTCTTGCATCTCCCTCCCTCCCACCCTCCCTATTCCACCCTTCTAGCTGGTCACAAAGCACCGAGCTGATCTCCCTGTGCTATGAGACTGCTTCCCACTAGCTATCTATTTTATATTTGGTAGTGTATATATGTCCATGCCACTCTCTCACTTTGTCCCAGCTTAACCTTCCCCCTCCCCGTGTCCTCAAGTCCATTTTCTAGTAGGTATGAGTCTTTATTCCCATTTTGCCCCTAGGTTCTTCATGACCATTTTTTTTGTTTTTTTTTTAGATTCCATATATATGTGTTAGCATATGGTATTTGTTTTTCTCTTTCTTACTTACTTCACTCTGTATGACAGACTCAAGGTCCATCCACCTCACTACAAATAACTCAATTTCATTTCTTTTTATGGCTGAGTAATATTCTATTGTATATATGTGCCACATCTTCTTTATCCAGTCATCTGTTGATGGACACTTAGGTGGTTTCCATGTCCTGACTATTGTAAATAGAGCTGTAATGGACACTGTGGCACATGACTCTTTTTGAATTATGGTTTTCTCAGGGTATATGCCAAGTAGTGGGATTGCTGGGTCGTATGGTAGTTCTATTTTTAGTTTTTTAAGGAACATCCATACTGTTCTCCATAGTGGCTGTATCAATTTACATTCCCAGCAACAGTGCAGGAGGGTTCCTTTTTCTCCACACCCTCTCCAGCATTTACTGTTTGTAGATTTTTTGATGATGGCCATTCTGACTGGTGTGACGTGATACCTCATTGTACTTTTGATTTGCACTGCTCTAATGAGTAGTGATGTTGAGCATCCTTTCAAGTGCTTGTTGGCAATCTGTATATCTTCTTTGTAGAAATGTCTATTTACGTCTTTTGCCCATTTTTGGATTGGGTTGTTTGTTTTTTTTGATATTGAGCCACATGAGCTGCTTGTAAATTTTGGAGATTAATCCTTTGTCAGTTGCTTCATTTGCAAATATTTTCTCCCATTCTGAGGGTTGTCTTTTCACCTTGTTTATGGTTTCCTTTGCTGTGCAAAAGCTTTTAAGTTTCATTAGATCCCATCTGTTTATTTTTGTTTTTATTTCCATTTCTCTAGGAGGTGGGTCAAAAAGGATCTTGTTGTGATTTATGTCATAGAGTGTTCTGCCTATATTTTCCTCTAAGAGTTTGATAGTGTCTGGCCTTACATTTAGGTCTTTAATCCATTTTGAGTTTATTTTTGTGTATGGTTTTAGGGAGTGTCCTAATTTCATTCCTTTACATGTAGCTGTCCAGTTTTCCCAGCACCACTTATTGAAGAGGCTGTCTTTTCTCCATTGTATATTCTTGCCACCTTTATCAAAGATAAGGTGACCATATGTGTGTGGGTTTATCTCTGGGCTTTCTATCCTGTTCCATTGATCTATATTTCTGTTTTTATGCAAGTACCACACTGTCTTGATTACTGTACCTTTGTAGTATAGTGTGAAGTCCGGGAGCCTGATTCCTCCAGCTCCGTTTTTCTTTCTCAAGATTGCTTTGGCTATTCGGGGTCTTTTGTGTTTCCATACAGATTGTGAAATTCTTTGTTCTAGTTCTGTGAAAAATGCCAGTGGTAATTTGACAGGGATTGCATTGAATCTGTAGATTGCTTTGGGTAGTACAGTCATTTTCACAATGTTGATTCTTCCAATCCAAGAACATGGTATACCTCTCCATCTATTTGTATCATCTTTAATTTCTTTCATCAGTGTCTTATAGTTTTCTGCATACAGGTCTTTTGTCTCCTTTGGTAGGTTTATTCCTAAGTATTTTATTCTTTTTGTTGCAATGGTAAATGGGAGTGTTTTCTTAATTTCAGTTTCAGATTTTTCATCATTAGTGTATAGGAATGCAAGAGATTTCTGTGCATTAATTTTGTATCCTGCTACTTTACCAAATTCATTGGTTAGCTCTAGTAGTTTTCCAGTAGCATCTTTAGGATTCTCTGTGTATAGTATCATGTCATCTGCAAACAGTGACAGCTTTACTTCTTCTTTTCCGATTTGGATTCCTTTTATTTCTTTTTCTTCTCTGATTGCTGTGGCTAAAACTTCCAAAACTATGTTGAATAATAGTGGTGAGAGTGGGCAACCTTGTCTTGTTCCTGATCTTAGTGGAAATGGTTTCAATTTTTTCACCATTGAGGATGATGTTGGCTGTGTGTTTGTTGTATATGGCCTTTATTATGTTGAGTTAAGCTCCCTCTATGCCTACTTTCTGGAGGGTTTTTATCATAAATGGGTGTTGAATTTTGTTGAAAGATTCTTCTACATCTATTGAGATGATCATATGGTTTTTCTCCTTCAGTTTGTTAATATGGTTTATCATATTGATTGATTTGTGTATACTGAGGAATCCTTGTATTCTTGGGATAAACCCCACTTGATCATGGTGTATGATCCTTTTAATGTGCTGTTGGATTCTGTTTGCTAGTATTTTGTGGAGGATTTTTGCATCTATGTTCATCAGTGCTATTGGCCTGTAGTTTTCTTTCTTTGTGACATCTTTGTCTGGTTTTGGTATCAGGGTGATGGTGGCCTCGTACAATGAGTTTTGGAGTGTTCCTTCCTCTGCTATATTTTGGAAGAGTTTGAGAAGGATAGGCATTAACTCTTCTCTAAATATTTGATAGAATTCGTCTGTGAAGCCATTTGGTCCTGGGCTTTTGTTTGTTGGCAGATTTTTAATCACAGTTTCAATTTCAGTGCTTGTGCTTGGTCTGTTCATTTTTTCTATTTCTTCCTGGTTCAGTCTCGGAAGGTTGTGCATTTCTAAGAATTTTTCCATTTTTTCCAGGTTGTCCATTTTATTGGCTTATAGTTGCTTGTTGCAATCTCTCATGATCCTTTGTATTTCTGCAGTATCAGTTGTTACTTCCCCTTTTTCATTTCTAATTCTATTGATTTGAGTCTTCTCCCTTTTTATCTTGATGAGTCTGGCTAATGGATTATCAATTTTGTTTATCTTCTCAAAGAACCAGGTTTTCCTTTCATTGATCTTTGCTATCGTTTTCTTCATTTCTTTTTTCATTTATTTCTGATCTGATCTTTATGATTTCTTTCCTTCTGCTAACTTTGGGGTTCTTTTGTTCTTCTTTCTCTAATTGCTTTAGGGGTAAGGTTAGGTTGTTAATTTGAGATGTTTCTTGTTTCTTAAGGTAGGATTATATTGCTATAAACTTCCTTCTTAGAACTGCTTTTGCTGCATCCCATAGGTTTTGGGTAGTCGTGTTTTCATTGTCATTTGTTTCCAAGTATGTTTTGATTTCCTCTTTGATTTCTTCAGTGATCTCTTGGTTATTAAGTAGTGTATTGTTTAGCCTCCATGTGTTTGTATTATTTACAGACTTTTTCCTGTAATTGATATCTAGTCTCATAGTGTTGTGGTCAGAAAAGATACTTGATACGATTTCAGTTTTCTTATCTTTACCAAGGCTTGACTTGTGACCCAAGATATGATCTGTCCTGGAGAATGTTGCATGACCATTTGAGAAGAAAGTGTATGCTGTTGTTTTTGGATGGAATGTCCTATAAATATCAATTAAGTCCATCTTGTTTAATGTATCATTTAAAGCTTGTGTTTCCTTATTTATTTTCATTTTGGGTGATCTGTCCATTGGTGAAAGTGGGGTGTTAAAGTCCCCTACTATGATTGTGTTACTGTCGATTTCCCCTTTTATGGTTGTTAGTATTTGCCTTATGTATTGAGGTGCTCCTATGTTGCGTGCATAAATATTTACAATTGTTTTATCTTCTTCTTGGAGTGATCCCTTGATCATTATGTAATGTCCTTCTTTATCTCGTAATATTCTTTGTTTTAAAGTCTATTTTGTCTGATATGAGAATTGCTCCAACCTTCTTTTGATTTCCATTTGCATGGAATATCTTTTTCCATCCCCTCACTTTCAGTCTGTATGTGTCCCTAGGTCTGAAGTGGTTCTCTTTTAGGCAGCATATATATGGGTCTTGTTTCTTTATCCATTCAGCCAGTCTATGTCTTTTGGTTGGAGCACTTAATCCATTTACATTTAAGGTAATTATCGATATGTATGTTCCTGTTACCATTTTCTTAATTGTTTTGGGTTTGTTATTGTAAGTGTTTTCCTTCTCTTGTGTTTCCTGCGTAGAGAAGTTCCTTTAGTATTTGCTGTAAAGCTGGTTTGGTTGTGCTGAATTCTCATAGCTTTCGCTGGTCTGTAAAGCTTTTAATTTCTCCGTCAAATCTGAATGAGATCCTTGCTGGATAGAGTAATCTTGGTTGTGGGTTTTTCCTTTTCATTACTTTAAATCTGTCCTGCCACTCCTTCTGGCTTGCAGAGTTTCTGCTGAAAGATCAGCTGTTAACCTCATGGGGATTCCCTTGTATGTTATTTGTTGTTTTTCCCTTGCTGCTTTTAACATTTTTTCTTTGTATTTAATTTTTGATAGTTTGATTAATATGTGTCTTGGTGGATTTAACCTGTATGGGCCTCTCTGTGCTTCCTGGACTTGATTAACTATTTCCTTTCCCATATTAGGGAAGTTTTCAACTATCATCTATTAAAATATTTTCTCAGTCCCTTTCTTTTTCTCTTCTTCTTCTGGGACCACTATAATTCGAATGTTGGTGCGTTTAATATTGTCCCAGAGGTCTCTAGGACTGTCCTCAATTCTTTTCATTCTTTTTTCTTTATTCTGCTCTGCAGTAGTTATTTCCACTATTTTATGTTCCAGGTCACTTATCCATTCTTCTGCCTCAGTTATTCTGCTATTGATTCCTTCTAGAGAATTTTTAATTTCATTTATTGTGTTGTTCATGATTGTTTGTTTGCTCTTTTGTTCTTCTAGGTCCTTGTTAAACGTTTCTTGTATTTTCTCTATTCTATTTCCAAGATTTTGGATCATCTTTACTATCATTATTCTGAATTCTTTTTCAGGTAGACTGCCTATTTCCTCTTCATTTGTTAGGTCTGATGGGTTTTTGCCTTGGTCCTTCATCTGCTGTGTGTTTCTTTGTCTTCTCATTTTGTTTAACTTACTGGGTTTGGGGTCTCCTTTTCCCAGGTTGCAGTTTCGTAGTTCCCTTTGTTTTGGTGTCTGCCCCCAGTGGCTAAGGTTGGTTTAGTGGGTTGTATAGGCTTCCTGGTGGAGGGGACTAGTGCCTGTGTTCTGGTGGATGAGGCTGGATCTTGTCTCTCTGGTGGGCAGGCCCACGTCTTGTGGTGTGTTTCTGGGGGTCTGTGACTTTATTATGATTTTAGACAGCCTCTCTGCTAAAGGTTGGGGTTGTGTACCTGTCTTGCTAGTTGTTTGGCATAGGGTGTCCAGTACTGCAGCTTTCTGGTCGTTGAGTGGAGCTGGGTCTTGGCGTTGAGATGAAGATCTCTGGGAGATTTTTGCCGTTTGATATTACGTGGAGCTGAGAGGTCTCTGGTGGACCAATGTCCTGAACTTGGCTCTCCCACCTCAGAGGCACAGCCCTGACACGGGGCTGGAGCACCAAGAGTTTGTCATCCACACGACTCAGAATAAAAGGGAGAAAAAGAGAAAAAAAGAAAAAGATAAAATAAAATAAAATAAAATAAGATAAAATAAAAAAGTTATTAAAATAAAAAACAAAAGATAATTATTAGAAATAATTTCTAAAGTAATTTAAAAAAAGAAAGAAAGAAAGAAGAAAACAACCAAACCAAAAACCAAATCCACCAATGATAACAAGCATTGAAAACAATACTAAAACAACAACAACAACAACAACAAAATGGACAGACAGAACCCTAGGACAAACGGTAAAAGCAAAGCTACACAGACAAAATGACACACAAAAGCATATGCGTACACATTCACAAAAAGAGAAAAAGTGAAAAATATATATATATATATCGTTGTTCCCAAAGTCCACCTCCTCAATTTGGGATGATTCATTGTCTATTCATATATTCCACAGATGCACAGTACATCAAGTTGACTGTGGAGATTTAATCTGCTGCTCCTGAGGCTGCTGGGAGAGATTTCCCTTTCTCTTCTTTGTTCGCACAGCTTCTGGAGTTCAGCTTTGGATTTGGCCCTGCCTCTGAGTGTAGGTCACCTGAGGGCGTCTGTTCTTCGCTCAGACAGGACGGGGTTAAAGGAGCAGCTGATTCGGGGGCTCTGGCTCACTCAGGCTGGGGGGAGGGAGGGGTACTGGATGCGGGGCGAGCCTGCGGCGGCAGAGGCCAGCGTGACGTTGCAGCAGCCTGAGGCGTACCGTGTGTTCTCCCAGGGAAGTTGTCCCTGGATCATGGGACCCTGGCAGTGGTGGGCTGCACAGGCTCCCAGGAGGGGAGGTGTGGATGGTGACCTGTGCTTGCACACAGGCTTCTTGGTGGCGGCAGCAGCAGCCTTAGTGTCTCATGCCTGTCTCTCGGGTCCGCGCTGATAGCCGTGGCTCATGCCAGTCTCTGGAACTCCTTTAAGCAACGCCCTTAATCCCCTCTCCTCGTGCACCAGGAAACAAAGAGGCAAGAAAAAGTCTCTTGCCTCTTTGGCAGTTCCAGACCTTTTCCCGGACTCCCTCCCGGCTAGCTGTGGCACACTAGCCCTCTTCAAGCTGTGTTCACGCCGCCAACCCCAGTCCTCCCTCTGGGATCTGACCTCTGAAGCCCGGGCCTCAGCTCCCAGCCCCCGCCCGCCCCGGCGGGTGAGCAGACAATCCTCTTGGGCTGGTGAGTGCTGGTCGGCCCCGATCCTCTGTGTGGGAATCTCTCTGCTTTGCCCTCTGCACCCCTGTTGCTGCACTCTCCTCCATGGCTCCGAAGCTTCCCCCCTCCGCCACCCGCAGCCTTCCCCCTCGAAGGGACTTCCTAGTGTGTGGAAACCTTTCCTCCTTCACAGCTCCCTCCCACTGGTGCAGGTCCCATTCCTATTCTTTTGTCTCTGTTTTTTCTTTTTTCTTTTGCCCTACCCAGGTGCGTGGGGGAGTTTCTTGCCTTCTGGGAGGTCTGAGATCTTCTGCCAGCGTTCAGTAGGTGTTCTGTAGGAGCTGTTCCACATGTAGATATATTTCTGATGTATTTGTGGTGAGGAAGGTGATCTCCACGTCTTACTCTTCCGCCATCTTGAAGCTCCTCCTCTGTTTTTTAACTTTCATTGATCTCATTGGTTACTGCTTCAGGTATGTCCCTTCTTTTTCTTTACAGCAATAAAAAATAGAGCAGTGAAAAAATGAAAATAATTTTTAACTGACTTCTTTAAAACAGCTTTATTGAGGTATAACTGATATACATAGAATTGCACATATTTAATATATACAATTTAATGAATTTTGATATATGCAGACAACCATGATACCATAACCACAATCAATGTAAGAGACATTCAACAACATTTCCTTGTGTCCCTTTGTTTTTGCTTTTGTTTTTGTTTGTTTGTTTGTTTTTGTCTTTTTTTTAATGGGGAGTTGTTATTCAATGGATATAAAGTTTTAGTTATGCTAGATGAATAAGTTCTAGAGAACAGCTGTACAACATATAGACTTTAGATAACAGTACATTATTGTACACTTCTAAATATGTTTAGAGGGTAGATATCATGTTAAGTGTTCTTATCATACATGCACACACAAAAAACACTCTTGAGATTTCTCATGTTTAAACTCAGCAAGGTGATTAATGTCTATCCTTATCAAACTATTTCAAAAAATTGAAGAGGAAGGCATGCTTCCAAATTTCATCTATAAGGCCAGCATTACCTTGATACCAAACAAGAAAAAGACATTACAAAAAAGAGAAAATTATAGGCCAATATCCCTGATGAACATAGATGGAAAAATCCTCAACAAAATATTACCAAGCCAAATTCAACAATATATTAAGGACTGTACACAATGATTAAGTGGAATTTATTCCAGGGGTGCAAGGATGGTTCAATATCTGCAAATCAATCAATGTAATACCCCACATAACAAAATGAATGATAAAAATCATGTGATCATCTCAATGGATGCAGAAAAAGCATTTGACAAAATTCAAGATTAATTATGATAAAAACTCTCAACTAAGTGGGTATAGAAGGAACATATCTCCACATAATGAAAGTCACACATGACAAACCCACAGCTAACATCATACTCAATGGTTAAAAGCTGAAACCATTTCCTCTAAGGAATAAGACAAGGATGTCCACTATCACAACTTTTATTTAACATAGTGTAGGAAGTCCTAGCCACAGCAATCAGACAAGAAAAAGAAATAAACAATATCTAAATTGGAAAGGAAGAAGTAAAACTGTCACTATTAGCAGATGACATGATACTATATATAGAAAACCCTAAAGACTCCACCAAAAAACTACTAATAAACGAATTCAGTAAGTTTTCAGGATAAAATAATCAATGTACATAAATCTGTTATATTTGAATACACTAATAATAAATTATGAGAAAAAAATTAAGAAAACAATCCCATTTATAATTTCATCAAAAATAAAATACCTAAGAATAAATTTAACCAAGGAAGTGAATGACCTGTGCTCTGAAATCTATAAGACATTGATGGAAGAAAATGGAGACAACAAAAATAAATGGAAAGATATACAGTGTTTATGGACTGGAAGAATTAATACTGTTAAAAGTCCATACGACTCAAAGCAATATTTAGATTCAATTTAGTGTTTATCAAAATAGCAATGACATTTTTCACAGAACTGGAACAAATAATCCTAAAATCTGAATGGAACCACAAAAGATCCTGAATAGTCAAAGCAATCTTAAGAAAGAATTGCAAAGCTGATTTCTCTCACTGATTTCAAATTATACGAAAAGCCATAGTAACCAAAACTGTATGTTTTGTACTGGCACAAAAACAGACACATAGATCAATGGAACAGAATAGAGAGCCCCAAAATAAACCTATACTTATATGGTCAATTATTTTACAACAAAGGAGCCAAGAATATACTGTGGAGGAAAAACAGGCTCTTCAATAAATGGTATTGGGAAAAGTGGACAGCTACATGCAAAGGAATGAAATTAGACCATTTTCTCACACCACATACAAAAATAAACTCAATAACCAAAAACCCCAAACAACCCGACTAAAAATAGGCAGAAGACCTGAGGAGATATTTTCCAAGGAAGGAATACAGATGGCCAACTGACACATGAAAGGATGCTCAACATCACTAATCATCAGGGAAGTGCAAATCAAAACCACAGTGAGATATCACCTCACACCTTTAGGATGACTATTATCAAAAAGACAAAAAAAAAAAAAAAAAAAGTGTTGGTGAGGATGTGGAGAGAAAGGAAATCTCTTGCATTGTTGGTAGGAATGTAAGTTGGTGCAGCCACTATGGAAAACAGTATGAAGTTTCCTCAAAAAATAGAAAATAGAACTATCATATAATCCAACAATTCCACTTCTGGGTATTTATCCAAAGAAGACAAAAACACTAATTCCAAAAGCTATATGCACCCCAATGTTCACTGCAGCATTATTTACAATATCCAAGATATGGAAGCAACCTAAGTGTCTATTTATATATGAATGGATAAAGATACTTTATATATACACTGGAATATTACCTATCCATAAAAAAGAATGAAGTCTTCCCATTTGCAACAACCTGGATGGATCTAGAGGATATTATGGTAAGTGAAATGTGTCAGACAGAGAAAGACAAATACCATGTAATTTCACTTATATGTGACATCTAAGAAACAAAAAAATGGAAAAAAAACCAAAACTGAAACAAACTTACAAAATAAGAGAACAAACTGGTGGTTGTCAGAGGGGAGGGAGGTGAAGGAGTTGAGTGAAACAGGTGAAGAGGATTAAGAGGTACGAAATTTTAGTTATAAAATAAGTCACAAGGATGTAATGTATGCATAGGGGATATAGTTAGTAGTATTGTAACAACTTTGTATGGTGACAGAAGGTTACTTGATTTATGGTGATGATCAATTTGTAATGTATATAAATGTTGAATCACTATGTTTTACACCTGAAACTAACATAATATTGTATGTCAACTATATTTCAATAAAAAAATTTTAAAAATAACTTTTCATATTAAAATAATTACAGATAAGTTTAAGCTGAATAGTCATTACTTGCACATATTTACCCCCATGTGTCAATCCTTCCAGCTTTCTCCTCTGTAAAAAATTGGGCATTCTACAGAATAAGCTATTATAAGCTTTACAAAGAAAGAAAACAAACTCAGTAAGTTGAAAGAAAGGGAGCATAGAAGAATCCAATTTTCTATTATAATGTTTGGGATGAACACCTCACTCTCATAGTTATTTGAACTTAAATTCAAATGTTTGTATTTTTGCTTATATAAGCCCACATTTCTCATTTGCAGGAGGTAGTATAATGCACTTAGTCAAGGAATCATCTGCATAGCTTACAGTCAAATTGAGACTCAGTATTATGATATATCAAATTAGACAAATCACAGAAAATAATTTTCCTCTGACTAAACCTCAGCTGCATTTTGTCCTGGTTTAAATTTTTGTGGCTCTGGCTGTCCAAATAAATGTATGACTTCACAAGTTTGCTTGAATTGTGTGAGAAAGACAGGACTCATCAAGCTGACAGGATCATGAAACACTCTGACATCAGTTGCTTTGACTACTTTCAGCTGCATCAGTTTGTTATATTCTAATATTAGTTGACATCATGTGTGACTATATCATAGGGGGAAATAGTCCACAAGCTGACATAGTCTTGACCCAGAAACTTCTCCAGGAGCAAGAATTCTACTTGAATCCATCTATTGTGATTTTTCTCAGCCTAAAGAGTAAATGTGTTGGCATGTGTATGCTTATTCACCTGGTCAATATTTATGGAGCACCAGCAATAAGTAAATTCTCAGATATAAAGGTGAATTGACACATTGTTAATCCCCTCAAGGTATTCAGAGTCTCGTATAGAGGCAGACTTGTAAATCATGCTACAAGGAGATGTACCACATACTATGACAGAATTATGTACATGTGGCAAAAGAAAGACTTCTTAGAGAAGGGAATGCTCATGCTAAGAGCCCAGGGATGTGCAAGAGTAACCAGGACAACAAGACATCCCATTCCAGAAAGAGAGGGGTGGATGATAGTTGGTTTCTAAAGATCTCTCCTTCCACCCTCATGAACCTCACCTCACAGTAACCCTGTCTTTGTGGGGTCCCAGCCCTTGAATCTGTCCTAGCTCTTGCATTCGCTCTTTGTTGGTAAACTGTGGCAGAATTGTTACTGTGTGATTTCCAAGGCTAGATCTTAAAAAAGTCTTACAACTTCCACCTGGGCCTCTTAGAGTTGCTTTTACAATGTCCGTATTGGAACCCATCTTAGAAATGTACCTGAACCATGTGGAGAGTCTCAGAGGATGAGACATCACACTGAGGAGAGTCCAGGGAGCCGCATGTCAAGGCACCAGACATGTGCATGAAGAAATTGTCTTAGAAGTGTATCCTTCATCCCAAACTACTTGAGCTGAAGCCACTTGGAGCTGGACCATCTCTAAATTCATGTTCTCAAAACTATGAGCAAAATAAAGGATTGTTTTAAGCCACCAAGTTTTGGGGTAGTTTGTTACACAACAGTTAATAACCAGAATAGAGGGTATATGTGCAAAATGCAGAGATATGAAAAGGTTACTTCTAACCTGGGAATAGCAAGTAGTTTAATAGCTTAGTATGGCTGAAGAAAGAATGGTAGGGGAAATATATTACTGAGAACATTTGCAATTACAAGTGGGGGAAACCTAGCTCAGTCTGAGTCCAGAGGTGAAGCTGATTTCAAGCATGAAAGGGACAAATGATTTAAATGAGGTCTTTAGGTCTATTTCCTCCTCTCCCTCCTCCTACTTCTTCTTCCTCCCCCTCCTCCCCCTCCTCCCCCTCCTCCTCCTCCTCCTCCTCCTCCTCCTCCTCCTCCTTCTTCTTCTTCTTCTTCTTCTTCTTCTTCTTCTTCTTCTTCTTCTTCTTCCTCTTCTTCCTCTTCTTCTTCCTCTTCCCCTTCCCCTTCCCCTTCCCCTTCTCCTTCTCCTTCTCCTCCTCCTCCTTCTTCTTCTCTCTCTCTCGTACACACACACACACCACACACACACAATTTACTTGTCACTCTACTATACTTTGTAATCTTTTACTTCCAGTTCCAAACTGAATAATCTGAGAGGCTCTTATTGACTCAACATGATTCATTTGTCCATCCCTGGACTAAACACAGTGGCCAGTAGTTGTGATTCACTGGGTCAACATTACATTTTCTGTCCAGGGCTGACGGACACTGTGGGTAGCGTGTAGACAAGAAAGAAGCTATTTCCCCAAGGAACAGGGGGTGTTAGACCATAGTTGTTTACTATGGAGAGAATCACAGGAAGTCAACTTATTTCAGCAGTTATTTGGCATGGAAGGTTTTATATTTGGATTGCAGGTATAGCTTGGATTTTGACCAAATAGTGTTATATAGTCATTTTAGTTTGTGATTGATTAGATGTGTTCTCTTGGCTATTTTGTTTGCCAAAAGCTGTGTGCATTTCTTTATTTCTGTATTTAGCCCCTTTTTGCTTTTATTAAAAATGTGTGATAATGCTTTTCTCTTTGTAGGGAAAATATTGATACCTTATAAACATTGAGTTTTTCTTCCAGCTGTACAGATGGCTTTGTGTGACGAGAACAATATTCTCCCATTTAATCCCTTTGTTATTCATCCATGACATATCATTTCAAGATACTTAGTAAGGGAGTTTAGGCTATAGCTATGGTATCAATTCCTGAATTAATTCACTCATTCTCTAAGTATTTAACAATATGTTCCTTTCCTAGACTAGTCTGATAGATAGCTTGATAGATAAATAAATGATAGATAGAATTGGCCTTGAGTTTTCCATTGACCAAAAACAAGTAAAGATGCATGCAAAGACAGGGAGTTACAACAGTTTTGATTTTCTACAAAAGAAAACATAAAATTGAAGATTTTTCTGGCAATTAAAAAAAGAAATTTCTCGTAGGAAGCTTCATATAGAAGACTCAAAAAACAAGAGACACTTAGCAGTGTCTTTAATTATATCTTTCTTACAGAAAAAAATTCCTGAAATTTTCTGAAACAAATAAGAGACAGCCCCTCCCCTCTATCACTTACATAATAGTATGAGAAAGAGGCATAATCATGAAGAATGGCAGTCTCAATGACGTAATTGTTCTGAAGTGGTCAGTTTGAGGTGCTATTGAAACAAAGAGGGTATGTTGTTAGCACAGCCAGGTCCTAATGGATTTAGTTCTCCCTATGGACACACACATGCTGTGGAGGTTCATCCACTCTGCTGTGGGATATGATGGACACAACTCGAGAGCATATATAGACTAAGTCATCAAAGCTATTAAGACATTTATTTAATGGCTCTGGATAGGGTTATGGGAGCAGGGAAAAGAAAGTCTTGTGGGAACATAGGATATAACCTATCTTAGAACGCCTTAAAAAAAGCTGAATTCTACCCAGATGTCTTGGCCTGTCTATTTAAATACAAAGTCAGGGAGGTGAGATAAAATGTTATTTTAAGGATTTCCCCTGCAAAGAAGAAACTGACATTTTCTTCCATTTTAATTGGTTACTCTCTTTGACAGCTATCAGAAATATTATTCAGTGTTGCTACACTGGGTATTGTAAGGATAGGAAAAGCAAAAGGAATACTAGTCTTTTCTGACAGTAGTAAAGGAGGGCTAATTAAGATATGCATGAGGGAGAGTATAGGGTAGTAGTTAGGAGAACAAACTCTGAAGATGGATTCAGTGGCCGTGAATCCTGACACCACTAGTTACTAACTCTATGACCTTGAATGAGTTACTTAATCACTGTGCCTCAGCATCTTCATTTGTAAAATGGGGATAATCTATATACATATAGATTGCCATTATTAACATATTAATAATAGCAGTGCCATTAGATAACTTTTCTTATGATCTATCTATAGCTATCTAGCTATCTAAACTATCTACTTATCCTTACACATAGATATATAATCTTCCTCATCTCACAGATGAGAAAATTGAGGTACAGAGAAGTCTCAGCATCTTTGCCTGTGGATCTGGTTGTTTTTTTAACTGAAAATACTGGTCCAGACTAATATCAATCAAGTGAGGTTAATTTCACTGAGCCGGAAGACACAGGCTAAATGTGTCATGAGATATGTTTAAAAAAAAAAATCAGTCTTTCTGATATCATCAGCAGCCCCCTTGCTCACTGGTCTGTTCTTTTAAAGGTTGCACCTTTCATTCTGAAGAACTTGAGCCCACGGCGTTCACAAACACTCCATGTATTCTTTGTTGTATCATGTCAAGCAGTGCTTCATAAAGCTGGGAAAAGAGAAATCAAAATCACTTATGGAATGTTTTCAGTCTGTACAAATCAAGCACCTGAAACCTCCAAATTATGAAACACAATCCTATTAGCACATTTGTTAAGAGCCCAGGGTCTGTAGTCAGGCTGCCTAGGAAAGAATCTGGCTTAGAGACGTCCTGGTTGTATGATCTTCAGCAAGTTAACTAATCACTCTTTGTGGAGATTCCTCATCTGCAAAATGGGATAATAATAGATCCCACCTCATAGGGTTGTTGTGAGGACTAAATAAATTAATATACGAAACACATGCAGGACAACACCTGGCAAATAATAAGATCTCAGTTAATATTTGCTATAATATTTTTGCTTAATTTATTTTCTATCACTGAAGTTAAATAATGGATAATCTTTTAGCCAGGCACTCCAAGATCACAGCTCCCACCAGGCTCATTTTTTCCCTTTCTCCATCTCACTCTTTTTTACCAGTCACACTAAATTCTTTCTTAGGTTCTCCAACATGCAGACTCCTTTCTTTCTGATGATTTTAGTGTTGGTTGTTTTTATTGCTTGGACATCTCTTCCCCTGGTCTCCTTATCCTTCAGGTCTAGGTCTCAGTTTAATGTCAACAGCTCAAAGTAGAGGTCCCTGACCATCCCCCTCCCTAAGCTCTCCTTCACCAGGACACTGTGATTCCTGACTTCAGCGCCCTCTTTCCTTCATACCGTGTATCGCAATGTACAGTTATTTCATTATTTGTTGTTCTATTTCTTCTGTCTCCCCACTAAATTGTAAACTCCAGGAAGACAAACCCTATCTATCCTTTTCACTGTTTTTCAAAGATAAGTGGATGAAGTCCAAGTATAAACCACATAGTGGCACAGAACCTGACTATATTCCTTTTCCCTTGAAGTTCACTGTCAGATTTCTAGATGACATTATATAGTTTTTAATCTATTGTCCAGAAGGTTATATGTTAATAGTGGAGTAACTCACCTCAGGATCTCTGATTGCATCAATTTAGATGCATGATGTACAGTTTCATAAGATCTTAGAGCTAAAAGATATCTTTGGAGTCTTATAGCCCAGTATGATCACATTAGTAATGAGAGAGTGAGGTTCTGGAGCAGAGGAATGACTTGTCCAATACGGTAGATAATCAGAGAAAGTTGTTGGATCTGCTTCTCCTCATTTAGTACTTTTTCCAAACCATCACTGTGTCTTTTTCTATTTTCACAAGTAATTGTCTTTTATTACTTCAAGCCAGAATCACTTCACTAGCTGCCTAACCTATTTACCCAACCATTACACTCTAGAGATTAGAGAGATTCCTACTCTTGAGAAACACACATTTGATAGAAACACAATTCTGTATGATAATCACAATTAACCAGAGACAGCTGTGCAAGGTCAAAGGCACAGCTCTCTGTCCAGTGCTTACCGTGGGCTCAGTTCTCAGTGTGTTATGTGAGTTAACTGGTGAAATATTCACAACTCTATGTGGTAGGTACTATCATCATGCCCATTTCACAAATGTGGAAACTGAGGCACTGCTTGAGTTACATTGCCAAGGTTCTTCAGTAGCACAGGAGTATAAACCTAGCTGAGTGCTCTCCTAATTACAGCATTGTCCTGCCCTACTCAAAGCAGAATAGGATGGAGCTGGGGAAAAGGATACCTTTTAGAGGAGACTGCACTGGACTGGGCCTTGAAGGACCTGGAATTCTTGGAATTTCTGATGTGCAGTATTTCCCTTCCAATAACATCTGTAGGAGCTCATTCTGGCTGGAAATTTCCCTTTTCTTTTTTTTTTGCACACACTCATGCTTATGTCTAGCATGTTTAGAGTTGCCTCCTCCTCTCTGTTCAATCCTTCACTTCTCACCTCAGGTAGAGTTTTAAGGTGACAGATCAAAACACTTCTTGAGTATAAAAGTTTTGCATCAGAGTGTGCCCATGACTTCTCTGACTTCTCCTGTGGGACCACGTTTCTCCATTATACTTAACAACTAACTGATGACCATGGTCATCGTTCTATTCAGCCCTCGGTTTTCATGGTGGCCCCCCGTGATGGTTGGAGAGCCAAGCTAGATCCTATATTCCTGTGCCCCATTACATGTCGGGCACACATTGTCCACTGCATATGAACTCCTGGGACCTTCTTCCTGTTTTAGATCTCAAACACAAACCTAAACATGAGCTCTTGCTTACCTCTATGTGTTTCTATTCCTTTTTAGTGTTCTTTGAGATGCCTATCATCACAAACTTACTTTCTTTTTAACATCTCTTAAAACTTTTTATATGTTTGCAATGGAGCCAGATTTCTCCATAATCACATTCTGCCATCTTGGCTGAAATTTGCTCAATTGTGATTTGCATCATACAATGCTTTTTTCTCAGACTTGATCTCAGTTAATCATAAAAACCTGTGAGATTAAATAGTATAGTCTTTGACTTACAGATGGAGAAACTAACTCAGATGTTTTATAATTAAGCCTGCAGAATAGTATGGCTGGGGCTTGAATATGTGTTGGTTAACAATTATGTTTAAGTTAGAGTGGTCAGGAGCAAGGGGTAGGAGTTCAGATAATGGGGGATTGCATTCAGACTCTACTGCTTATTAGTTGTGAGATCATGAACATTCCTACATAAAATCTCAGTTTTTTCATCTGTGAAATGGAATAATAATTCCTATGACAAACCATTACTTATATGAAATATAGCACAGTCAGTGCTAGGCAATTTGTAAATGCTTTCCAAATGGTCATTATGATTAGTTTCTGTAGTCAGCTACCTCTCTACTGTGTATAGATAGGTAAAATTTCCAATTCAACCTGGAATTAAAGTATGTTAATCTGGAATGACAAATGTGAAATGCTATTAAAATTAATATCTATCTATTTCTTTTCATTATTCCAGCACTGAGTAAATTTCCCTCTGAATTTCATTGGCTCTAAAATACTGAGATTTTTTCTTGATCCTGAGAAATGCAGATTTACATCAGGATTGGATTTGGGGTCCTAAGAAGTTACTTTATGATCAGTGGTGGCATCCACCCCTCCCTTGCTTTCCCAAATAATTTGTTGGAATCTGTTCATATTTTATATTACTAATAAATCTTCAACTTACCATGTGGGACAAATTTGAAAAGAGTGGTCTAATATTGCATGTTTTCATGTAAATTCCTCTTGTTTCTTAACTAACAGTGATGAAAAATCCTACTGTATATTTCTGGTGGTCATTTATGGTACTTACTTCTGTGCTCTTAAAAGATTTCCTCTAGACCAGAGCAGTGCATCTTAATTTTAACATAGGAATCACTTGGGGGATCTTGTGAAATTGCAGATTCTGATTTTGTAGGTTTGCAATAAAATTCTGCATTTTTAAAAAGTACCCAACTTTGAGTAACAAGGTTCTGAGAATTCCCTAAACTAATTAAGGGATTTTATAATATATGTATTCCTGGGGTCTATTCTCAGTGATTCTGATTCAATAAGAATGAAATTAGATGTCTATATATTTGAATATCTATATAGGTAATTCTGATAATATATGACTTGTTTTGTAACTGCCAAAATATATTCCAATTATGAATGTTTTGATTAATTGGGGTCCAATCTATCTTTGAAGTCTATCCTTCTATGGTCTGTTCTTTGTCTGTGCTGCAGTCCCATTAAATTACAATTTTATGAATATGCTATCTCTTCATGTGCTGTTTCCTTTGCTTAAAAAAATATTTTTTCATTCTGTTTATTGAGTAAATGACTACTCATCCTTAAAGATCTAGCTCTAGTACAACCCCCTCTAGGTAAGCTTCTTTGATGTTCTAGTTTAGTGGTTCTCAAATGTGATTTTGTCTCCCTCTTCCCTTAGGGACACTGATAAAGTCTAGAGACATTTTTGGTTGTCACAACTTGGGAGGATGGGCAGGTTGCTACTGGCATCTAGTAGGTAGAGGTCAGGGATGCTCTTAAACATTCTACAATACCTAGAACAGTCCCTACAACAAATAATTATCTAGTCCAAAATATCTGTAGTGCTGAGATTGAGAAACCCTGCTCTAGGCTCTTAGATGTCCTTCTTTTATTTTCCTCCTGATTGCTTCTATATTACTACTTATCACAATTTTTATTGTCTATTTTTCTTTCTCCTGAGCAGTCTGTTATGTTCTTGGACAAGGAATTGTCCCTTTCATCTCTGTTTCCTCACAACCAGTGGATTGTGTGTTTGTGTGTGTGTGTATTCGTTCCATAAATATTGAATAAAATAAATGGCTAAATATCTCCTTGAATATATGACTGAACTTAAAAATAAACTCATATGCAGTGTTTTATGGTGGACAGATGGGATAACCCAAGATCTAGATAGACTCATGGACTTGAATGTGAGATGTTACTGCAGCCTGAAAGACATAATATCAAATCATCAATCACCAACTGTAAGATCAACCTCCAGAGGAAGAAAACCTACATAATAACGCTTGCCAATTGGAAGGAATACAACTGACTGGAACCAGCTGGTTTTGAACTCTCTAAAAGGCTGTGATCCATTTAATCAGTTTGGAGTGCATCCATAACTTTGAAGATGGATCAGGAAGAATGGCAAACATGGACAAAGTCAGCTAAGACCAGCGATCTCCCCATTTACAATGTCTGATGTAAGACACAATGATTAAAAAAGAAAAAGCTATGTGCGTAGGGTCAAGGGTAAGGGTAGGAGGATGGGTCATTCTTTATGATTTTGAAAACTGACAAAATGTGTTTAGTTTGGAAAGATCTGAAAAACCTCACATAACTCAGCCTGTACTCCATTTCACCAACAGTGAGGGGAAATAATGAAATCTGCAGTTCCTGCTTTCTATCTGTCATCTAAGTCATTCCAGGGACAGTAATCCTGGGTAGTGTCTTTCAGTTGGAGCCGTTTCCCTGGAGAGATGGAGTTATTAATAAGACATTGCAAGCTCATATACTTTCTCCTACCTGTTTTTGATTTTCCCTGTTTCTAGTGTAATTTCACTGATCTCTTGGAAACAAGACAAACAAGGGATGTTCTTCATTGCTCACGCTTTCCAAATGTGCTCCTCAGATTAAAATGCTGTACTTACTATGTGCAAAATTCGGGTCTAGGAAATTGGAAATAATCTCTTACATTTGTATGGAATCCTCCTGAAGAGCACATATTACATTTGCTTTCTTTTAGCCTCACGTTATCAAACTGATTCACTTGTCTTTCCTTATTTTCAAAACTGTCAACCCCTCCATAATTTTAATTTCAAGGATCATTTTTCTTCTCATGCCTTTAGTGCTTATTCCCATTAATACTCCAATTTAGTATTTCTTGAAGCTCACTAAGACTTAGAATCCACTGATACTTCATTTTACTGTCACTTTTCCCCTCATGACCTCACTTAATCATCATTGAGTCTAAGGTCATTATTCATCCCTTTTATCCTCCCTCAGTCCCTCTACCCTTCTTTCCCCCTTATTATATTTGCCTGACTGAACACCCAACCTGACTAATTCCAGCTCTCTTCCTCTTATACACACGTACCTGAACAGCTGAAGTTGTCTGAAGAGGATTTTCCTTCCCCACTCCCACCTCCATATATGTACACAGTCACACCCACGTTGACCAGTCTTGCTTCAAACTTAGGACTGCTACCTTGTGACTCTTAACACTGATTCAAATTCCAACTCAACTCTCTAGACCAGGGTTTCAAAAATGTTTTCTATAAAGGGTCAAATATAGAAAGTATTTTAAGCTTTGGGGGCCATACGGTTTCTGTCACAATTTGGCCATCCTAGCAGGAAAGCAGCCACAGACAGTACAAAAATGAATGGGCATGGTCATCTTCCAAGTAAAGAAGTATTTACAAAAATAAACAGTGAGCTGGATTTGGCCCACAAGATGTAGTTTGATGACCTTACTCCAGACCATTCTGTCCTCTACTTACTATCTTAGATGACCATTTTGTTTGTATCTTCTCTCTTTCTCAAATCTTATACAGTTACTCCCTATCCCATACCAAGTCTTTTTGCTATTAACCTTGCTCCATTTGATTAAAACATCAAAAGAAAGCAGAAAGGATGAATCACATCTTCCATCCTCTTTGGATGTGAGCCCATTTTACTCTGCATTCCCTCCTATCTCTATGGATGAAATATCCGTGTTTCTCTTTGAGGCCGGCTCCACTCTTTGTGCACTAGATCCCACAATCTCTCCTCTACTTAAGAAAAAGTTCCAGCAATCCTCGCCTCACTGTTCTGTATATTAATATCTTCTTCTTTGTTGGATTGTTCAGATCAACATATAAACATACTGTAATGCCTACCATCTTGAAAGAAGGAAGGAAGGAAGAAAAGAAAGAAAGAAAGAAAGAAAGGAAGGAAGGAAGGAAGGAAGGAAGGAAGAAAGAAAGAAAGAAAGAAACACCCTATTCCTTGACCTCACATTTCTCTTTAACTACAGTTCCATTTCTCTGCTCTCCTTACAGCAAATCTCAGTGAGTTATTTATATTCATTACCTCCCTTTCCTCTCCTTCCATCCTTTCTTGAACACACTCCCATTAGATTTTATCCCCACCATTCCACTACAGCAACTCATTAGGGTTGACCTACCCCAGTTACCTTCTCTTTGTCAACTCCAATAATCATTATGTTAGTCTGTGTCTCAGCAACATTTAAGAAAAATGACAGTAGTTTCCATTTAGTCTATGAACTTCACGTGGCTCCTAGGATCCATTCTCTCTTACTGACTCCTGTATTTGGCTGCTCCTTCTTTGGCTCATGATTTCATGGTCTGCAGGTAAAATTTCACCTTTTCAGAGACCTTCTCTGATCACCTTCTCTGATGAAAAATTGCACCCCCATCACAGTGTTCCTTAGCCCCATTACCTGCTCTATTTTCCCTGTAGCACTTGGCACCATAAAACTCATTCTATACTTATATGAGTTTGTGTTGATCATCTTTCCCTCATGTCACTAGAACATGAGCTCCATGAGTACAGATATATTGTTCTGTTCACTGTTGTATTCCTAACACCTAGACCATTTCTGGCATGTAGTAGATACTCAGTGAACAGTCATTGAACGAATGGATGAATCTTTTAAATCCTTCTGCACACACAATCATATAAGATCCTTTAAGTCTCCTCCTGAGTATGTTATCCCCCCCGCTTTTTTTTCTGCAGAGAAGACTGACATTCAAAATGGCTAAGTGATCTTAGATGCAAAAATCACATCTCAGGTGAGAGCAAGCACCAAGAGAGACACTCCACCACATTTTTTTGAGTGATGGCTATCAAACCTCTGCTTAACCCCCCCAGTTATAAGAGCCTAGCAGAAGCCTACCCTATTCCACTGCTGAGGGGCTCCATCAGCTAAGTTCCAAGCTCCATCTGAAAGTTCCAAGTTAATGTTCTCTCCTTATTCCCCACTTGATAAAGAATTGTATATTTTTGCCACAATCATTCAAACCCACCTTAAAAAAATGCACACCTGAATTTTTGCAAGGTATTTCTGCTGACTTTATATCCCTTGTCTACTGTAAAACTGTTTCTTTTAATACCTAAAGGATGTTACAACCTTGTTAGAACATTCACCACTTTCCTCAAGTTGTTAATTATTTTCTATGTTCCCATGGTACTCTCTGATCCACATCACAGTGTTCAGCACTGCAATTTCTATCTGTGTAATGACAGGGGCATGTCTTACTTATTTTATCTCCTATCAAGCCTGTAACAGAGAAAAAAATTTTGTAGAATTAAGCATTATACTTGGCATTTTACTTATATGATTTTATTTAATTTTCACAGTGCTCTGAGGTTAAGTACAAGTACATGCCCATTTTACAGATCAAGAGAATGAGGATAAGAGACTGTAATAGCATCCCCATGGCAACTGAAGCTTTTATGTTTTATTAATTTTCAAAATTTTATTTAGGAAAAATTAACAAATATAACTGTATATATTTAAAGTATACAACACAATGGTTTGATATACATATATATTATAGAATAATTATCAAGAGCAAGATAATTAACAAAGCCATTACCTCACATAATTAACATAGTTAACTTTTTCTTTTTTGTATGTGCAGTGAGAATGTTTAAGACCTACTGTTAGCAACTTTCAAGTATACAACACTGTATTATTACCTATGGTCACCATGTTGTACATCAGATGCTTAGAACTTATTCTTTTTAAAACTGCAAATTTGTACCCTTTGACTTATATCACCCCATGTTACCCTTCCCCCAGCCCCTGGTAACCACCATTCTACTGTTTCTATGAAACCACACCATATTTGTCTTTCCTTGGCTTATTTCACTTAGCATAAAGCCTTCCAGATTTGTTCACGTTGTCACAAATGTCAGGATTTCCTTTTTAACAGTCTAATAATATTCCATTTTTGTACATATATATATATTATATATATTTTGTATGTATTTTGTGTATGTGTGTATATATATATATATATATATATATCTCACAGAAAACACATTTTTCTAAAGAAGATATACAAATGTCCAATAAGTATATGTAAAAGTGCTCAACATCACTAATCTTCAGGGAAATGCAAATTAAAACCACCATGAGATATCACCTCACACCTGTTAGGATGACTATTTTCAAAAAGTTACATGATAATAACGGTTGCAAAGATGTAGAGAAATGGGAACCCTTATATAAGGTCAGTGGCAATGCAAAATGATAGAGCAATCATGGAAAACAGTATGGCCATTTCTCAGAAAGTTAAAAATAGAGCTATCATATGATCCAGCAATCCCTCTTCTGGGTATATCTGAAGGAAATGAAATCAGTCTCTTGAAGTGCTATCTGCACACCCATGTTCATTGCAGCATTAGTCACAGTAGCAAGATATGGAAGCGACCTAAGTTTCCTTTGATAGATGTACAGATAAAGAAAATGTGGCAACTGCAGCTTTTAAACATTAGAGCATGGACCACCCACACCCACGTCTGCTTGACTCTGATGACCGCACTCTTAATAAACACCTATGTTGTACCCACAATAATTTTGAATGAAGGAAGGAAAAAGTAAAGCAAACAGAAGAATGAATAAAATAGCACATCCATTTTTCACCATTTGATCTAGGCTGGCCTTTTGAGAAACAGAATAATTATGTTCATTCTGTTAATAATGACCTGCCAGTTTTGAAGAGGGCAGCTATAATCCTACCAGATCTCTTCTAAGAAATTATCTCACTGTCTTGGCCACTGCTGGGCTCCATGACTTCCAATTGGTTAATCTTTCCAGACCTTAGGCGTCCAAAGGGGTGTCTGTGAACTTAGGTGGGTGTTTTGACTACAGTGAGTCTGAGGTTGAAGGGTGTAGTACAGTGGCTAAGAGCCTGGATAGCCTTGAGTGATTCTGGCTCCAGCATCCACTAGCTTCTTTTCACTCAGTGACTTAACCTCCATGTGAATCAGTTTCTTCATCTGTAAAATGGGTTAATAATGTCCCTCAGTTGTTAAGAGTATTAAAACTAGTTAAATTTAGTAAAGTGCTTAGAAAAATGCCTGGCACATAGTAAATGCTAATGAATTCTTTTCTAAATATAACTGATTTCTCCCTGCCTCTCTTGCAACTGACATTAGCAGTTCAGCAAAAGTGGCATGGAGCTACGTGGTGAGTGACTTTAACTTTTTCTTGGAAAGAGCACAGAGAAACAATTTAGGCTTTGCCTCCCGGAGGCTAGCATTTTCTTCTGATTGATTTGACCTGTCAATTCATAGAAGAAAAAGAAAAAAACAAAAAAGGAAAAACTTACCGAACACCTAGTCAGTCCAGTTAAACATAAATTTGGCTGATTATTTTACATGGAGCTGACTGGCAGTTTGCCTGAGGAGATCAAAATGGCTTGTTTTGGCATCACATGTCACAGGCTGAGAGCTGGCAAATGAGTTTTGGATTTAGGGAGATGGAGTCTGTGTGGATTGTCCAAGACCACGACTATCCCCAAGGTCATGACTGCAGCGTGTGAAGAGGAAATTATCGGACTAGTTAGACTCCTGTCGGTGACCAAACATTATTACTCGTGGATCTGGAGGCTTGAATCGGTTTTGCTTTCTGCACTTTGGCAAAGTGTGCCAGATCTGGGTTTGCGGGGCTGCTACACAGCTGTGTGGACCCAAGGGTCGTGATTGCTTTTCTCTATCAGTACCAATGAGAAAGCTTCCCATATGAACTTTGTCACCTCGGTTTTCTTTGACTCTTCTCCCCAGTGTGCATTATAAGAGCTCAGGTAATGTCTTCTCAGTGAATGCTGAGTGGGCTGTGCAATAAACAGGCAGGAAACTAGACCAAGGCTCAGAGGTAGACAAGATTCAATTGAGAGACAAAGGTGATCCAAAAATAAACTCATTTTTGGGGGTGAAACAGTATATTTAAGAAGATCAGAGTTTCTTTTCTTCAGAATTCTTCTTAGAACGAATGACATTACCAACAACTAGGTCCCCCTTATGGAGACATTTGGCAATTTCCACCCGAGAAATACTTGACAGGCCAGGTAAGAACCCCCTGAAAAGAAAGACTGAAGTGTGTACATGTGTTTAATGGTTTCTGGACTCAAGTCACTATAATTAACTGCCATTAGGTGTTAGTGCTGACCAGCCAACTCATCTGTTGATGAAATACTCCAAACCGAGAGGCGTTTATCTTCCCCCAGACTCTAACCAGCTCTGAGGCATCACAGCCACTGTGTCCGGTGATGATGGGTAGGCCTTCAGCAGCAGAATGTACTGGAGCCTATGTGGGAGACTTCATCCATCTCCTCTCCTTCTCTCATTTCATGCCTTCCTCTGAGCAGGTCCTTTCCATGGCTTACTTTTCTATTGATGCAGAAATATCTACAAACTTGCACTCAAAGCATGGTCCCATGAGCAGCAGAATGGCCATCACCTAGATAATACCTGGTTTCCCAGGAATCAGACTTTATATAACAGTAAGTGACATAGTGATGAGGTTATTCCCTTTCCAATTCTCTTTCAATCCTCCTGCTTAGAGAGAGTCTAAGTTCTAAGCTAGATGCTCTAATACTTCTTTAACACTTTTTTTACCTCTCTCTTTCCACCAAGGAAGTGAAGGCTCAGCAACCTTTGGCAGCCAACAGAATCTAGCTATAATTTAGCAATATTGCTTACTTTTCACTATATTTTTATGCATACTCTCTATTTGTTGCAAATTGAGCTGTTTTTTCTTCAGTAGAATTGGTATAACGTTTAATCCATAAACCAATTTATTTCTGTTAAAATTGTGAATTGGATTCCTATGGAAATTTTAAGTAAATAACAGTAACTGTAATGCATGGATAGGGCAAAACTCATAAGGAAGATATTTAAATCACTGTAGTTGTGCAAGCATTGATTTTAAGGGCTGAAATTAGAGTATGCAATATCAGTGCTTCTAAAACTTAATATACAATTTAACCAACAGGAGATCTAGTTAAAATAAAGATTCTGATTCAACAGACCTGGAATAGGCTACGGGACCTGAGATTCGGTGCTTCTAGCAATTTCCAGGATGGTGCTGGATGCCAATCCCACTATTACTGTGGACAGTTTGCAAGGCAAGGATCTAAGGGAAAAGAACCCCAAAGGCCTTCAACTGTTATGTGCAAAAACACTTCTTATAGCTCTTCCTGATCCAACCAAGCTCACTAAGGGCTCACACTGTGGCATGGGATCAACAGTGATCATAGTAATTGAGGTGTTACCTGCCCATATTCTCTATCAGTGGTTCTTAAAGTTTAGTGTTTTTCAAAATCACCTGGAGTATTTGTTAAACTACAAATTACTGGGTCCACTAACGTATTTACTGGTTAAACAGGTCTCAGAAATGGCTTGAGAAGTTGCATTTCTAACAAGTTTCAGAAGATGGTGATGTTGCTTGTCCAGGGACCAGACTATATATAAACTTTACAAGTGGATGTGTGAGTATCAGGCAGGTGGGAAGACAGAAGTACTGGTAAGCACAGCACTTAGCCTGACTACTCTGCTGCTTGCTACTTCTCCGAACATTTCAGGCTTCTTAACAGTTTCAGTAGGAATGCCAAGGTGTATGGTGGAGACTGGGTGGGGCCCCATCATCCCAGGTATTGCCTTCCAGTCATGTGTGTGTGTATGTATATATATATAGAGAGAGAGAGAGAGAGAGATAGAGAGAGAGAGAGAGAGAGAGAGAGAGAGAGAGTAGTGGTAGGGAGCAGACAGAAGATGTAGGTTCCCAGCCAAATGTCACTTTACTTTGACTGAAACCTTGTGACTAACCATTTGTGACAGAATGTTGGGCAGTGTGGCAAATATCAACACATCTATTTGAGAAAGCCTGACTCAGACATAATGCCAGGACGCCTGTGCACCAACCTGGCAAAGTTCTTTTCCTTCTCATGCTTCTCTCACCCAGATCTGTCACATTATAGTATATATATTTTTTAATCTATACAATAACAACAATAATAGTAACCAATTTAAAAAGCTGTTGTGAGGATCAAATGAAAACAAATACCTGTAGAGTGTGTTATTACAACCCCACGACCAATAAATATTAATAGCCAAATAAATAAACTCTTATTTGAGGGCAGAGAGGAGGCTAGTGTGGCTGGAGCTCCATGGATGAAAGGAAGGGAAGAAGAAGTAGTAGATGAGCAAGTCAGGGGCCAGGTCTTACAGAAGCTTGTAGGACAGCACAGTTTAGGTTTTAAGTATAATGAAAAGTAACTGGAGGTGTTGAAGCCAAAGTGCAATGTGATCTGATTTATGCTCTAGAACGATCTGCCTGTCTTGCAGAGAGAATGGAGTATGAGGGGCAAGAGTCAAAGGTGGGAGACTAGTTGCAGCGTCCAGGTGCTAGGTGATGGGGCTTGCACTAGGATTTTAGTGATGATGGTGAGAAGTAGCCAGATGCAGGCCCTATTCTGGCGATAGTGTTGTAGGGATTTGCTGAGAGATTGCTGAGCAGAAAGGAATCAAAGGTGACCCTCAGGTCTAAGTGAGTGAGTGAGTGGGTAAGGGCGCCATTTGTTGAGATGAGGGAACTCTAAAGAAGCAGGGTCGGGGAAGCTGCCTGGTATTTTTGTTTAGACATAACAACATGTGGAATGTTTTTAGATATATGAGAAGAGATATTGAGAAGGTATAGAGTCTGAAGGTCAGAAAGTAGATCAGAGCTTGATTCACATTTAGGAATCATGTACATTTGGGTGCTACTTAATGCCCTGTACCTGGAGGAGATCTCATAAAATGAAAATACAAATAAATAGAGAAGAGATAGCTTCTCAGTGAATTCCTTCACATGGAAGCATGGAGAAGTGAATGCTATTGGTTTAGCTGAAGATGGGGATTTGTACCCTGTAAGGTAGCACCTGAAGATGTGGCAGCACCTGGGAAGAACTGGCCAAGACGGGCACCAGGGAGGATGTATCCTATGCCCAGGCCTTCCAGCTCAGTCAAAGATTTCTGCACCAGGCATGGCAGAAGAACCAAACTGATGGAACCATAAAAGAAGAGGCAGTGGGAATTTGAGCTGTAGGGAGTGAGGGCATCACCAAAGATGTCCAGCTGATACCTCAGCATTGAGTAAATCCCTGTTCTTGGCACAAACTCAAGGGGTAGAATGTGCCCTTGGCACCTCAGGTATGTGCCGGGAAGAGATGAAATTGCCATGAGCTAGACAAAAAATGGGTCGATTAACCCAACCTAGTTAATCTAAAGAAAATAATAGTATATTTGTTGCATGTAGCCTGAGATTTGCAGTCACTACATCCTGATTCTAATTGCTGATGGTATAAATGCAGTTTCCTAACTATAGAGAGATGATATTTTGCTCATTTTCCCTTCCCCAGGGAATGCTTGCATTTGCCTAATATACCAGTTTTGGAAGAGGATCTTTAAAAAAGGTATTTTCTGCATAGGGATGAACTAAGGAAGCACCTCTCTCTGCCTGGAGTCATGAACCTGACACAGTTAACACAGTGAAATCTGCTGTACATTTAATCAGAGTAGTTAATTTGATTTTCTAAAATTAAGCAGAGCATCAGTTTGTCATTAGGCCTGAGAATTACTGGGTTTCAGAAGTCACTCTGTGTACCCCAAAAGGGCTTTATGGGATATGAATAATAACAACCTACAAATATATTGATGATAATGAACATCTAAGTGTTCTGTAAGGAAAAAAAGAAAAAAAAAATCCCTGACAAACATGACTGGTGACTCATGATGGCCAGAATTTTTAAAATGTATGGTCATTACAACATGAAAAAATAATTATGAATAATAAAAATCTGTTACAATAATTAGCTGTAATGAATGCTCATGGTGAGCTAAATGAACTGGAGCAATTTAAGGTAATATCACATAATTTTTATTCTGTGCTATGTCAGATCATTTTACCATTAGAGAGAAAGAGGGAGAAGTAGAAAGATAAAGAGACAAAGGAGACAAAAAGGGAGCTGATGAAGAGAAAGTAAAATAAACCATTCAGCTTCCTATATTCTTGTCTTCTCAAAAAAAGTGAAAAATGCTGCAGGTTGCATTTTTTTATACTTTAGTTTTTGCATCCATCCCAAGTTCTTCTTTGAAGGTGTCAACAATGTGGGAAAGATAACCAGTATAGCAGACATTTGAATCTGACAAAATTGGGTTTGAACCTCTACCTGTCTTTTTTTTTTTTTTTTTTTTTTTTATAATTTACTTATTTATTTATTTTTGGCTGTGTTGGGTCTTCGTTTCTGTGCGAGGGCTTTCTCTAGTTGTGCCGAGCGGGGGCCACTCTTCATCGCGGCGCGCAGGCCTCTCACCGTCACGGCCTCTCCTGCTGCGGAGCACAGGCTCCAGACGCGCAGGCTCAGCAGTTGTGGCTCACGGGCCTAGCCGCTCCGCGGCATGTGGGATCCTCCCAGACCAGGGCTCGAACCCGTGTCCCCTGCATTGGCAGGCAGACTCTCAACCACTGCTCCACCAAGGAAGCCCTACCTGTCTTTTTATATGTAATGTAACGGAGGCAACTTCTTTATCTGACTTAAGTCTCAGTTACATTCGTAAAACAGGACACTAATAGATGTTGCCTGAAGTTGTGGTGAGGAGTGAATTTGTCACATGAACAGCTAACTCTTAGTAAATGCTCATTATGCACCTGGCATTCTCTGAGATACCTTCACATGAACTACATCATTTAGTCCTCCTGACAACCCTAATCAGGAAGAGCTATAGTTATCTCTTTTACAGATGAGAAAACAAGACCTAGAATGATGGAATACAAAAAGTAAGTGATGGAGTGGTATTTGGTACCCAGACTCTTAGTTTCAAGAATTCACATGTTTTGCTGTTCCTCTAGGAAGCCTCTGCTAGCCAGCAGCAGGACAGCGCCTGGGATCACACTTCCATAAAGATCAGGTGTTGCTATTTCTCATATCATCTTTGTGTGAGCAAAACAGAGCATGCATTTACATTTGTGAGCAGGCCTTATTGTACTTAATTCAACTCTACAACATAAACGGCAACATTTAGGGTTGGCTTTGAAATTCTCCTAGTGTAACCAGTCCTATCCAGTAGAAACCCTGCATTGTGAGATGACAAGGTTACTGCAGGTGACTTTCTCAGTTGGAGGGAGATGAGCAGCTCCCAGAGATAGGCTTTTCCTGACATCGAGCAGGATGGAAGGGCCATCACTCACCAATTTGTCATCCAGGGCACTTGAGATAAACCCCACTCCACAGACCCTGACAAAGACCTCTCTGTGACTTAGCTGGTTGAGATGTCCCTGGTACCTGGATTCAGAGCCTTTCTGGGTGGGGCTCAGTATGGTAGTGAGGGGAGGAGGGAGGTTAGTTCTGTGCCCTGGAGCACGAAAACAGGATACCTAATTGCCCAAGTCTCCTTTTATCTGTTTGGGCATTATTTGCAAATGCAGTTAAACATACACTCCCAATCTATGTCTACTTAGATAATATTGGAAAAGGTGTTCATTACATCACTTTGATTATTAAATGTGAGCATGGAAAATACAGCCCCATTTTTTTCACTCGATTTTGTTATTTCTTCATTTCACTGTATATCAGGAACCTTATCAAATGGGAATGTCTTGGACTTTCCTTGTCCAGTGAGAAAGCTGGCATGCTTTCCACTAAGTTAAAAGTCTACAAACTGTCAAGATGCAGATGGGCTGCTGCAGATGGGCTGACCCTCTCCATTGTACTGAGACATAAAATAAATACAAAACCAAAACAGAGAATAAGCAAACATGAAGTGGGATTCCTCATGCTGTAGGTTGGCCCCCTTTCCCGACTGTCTGCTATTTTTCTTTCAAAAGAAATGCAGTCACGGGACCCCCAACCCAGGACCTTCTTCTCCTGTCCCCATAGCCCAACTCTTTCCTTTCTTCCCTCAGGTCCCCCTGCTTACCAGCTCCCAAGCTTCTGTTTGCTCTTAGGTAGTCTGCCTGTGGGAGGTTATCAAATGCCACAGCTGGAGCTTCCCCTCCTACCCTCCAGTGGGCAAGGGATGGAGTGGTTTATTTTCCTCTTTCTCTCTTTGGAGGATGTGCCTTCGCTTGTCGGATAAATACCTCCTGGCTGAACAGGAGTCGGCAGGAATTTGCTTTAAAACAAAAGAAAGAAAGAAAAGAGGGAGGAGAGCTCTCTTTAGGCAGTATTTCTCCTTTGCGCAAACAGCACCAGCTCGAAGTTCCTTGGGCAGAGCCACAGGGCTGAGTTTAAGGCATCATTTTCATCCAGGGATATCAAGTCGGTTAGGAAACTTGTCTGGGATTTGGATGGTCTCATTGACTGAAAGGGCATATTTGTTACCCAGTGGTTGCTAAAATCTCACATATGAAATATTATTTTTGTTTGATTATAATCAGAAAGGATTGGGTTTCTTTAGTATGCACAGGGGTCCTTACTCACAGTCTGAGTTAGCTTCAGGCAAAACAGAAATATGGGAAAAGGAAACAGCACTAGGTTGCTACTGATTTCAGGTCTGTAACAAGAATTGTTTTCCTCTCATTTTCTCGTCAATTGCTTCTTTAAAGGAAAGAGGGAGGGAAGCAAGGGGGGAGAGAGAGAGAATGATTTACTTAATTGCTTAATTTTTTTAGTTAAGCCTTGAGGGTATTTATCTTTGCTGAAACAATGGATTTTAGTGGTCTTCCAGGGACCAAAAGAATACTCAAGATTCAACTTACAGTCTTGCCATTTTCTTAGAGGACTTAGTGAAACAATTTTATTCCCAGTTTACAAATTGGGGTTTCTTTAAAAAAGTAGTATATGGTCAGGTTTTTTGAACTGACTTTAATCAAACAGTTCAAAGTCCCCTATTCCAAGGCCTAGATTTGTTGTTTTTACATTAATTGTGTGTGTGTGTCATTTCTGGGTCAAACTAAATTTTTGTCTAAACCAAATACTTTCATGTAAGACAAGGACAGTTGGACATCAAAATCATCCCCTAGGAATGGCTTCAAACTACTTCTTTTGATAACATTCTGCCTGACATGTTCAGTGCACCCATCACATCAAAGTTGATTCTGTTTTTTAAAAAAAAAGACAAGGAAGAAACTCTTTCATTTTGCTTTTCTTAGAAAATGCATGTTTCAGTTTTCTTTCCGTATGTCTTTTTAAAACCATTGATGCACTTTCAAAAGAGGATTTTCAATAACCTTGAGTAGAGATGTAGAATGCACAATGCTTATTTTGAACACATAGAACCTGACAGATATAGGAAAATTTGATAGAGGAGGTCACTTTGGGGCAGTTCTATAGAATGTTTAATGCTGACCTCAGTGACCATGAACAGAATGAAAGCCTTCGAATTACCTTCTCTTCTTGGTTGGTGATAAGTTGACACAGTGTTTAAAGTACACCATCTTTTCTATTGTCACTGCCAAACTCCTGGATTCGGGCTTTCTGATGCACCCAAGCCTTCACATGAAGTCTCCTATTGCATGAGAGATGCATGGCTGAGATCAGGAGCAAATGACTTTTTTGGAAGCATCCATAAAGTACTGATTAAAATGTTATCATTGATGGAAACGGGTTATGGAAGAAAAATACATAGGCTGAATGTTGCTTTATGGTCCTTCGTACTTTGTCTAAAATGCCTTTTTAGAAAGATAGCTTGGAAATGGGATTTTAAGGGCTACTGAAATATTTGTACTTCAATGGAACTAGTGATAATAGCTATGGTAAAATAAATAATACATTTTTAAGATTTCATGTACTTATTTACTTAATGAAGTTTCTTTTCTTTTTGTTTTTTGAGGTAGGTAATGCATTTATTCTTAGTTTACAGGTACAAAAACAGACTTAGAATGTTCAGTAGCCAATCCAAAGCCACTACACAGTGGCTTAGCCTTCAGAGAGACCAAGAATCTATGTGTATACGTGTGATTTAGGGAAATGGAGATTTAGGTGTGTTTTGAGTACAATACATATATATGATATATCTCTATATATGTATTCTCTCTTTAAGGCTTTCTTTGGTCTACCTGGATATGCAGATAGGCAGAAGCGCTTAGGGGCTGCAGAGAACTGAATGCTCCACACAAGGACAGGGAGAGAATTTGATGCATATATTTCTTGAAGGGAAAGTATGTTCAATGCATTTGACATTGTCTGGCAGATTGTATGTGGTTCTAGAAAGGAAAACAGGCTGGACAGCATAGTGACTATGAGCCTGAGTTTGAAGCCTGACACTGCCCTGGGTCAGCTGTGAGACTTCATGAAGGTTCTTATGTGCCCAGTAAATGCCAGATGAATAGTGGGGATATGTATATAAATGCTATAGTTACTTTTCCTATGGTACAAAAAACCTACTGGGACAGACAGACAGGAAATTCTCAACTGTTCTGTCAGAGATCCATGCCCAAAGGATGAGCACCTAAGTAAGAGAAGTGTGATCAGTAATGGCTTCAAGGAAGGGGACACTGTTGAGTTTATTTTTACCTATGAGGTATCTTTGGGGAAAATAACATACTGGAAACTCAAGAAAGTTGGTCAATGTCAGTAAGTTTGCTCAGCAAGCTCAGTTCTTTCTCCCTTTTAGCTAAAACTGCCCTGACCATGGCATGAAATCTTGGAAAGAGGCTTGATCTTTCTGTGGTGTGCACTATTTGGACCAGGATGTGCACAGGACTCATGACCTCTGTAATTGTTGAAAAGTTTCTCAGCTTGATCCTGAGCTTCCTTCTCTTCTCTCTCTCTGTTGTCTGCCCAGGATACCTCTTGTACAGCAGTGCCTTTAGTTGTTGGCTGTATCCAATGACACAAATTGTATCACCAGCTCTCACTTTTCCTCTGAGTTCCAGACTTATATAGTCTAGAATCTTGTCCACATTTCTTCTCTAGAAAGTCTTGGAGAAATCATTGAAATCAAGCAGAACTCATTTTGAAGGGTGTCACTGTCCTTCAATTAGACTTAACTGGAAGCTCCATGTTTTTACTTAACCCACTCATTCCTAAGCTCCCTCCACATCCAATCCATCACTAAATTCTATTTATTTTACTTTTCAAACTTCTCTGGAATCTGGCAATTTTCCTCTGTATCTATGACCAAAAACTACTCCAAACTACAATAAACCCTTACTGGTTCAATTACAGAATTATTTTTCGTCCTCTATATCAGTCAGGTTGTTAGGATTCTCTAGAGGGAATATATATGTGTGTATGTGTGTGTGTGTGTGTGTGTGTGTGTATATATATATATATATATATATATATATATATATATATATATATATATATTTATTTTAAGGAATTGACTTACACAATTGCTGAGGCTGGCAAGTCTTAAATCTATTGTGCAGGAAGGCCAGTTGGAAGAAGGCTGAAAACTCAAGCAGTCTCAAGTGTGAAATTTGTAGGGCTGGCAATAAGGCTAGAAACTCAAGCAGTATTTCTATGTTACAGTCTTGAGGCAGAATTTCTTTTTTTCTAGGAAACCTCACTTTTGCCTCTTAAGATCTTCAACTGATTAGATGGGATCCACCCACATTGTGGATGGTAATTTCCTTTGCTCAAAGTCAACTGATTGTAGATGTTAATCATGTCTACAAAATACCTTCACAGCAACATCTATACTAGTGTTTGACCAAATAACTGGATACCATATCCTAGCCAATTTGACACAGCAAATTTAACCATCACACCTCCAATCCCTTCTAATTTCTTCTTAGTACTATAGCCAGAGTTATGTTTTCAAAGCATAAATTGGATGGTGTAATTGTTCACTCACATCTTAAAAACTTTAAGTGTTTTCCCATCATGCTACCTGGCTTACAAAGTACAGTGTAGCTAAATGTAGATGAACTACAACTTCATTTCTCACATGCTTACACTCTGTGGACCATCCGCAGTGGCTTCCTTATATTTCTTTGGCTGAACCCCTTTCTCCTTCTACAGGGATTTTGCAGACTTTTTTCCTTCTACGTGGAATGTTCTTCCTTCCTCTCCTTGTTAGGTTCCTCCTATGCATCCACATTTCAGCTCAATTGTCCCATGTTCAATGAAATTGACTTTTCAATGACTTTCTTGACAAGGTCAAGTGTGTTAGATGCTCTTACAGTGCAATGAACTCCTCCATTATAATATGTTCTAATCTATGTTAAAGTTTGTGTGATTACTTGATTAAAGTCTGACCCACCTTGAAACAGTAAACTTTAGAAGTTCCCTAAGAAGAAAAACTGTGTTTGTTTCTATTTCTGTTGGTATCTTCTGCATGCAGTACACTGCTAGGTTCATAGTGCATACCCAGTAAATACTTGTTGAAAGAAAGAAGAAATTAATATGAATAATTTATTGGGCAACTCTTTATAAACATTGAGTTCTTTGTGAGCAGAGACCCTCTCTTGTTATGATGTTTTATCACCAGTACCCAGCATGTAACTAGGAATGTGGAAATTTCCTCCTAATGTGGAAAAATTTCGTTCAAAAATATGGAGACAATAATCATTAAATGACTGGCCCTAAGACTGAGAGTTCAGTGAGTAAGGATGTAATTGTTGGTCATGTATTGTCTCTAACAAGGTGATAAAATAAGCAGAGGCAGCTGTTGGAAAGAGAAATGAGCCGACTAGGCAACATGAAAGAGATCACGTGGCCCTAAAGAGGTGAAGAGAGTGTCCTCAGTTGTTAAATTTCTGTGCTTTATTTTTCTGCTTGAAGTCTGGACATACCTTTATTTCAATCTTTGGAGTCTAAGAAATTTCTTTTTCCCTATAAGAAATCTCAACCTCATTCTTGCCTTTTAATATTTAGGTTATTGATAAGATCTTTTACTCCTTGTAGCCAAAAGAACTCGGAATTAAACAACATGCTTCTAGGGATGCTCTGACAGCATAGTCATTATCCTATCATTTTTGACCCTTTCCTCCTGCCCCTTTTCTCCCTTCTCTGTTCCCTCACTATCTCAAGTGTTTATAAAAAATACCAGTGGAGGGCAAATTTTGCCAATGTGGTCTAAGAGTGAATCCAAATTCTAGGGAATTTGACTAGATTTAAGTGAAAGCGCAATGGGCTTAAAAATCCAGAAGACAAGTACAACAGCAATAACATTTACTACTATTTATCATTTACTGGTTCCTTAGATTGTGCCAGATACTCTGCTAGGTTTTTCTGAAAACTTTCCTGACTGTGGCCCTCCCTCCACCCCTGGTTGGGTTAGGTACCCCTACTTAGTCTTTGTTTGCGTCTTTATTAGCATACTTACCACATTGTTTTATAATTTCTCTGATGGGTCTTTCTCACCATGTGGTGAACTGTTTTGAATTTGAAGATCCTAACACAATAATTTAAAATCAAAGATGTTGAGGGACTTCCCTGGCAGTCCAGTGGTTAGGACTCTGCACTTTTACTGCAGGGGGCACAGGTTTGATCCCTGGTTGGGGAACTAAGATCCCACATGCCACGTGGCACGGCTAAACATAAAATAAAATAAAATTAAATAAAAAAATAAAATCAAAGATGTTGAATCTGTATCTTCTATATGAATTTACAAAAATAGGCAAAAACACATTATCTTAAATAATTTCGACATAGCTAACATGTATTTAGTGCTTATTAACTGCCAGTTGATTTTCTAAATGCTTTCAATCTTTTAAATTCATTTATAGTGTCTTTTTTTGGAACAATCTAGGGGTTTCTGGATTCCTAAAATGGTAGTCTTTACACCAAATTTTGTCTCCTTAGGGAAGCTGGGTTTAAATTCTGGCTCTGTGCTTTATTCATTTTGATATTATGTATATTAGGGTTCTTCAGAGAAACAGAACCAACAGGATATATATAAATATATAGAAAAAGATTTATTATGAGGGATTGACTCATGTGATTATGGAAGCTGAGGAGACCCACAGTCTGCCATTTGCAAGCTGAGGCTCAGGGCAGAGGGTGGTATAGTTTCAGTTCAAACCCAAAGACCCAAGAGTCAAGAGTGCCAGTGTCTGAGGGCAGTAGAAGATGGACATCCCAGGTAAAGCAAGAGAGCAAATTCACCCTTTCTCTGCCTTTTGGTTCTATTCAGTCGCTCAATGGATTATATTAGTGAGGGTGATCTTCTTTACTCAGTCTACCAATCAAATGCTAATTTCTTCTGGAAACACCCTCACAGACCTACCCAGAAATAATGTTTTACCAGTTTTCTGGGCATTCCTTAGCCCATCAAGTTGACACATAAAATTAACCATCACATTGAGCAAGACACTTAATCCCATGGGGATCAGTTTTCTGTTGTATAAAAGAAGGATTGAGTCACCCACTTCTCAGCATGCTAGGAAGATGGAATCACATTTTCTTAGCTCTCTGTGCCAGTGGGGTATATAATAAACTCTTATTATCTTTCACCTTCATTTCTCAGATTAATGTAACCATACGATGAAGGAAGAAAGACACGAGGGAGTTCAGGGTATAGAAAAGATAATGACTATAATTGTTGAGCACTTCAAGGTGAAAAAGAGAAGGAGTAGGATCAATGTATTTTAGGTCATGGTGCTACAAAAGGATGGGTGGAGTTGGACTAAAAGAGTGAAAAAACTGGAAAGAAAGGAAATGCTGGCCCATGAGAGGTGTACGTGAAATAAAGATATGGAACAACCACCATAGTTGGAAAAGACAACATTGAGGTGGAGTCATGGGAGTGAGTGACTGTGGTAGGTGAGTTGGCATCAACACTGGAGGAGAGGTATACAAGGAACTGAGAGGCCAGTATGGGGACAAATAACCTACACAAATATATTGGAATTTTCTAGGACATAAGACAGATATAGTGTGTTAGAGAGAGAATAAGTGGCCTAAGAGTTAAAGTGGTTAAAAAATGATCTACATGTTCCCACTAGAAAATTACCTTACTACACTGCTAGTTACTAGTGATATAATATTGTGAAATTTCTTTTTTTTGAGTGTTAAATTTCTCATTTTCAAAAGATATAAGAAGAACTGTCCTGTATTACTGACATATTTTTTGAGATGATCATAAGTAATAATGCATATAAAAATTATCTATTGTAATGCATGGAGACTGTGAGATGGGTGGGGTATCATCTTGAAATTTACATTTCAACCTTTATTTTTCACGTCAGTGGAACAGTTATTAATTTCATCGAATACTTGGGGCACACAGTCTGTGGTATAGAAAAGTGAGGGGACACCTATGTTTTTTTTTACTCTTTTAAAAACTGGAGACTGAGTGACAGTTGGGACTGCTTTTTCATTCACTTCCCTATATTTATCATCTATTTTCAAATACCTAACTCTGATCAGTATACATGGTAGATGATTTTATTCAATAAATATTTACAGAGTATCTGTTGGATGCCAAGCACATATTCACCATATGAGATACTTTACATTTTTCCCCCAATACATCTCAGTTCACTTTACAGTGAACTTCCATTTTTAGATATTTTTCTGCTAGGTTCAGGAAAATACACCAATTTTCTTATAACCTAGATAAATTTTCATTTACAGAAAAATTCTATAGAGACCCAGGAACATACCATATCCTGTTCCCCAACCACAAAACTCTGGTGGAGTTGATTAACTAAAGTGGAAG